>NW_027361866.1:10157500-10505000 GCF_039654945.1 Dendrobates tinctorius
GAAACCTGCTAATTAGTGATGAGGGTAAGGTTATTCAGATCAGTTGACTAGGAGGCAAAGGACATCAAGTCCTGTAGTAAAATCTCTAACAGTAAGTAATAAAAAGGTCTTAAAACATTCTATCATTATTCTGGCATATGGCAAATAATTATGCTAATCCTAATTGACCTTAAAACAGGAAAGGTTTATTGTGATTTCATCTCAGATATTGAGAAAAGCATGCATATGTGTCTTTTTATATAGTGTATGTAAACTTCTGGTTTCAACTGTACGAGGCAAGCATCAGACAATGTCCAATAAACCCACACAATTCAAAAGTTCCCAAGGTTGTGTCACTATGAACATTGTCTGTCTGTAAATGTATGACCAGCATTGCTGCTCTGTCATGGTTTGAATGCATTCTGTGTATTTCAAGATGGACTCAAAATATCCATTTTTATGTTCACACTACACCAGCACAACCAATATTAAAAGAAGCACGCCCATCAAAATTGTTATCCTCTTAATACATAGCAACCACCATATTATACAGCACTGTGTACTTACAATTGCTCATTTTGCCTTTCTACCCAGATAATTCTTCTCTTTTTTCAATTAGGTCTATGACATCTCGTGATTAAAAATTGACTAGCTGAATTCCTCTAAGATCTATGTAAAATCAGGAAGTCTCATTTTCCTGTATGAGTTACAGTAAAAGTCCCTGACAGAGGGGAGTAGGAGCAGTTTGGTCAGGAGTTGAAGAGGGGAATGATTCATGCAGGGAAAAGAGAATTCCTGTTTTGACAAAGAGCAGAGAAAAAAATTAACTGGGTAGAAAGGGAAAATGAACAATTGTAAGTACACAGTTCTATATATATTTATAACTGCAATATATTAAATATTATATTCTTTAAAGGCCTCAGCTCTTGCCTGAGCACTATAGCCTCTGTTAAATAGCTGACAGATGTGCTAGGAGTTGGGCACCAATCTGACATCGATAACATATATTACAGATAGAATATCAATATTATAAGACTGGAAAACATCATTTTAGTAGGGGGTTTGTGTCTTGTAGAAAATTCTATCAATTTCACTGGCGTTTCAGCAGTGTCAGCACTCAGTCTCCCAGGGCTCCCGTGTTGTTGTTGTGACACGTGACGCCAACACTCACTCAGCACTAGCATCACCGTCTGCACCTCCTGTCGAATTGAGCAGGAAGAGGAAATCAGAGATCAGCTGCAGCCTGGACTTCCGCTTCATGTTTGATGTGCCCGAAGGTGGAGACAGTGACCCTAGCACTGATTGGGCGCCGACGTCACGTGTCACAACAACAGCACCACCGAACCCTGAAGCCGCAAGTGCCGACACCGTGGAAACAGTGCCGGCATGGGAGGTATAAATATGCTTTTTTATATTATGTGGGGCCAAACATTTGGATCATGAAAGGGTTGTTCTAGTAGTGGATATCCCTTTGAAAGAGTAACAAAACTTTTGGATAATTATTTCTATTTTAACTCTCTGCAGATTGTTGTGGTACTTTTCCTGAGATCCGCATTGATCACTCAGAAAACCTCTTAGAAGTGTGCAGCTCAGAAGGCTGGAGCACTCAACTCTTGAAAGAGAGCTTGCCCAGAACAGATTCAGTAACCTTGACTTTGTACTGAATCTGTACAAGCTCTCAGCTGGGAGCTGGTCACTCTTGCTTCCTCAGCTGCACACTTCTTTTGAGCAAGCCATGGAGATCTCAGAAACCAGACATTCACCAAACTGCACAGAATTAAAGGGCCTACAACTTATTAAAAATAATCTAAACGTTTAGTTACTCTTTAAAGTGGATAAGTCACCTGATTACACAAAACAAGCTGCATATATTATTAAATATATAGCACTCTTAGGTCTGTTGAGGCTGGTATGTTTACTTTGAAGATCAATATCATAATGGCTGTATAATTTTGATATTAAAGACAATTTATCACCAGTCCAAAAATGGAAACTTTTTCTTTCTTATTCTTACTGTTCCCAAGTATGTAGTTTTTTGTTTTCTAAATCTGCCATACATTTCTAAAGATATAAGTCCTTTTTTTAGTGCCACTTCGAATTTTTATAGTCCTTACAAAGAGGCGGTGCTTCTAGGATTCTCTGGGGGCATGTCTTTAGGCTGATTTACATCACCCTTTGTGCCATGCCCCCATAAATGTTAGCTTTAGTTAAAATGCCCATATCTCTAGAATTATATGGTGAATTTTAAGAAAACAAAAATATCATTAGGGTTACAGTGAGACTTAAGAAAGAGCAAAAACTAACTAGTCACTTTTGACCAAATGACAGGCCCTGTTTAAAGATAAACATTTTTATGAGTCCAGGAAAGGAGAGAGCTCATAAGTCCCAGTGTATTCCATCTCCACCCACTCAGTACGCCTGACAGCTGCAGCTTATACTGAGCAGAGGGAGATCTCAGCAGCAGGGAGACGGGTAAATGAAAAGACGGGAGGAAGTAGAATCAAACTTTCACAATGGTTCATAAAGGATTATACAGCCATTCTTAGATGAAATTTAAAAGTAATCACCGCATCCTAATCAGGTCTAAGATCTATATAGTAATATATTACATTTTTACTGTGAAATCTGGTGGCCCATCTACAGTACTTTAAAACCTTACAATAAAGTACAACTGTTTATTTGCCTGATATTTTATTTATACACTGCATTTCATCGTCTAAGATCCTATGCATTGAAGAAATACAGTTACCATGGGGACAATATAGTCACAGCTATCACACTGGGTGTTCCAGCATCGCAGGAGCATGTGATCTATAGCATCGCTCTGCCTAATTGGAGCGCTGACTGCTTGGCACAGCTATCCACTGCAGAATCAGTGGAAAGAAGTAGCAACAGAAATACTGCGGAATTTCACACATTTTGCAGTAGCCCTGCAGACACTAAAGTGAAAATTACAGCATTGAGTACTTTTCTTTATTTTATATATTGTATTGTTCTCCTCTAATGTGTGGATCGAGATGCCATAATAACTCCGACCATCATGCTCATATGTGTTTTTTTTTTTTTTTTAATTAACAAGTCTATTAGTCTGGAAATCACTGTTATTACCTAGCTGCATCATTCTCTAGCAACAGCAGCCTGCGCCCTGCTGCTTTACACCTTCCCTCTACCGCTTCCCCTCTCTGTAGAGTAACATCTGCTAACACAGCTGCGTCTAGTGCTACCATCTATCACATTCACACAATGTATAATTATTCATTTTACTATCCAGTCATTGCTACATGCTGCTTCAGCCTCTATTTTTTTTTTGCTCCCTCTAGACATCAGGTCTATATTTACCTCCTACGTCATTACATACGTCTGTTCTGACCCCTTCGACAATACACGTCTGCAGTCACCCATATATGGCGCCCAACGCTTGCACTATTTATCTTCAAACTTATTTTTAAAATTATTTAATATAGATATCTCCATGTCATGTAGAAAGGAAATCCATTAATCTGACATTTCTAGAGGTCATTCATCTCATTGTCACATTGCCTACATTCTATTCACTTGTAAAGTCAAACATTGAGTCAATCTGACGAGGATACACTTTAGATACAATGTTAGCAGTTCATGCAACATATACAACCTATCGCTGCCTCATTTGCATCATCAACCAGTTACCTTCTTCCAATTACTAAGAATAGTTCACTTTTTGTTTGTGCTAGTCCAGAATTAAAATCATCCTAATTAATAAGATAGAATTTAACTGGTGCTAAGATAATTGCACAACAGATACAACGACATTGACAATAATCCGTTCTGATGTGACATTCATTGTCAAAGAAATTTGCTGAACCGGCCTTAATGAGAATTGCAAAAACAAAGGCAGAACAGATTATATTCTCTACTGATTTAACCTCCATGTCTAATATTGTAGAGGTTTCTAGTTATAGAATCGAATTCTACAGTATATTACTTTATGAAAATGACATAGGATAAATACAACTAGACATATACTTTCCTACAGTGCTATACATATAAGGCAAGTGCGCACAAGCACTGTCTAAAGATGATGTATATGGAGGCATAAAATATACCTTCACATAGATAGATAGAGCAATAGATAGATAGATAGATAGATAGATGTACTTGCACAGTCCTACCGGTACCTTTTGTCTTTAGATTTGATCCTTGTTTCTGCAAAGCAGAATTTTCTGCATTTTGAGGATCCCTCATTTTCTGCAATCGAAGGTTGTGCTGAAATCACTTGATGCTCAATGATTGCCTGCAAAACTGCACAGGCAGCAGCTGAACCAACACAGGTGGGGAGAGGGAGCGAGCAGGGAAATATGTGGTGGTCCATCCACTCCTCATATATTGCAGCTGGTACATCCTGACTGCAAACCTAGGTCCTATGCTATGGGTTGTTCTTAATTAATTCATTTATTAGGGCAAGTGTCATTTAAAAATTGCTTTCTGTAAAGCTCTATGTGTTCATCATATATTCAAATGGTCGGACCTTCTAAATTATACATGTAAATAAATCACAGACTAGGGGTAAATGGAGCTCAGAAATGGAAGCTCAGTGTTTGAAGTTGGTCATGCAACTGAGGGAAGGATTGTCATAATAAATCTCCTGGCATAACACTATGTTTTTCATGTTTCTAGTATTATCCAACTATACACATTACATTAATTAAAAAAAATATTCAGCATAACCAGCAGTTATAAATAAACTCTTTGTAACCCCAAAATGGAAAATTAACTTAAAAAAACATCAGGATTTTCTGCCACAAAAAAAGGCATGCATGTAAAAGAGTGTTCATGCAGATTAGTTCCTTGCCTTTTTTGTAGAAATACGTTTTTGCTGTTTTAGAGAAAGCCATAGTTGAAATTATATGCTAATGAGTTCCAAGTGCAGTGGGCGGGCACTGCACTTACAGTTCTCCTGCCTCTCTTCCTTTTCCCCATCCTGTTGCTTGACTTGTGCTTTGTGTGAGTGACTGACAGATCTATGAAACATGAGTGATCTGACAGGGACTTGAGGCTGGTAAAGGATGGGAATAAAGAGAGGGTACAGAAGAACTGTAACTGCAGTGTCCACTCCACGGCACTTGTAACTCATTGCCATATAATTTCAACTATGGATTTCTGTAAAACAGCAAAACAGATTGTTACAAGAAATGTGAGGATTTAATTAGCATGAGAGACCCATTATATTTTCATGCTATTAGTTTGCATATCAAATCGTGATAATTGGTTCTCTTTAAATAACCTTAAAGGGCACTAGTCATAAATAAAAAAATGCTATTAACCTACAGATATGGGGATAATCTGCATGTTAATAGTGTTCTGAACCTGCACTGTGCCAGCACTTAGAGTTCATTTTCTCCTTGCAGCGGGAGCCTATTTATCCCGATAGCGGTTTGTGTTTCAGTAAAAAGGGTCCCGGGCCCAGTATTGGCTGACAGCCGGCCCTAATGCTGAGTCGTAGTCAGTCATTTTCGGAATGCAGCTACAGCTACCACTCTTTATGCACAGAAGGTAACTGAACCTGCGCTAGCGCTGTCCCTGTTACTGAAACCCAATGATGTTGGGAGGAATAAAGCTAATTTCCTCCTGGCAGCTGGAGCCTAAGTGCTAGCGCAGGGCAAGTTCAGAACGCTATTAACCTACAAAAAGAAATCCAGCAACCTCAGAAAATTGAAGAAAAAAATGGGAAAATGAAAACATCACATTTAATTGTACAATTAAAAACAGGTAAGTGCATTCAAAAACAAATGAAAAAGGGGATAGACATTGGGTCTATGAACTAGGCAGCTCTTATTCCCAACCAGAAGGAGGAAAAGAGTATTGGGTGGTAATAAAATACAAAAGTCTTGGTCAAATAAACCATCAATGAATAATAATAACTGAAAATGAATAAGTTATGCGTACATCAAAAACAGACAGCTTAATGATGCCTAAGAACGAATTATCATACAGGAACGATAAATATCTTTGTACCATGTTAGCAATATTTAGAATTGAAAGTCCTCAGTGGTTGATACCTTTCAATGGCTAACTGAAAAGATGGTAACAAATGCGAAAGCTCAAAAGTAATTTGTTACCATCTTTTCAGTTAGCCGTTAAAAGGTATCAACCACTCAGGACTCTCAATTCTAAATATTTTTTTTTAAGAATGAATTAGGAATTTTGATTAGAAGACAAAAAAAGATTATTAATGAAACAGAATATACAGTAAAAATTTGTCAATAAATTTTTATTACCTAAAATACCTAATAGAACCACCCACTCCCCTAGCACAGGTTTTCCCAAGTCCAGTCCTCAAGGCACACCAACAGGTCATGTTTTCAGGATTTCTTTAGTATTGCCCAGGTGATAATTGCATCACCTGTACAATACAAGGGAAATCCTGAAAACATGACCTGTTGGTGGGCCTGGAGGACTGGAGGTGGGGAACCCTGCCCTAGCAGACCAAATGTTATGGGAAATATCTATTTAATTCCTTCCAGAATAGGCGATTTTTCATTTTTGCATTTCATTTTTTTCTTACCTTTCTTCTAAGAGCCATACCTTTTTCATCTGTCCATCTATATAACCATATGAGGGCTTGGTTTTTATGGACCAGTTGTAGCTGCACTGTTGATTTGACGTCAATTTCAAGGAGGCAGTACTGGTCTCTGCTTTTCCTGTGCTTCATATTATTGCCTTACAATGCAGATTGACAGTGCGCTCTCTTATCGGCTCGCCACTTCTCAACATAGCCGGTGAGGGAGCGCACTGTCAGAATATTGCAAAGTGACATGATTCTAATGAACATATGTCAAAATTGACAACCGACGGTCGCTCAGTAGTGCAAGGAGTAGCTTAGCGGCTGAAAGAGTCATCACTGATGATGCTTTGTTTCACAAGGTGGGGTAGAAGCTGCAGTAGTATCCGCAGACTCTGCCTCCTAATGATGTATCATTTGAGATTCCCATCATGCTCTTTGGGTACTTAAGCGAAGTGTCATGAATTAGGAAGTAAGTAAAGAAAAAGCAGTTTGAGTAATGAGGGAAGGGTAGAGAATTTTTAGCTAAAGTAAATTAAAAAAGAAATTAGATTAATGGATTACGTAGACATTTAGGATTAAAATAAATGTTAATTTTGGACCACCCCTTTAACTGTAACTTCTTTTTCTCAATCTTCTGCTATACCCCTTGTGGCCAGAGAAGCTGGAACTGCTAATATAAAAACCTAGTCCACTTGGTTGCATGGGCATAACCCTTATAGAAATTAACCTTCCAACACTCCTTATACTAGACCATGCCTGACATTAACCCTTTTCCCTCCTAGTCATCTCTGCAATCACCATACTCCCTAGTTAAACTGTGTTTATCTACTCAATTTATAAGAAAGGAAACTGATGAACCTTGATATACATTTTCTCATGCATGTTTTTATTGCTTGTAATTATTCTACTTTCCATAATGCATTCTATTTCTAACAATAGATAAATAAATACAAAGCAATGTTTTGAAATAGTTAAAAAGGGGTAAACATTTCTACAATGCATAATGTATCTATTCCATTCACAGATTTTTACATCAGGACTAACCAAAAACCAAAGCAAGCACAGATCATCATGGCAGTCCACTTGTTCAAGAAGATGGATTTTTCATTAAAATATCAAAAGCATATGATTCCAATCTCCAATGAACTCATCAATGTCGTTTTATCCTACGTGAAAGGAAAAGTAAGTATAAAAAGAAGTTATGCTATTGAGTGAAGAATTCCAATACTATTTGTATGTAATGTCAGTTCTCCTGACAAGTCTGCAATTTTACAGACTTGCATTTCCCATAAAATAATTCTGGAACATCTTTTCCTTGAACTCTAAACGGTGCCATTTGCTTATTACTCATTCTAGAAATATCTAACAATGGCTAATTTCACAGATCCGACATTCATGTTCTTAGCACTGACCATGAAGACCGAACTGGCCAAAGATTTTACTCACTGAATCTCATGACTCAGACTCAAGTATTGAAGGGGCTGTCCTTCAACCATCTTTTATGAAATACCCCGATTTCAAACTCCTTGTTTTCCCCAAATAAAAACAGATCTATTGTTTTGGATTAAAATTGCCAAGTCAGCCTTTATTATAACAAACATAACAATAAATAATCACTTTTTGGCTGAACAAGGTTCTTGGAGCCCCATCGGTCTGGAGGTACCCCAACATTGAAATCTTCTAACATTACCCCTCCGTCGTCAGAAAAACTTCTCCATGCCACCAACTCCCCAGGGACCTCAACCTGAAGAGTCACAAAACTTCACCAGGCCATTACCAAATTCAAAGCATATTTGGAGGATGCCATCTATGTGATGTACAAATCCATCACTACAATTTTCCACCAACTTCAAGAACCCTCACGCACTGGCAAGCTGAAATGATTTCTTTATTAAAGAAAATTAAAAGAGGCCTACAGCAACATTAAAGTAGATGCAGGAATTTCTGGCAAGTACTGGTTGTGTACTGCATGTGACAAAAATATCCCTTATACTTCATATACGGTAGGGTATAAAGACAGAATCTCTTTCTTACAAAGAAAAACATTCAATAACGGCTGTCACAACTCTGTTGTCGGGTGCCCAGGGACCAGGGGCTTTTTCCCTGTCCCTAACACTAGGGGGGCCATAGCTGGCCTTGCTCTCTGGATTACTTCTGATGATGAAGACGCCGGGGCCACATACATTGCCTTAACTCCTAAATCTGTCCTCCATCTGTACCCTTCCCCCACCCAGGGAAGAGGGGAGTAGTAGTGTACCGCAATACACCAACCAGACATAACAAGGTAATACAAACATGGGTAATGGAAAATATCAAACATAGAAATATACACACACATATAACAGAGGTATGCACCAGGGGAAGGAAGATGGGGTTAAACCAAAGTAGGAGAAGAAAGGGAGTTATCACACACTCAAAACTGAGCAACAATCACAGATAAATCCACCAACCATCTACTCAAAGAACCACCAACAACCTCTAAGCCATGCAGCAAAAGCTAGCACTGACAATGTGTGTTAGTCAGAACCCAGATTATATAGGAGATGGGAGTGGCTAACAGTGCTCAGCTAGGAGCGATAGCTACAAGAACTCTCAAAAGAGATGATTAACGTCTGCACTGCCCAAAGAAATTTTCAATGTTTAGTGTGAATGTGAAGAGCTTCTGTTCAACACAGATATAGGAGGAATCAGACTCTGTGGTCCTTTGGCTTCTCTCTGTCGTGGTAAACCCATGACAGTAACCACCTTCTACAAGGTACCTCTGGAAACTCAAAACAGGCTTTATCAGGGTGTGGTATGAGAAAAAACCGGATCAGCCTGGCGCATGGACGTCAGATGCTGGTACCCACATCCTCTATTTAAGGCTTTATCCCTTCCAGTGTACCGGACCCTGAAGTAACCTACAAACTAATTTCCATCCACAGTGACAGTGGATGGCAGTGGCGGTGATGGTACAGAGGACACAACACATTTTTTTAGAAGAGATCAATGAACCCTTTGTATTACACAAAAGGGTAATACAAATGGGTAGTCAAAAGGCAAATCTAAGGTCTGGCAAGAGATCAGAATATCAGATTTCTGAGCACAGAGCAAAAACACCAACTGGCAAAAGGTACAACTGGCCATAGTCTCAGTATATCCAGCTAGCTAAATGGCCAAGAAATCACCCTGAAATGGTGATACCTGGAGGTCATCCCGCAGGTGTGGTCTAATTGGGCTGCAGGGAAATCCCGTATGCAAAACTGACCGCCCAGCATGCCTCTGAATACTATAAGACGACCTAGCTTTTTTTAAAAATCAGTATAGTGATAACTAAGTACCCTATGTTATTTTTACGTACTATTATTATTTATTTAATCAATATATGCTTTTTTTTACTATTAGGTTTTGTATGTGAGGATATGTGCACATGTTGATTATCCAGATGCGGAAGTTTCTACATCTCTTGTCAGGAAAAACGCAGCAGCAAAAACATGCATTTTTGCATGCGTTTTTTGACAGCAAAGAATGCTATAGAGATGGATGGATGGATGGATGAAAAGATAGATAGACAGATAGATAGAGAAAAAAACGGAACAGCGCAACATTATATTAGCAGGTGCCCAGGCCTCCCCAGCAACTCATCCAATACTTGCCAAAGGTCCATAGAAGAGAAAAAGGAAGGCAGCATTTCATAAATACTTCAAGTCAAAAAGTGGATTTTATTCAGTCCCAAAATGCCGTGGCGACATTATGGCTCAAACTGAACCTTTCTCAGGCAGAGAGAACACCTCTCCACTACTAACACCAGGGATTGATGTCAGCTGTGTTTTTTGACAATTCACAGCTGACATCAACCCCTAGCCACATTACTTTTTGATTCTCAAAGCACCAGAGCAATCGGGAAAACTCAAGGTGAAGCACCAGAATTGGCGCAACTCATGTGATGCACTCCACTTCTGGGACAGCTGTGGGCAGTTATTTTTTAGGCTGGGAGCCGTGGACCTTCTCAGCTTGATAATATCAGCTCACAGCTGTCAGCTTTACCCTTGCTGGTAAAAAAAATGGGGTGAATTTGCACAATAAATGTTTGGGTCCATTTTCTCCTGGTACCCTTGAAAATAAAAAATATAAAAATGGGATTTTTGGGGGTAAAATGTGATTTTTTTTTTTTATTTTCACAGCTCAACCTTATAAACTTCTGCGAAACTCATGGAGGTTCCAGGTGCTCATGACAGATCTAGATACATTTCTTAAGGTGTCTAGTTTCCAAAATGGGGTCACTTGTGAGGAGTTTCCACTGTTTAGGCACATCAGGGGCTTTCTAATTTCCATTTTTGGTTTCCAAACGTCAGACGGTGCTCCTTCCCTTCCAAGTCCTGCCTTGCGCCCAAACAGGGTTTTCCTCACATATGGGGTATAGGTATACTTTGGAGAAATTGAACAACATATTTTAGGATCCATTTTCTCTTGCTACCCTTGTGAAAAAAAAAATTTGGAGCTAAAGTAAAATTTTTCTGAAGAAAATGAAAAATGTTAATTTTTTTCGTTTCTCATTGCTTCAGTTCCTGTGAAGCTCCTGAATGGTTAATAAGCTTCTTGAATGTGGTTTTGAGCACCTTGAGGGGTGCAATTTTTATAATGGTGTAACTTTTGGGTATTTTTTTGGGGTATTTTCTATCATATAGACCCCTCAATGTCACTTCAAATGTGATGTGGCCTCTAAAAAGATGGTTTTGTAAATTTTGTTGGAAAAAACAGAAATCACTGGTTAACTTTTAACCCTTATAACTTCCCAACAAAAAAAAGGTTCAAAACTTGTGTTGATGTAAATTAGACATATGGGAAATGTTATTTATGAACTATTTTGTGTGAAATAGGTATCTAATTTAAGGGCATACAAAATAAAAGTTTGAAAATTGCTAAATTTTAAAAATTTTCATATTGAAGCAATTGTACCACTACCATGAAGTACAGTATGTCATGAAAAACAGTCTCAGAATCAGTGGGATACATTGAAGCTTTCCAGAGTTATAACCTCATAAAGTGAGAGTTGTGACAGTCAACGGCTTTATAGAGGAAGGGAAGTATGTGTCACTGCTCATATAGTAGTCAGGGACGTGAAACCGGAATGTTTTTGTGTTTCTAGCACACTAGGTGCTGAGAGGCCATGTACAGAGTTCAATGGGCCGGTTTTATGTCAGTGGAAGGGTGCTCACCGAACCCCTTTCCCTGCAGGACCTGCAGGTGGCTAAGGACCTTCAGTGATGTCATGATCACATGACTAATACATGTGATATATACCTGGACCTGTGGTTCAGTCTGGGGGGTGTATTGGGAGAGAGGTGGAGCTCCCATGTGGCTCCCATAGGAGCTAAGGACCCTGTGTGCGTTACCTGCAGTGAAGCCTGCAGGACAAGGACTCTGAGAGACTTTACATTTGTTTTACCTTTTTGCCAGAAAAGCTCTGTTGGTTTTCTGAACCCTGCGAAGCTTTATGCTGTCTACAATAAATCAGCAGGTGAATTACCACTAGGATTGTTCCTCTGTTTACCTTCGTGAAGCAGCGGAGCGAGTCAACCCTTCACACAGTGATCAGAATTGTAAAATATGGCTTGGTCATTAAGGTCAAAATTGGCTCGGTCACTAAGGGGTTAATCATAAAACGCAGTTCAATAAGCTCCACAGGGTGAAATTCTATAATATCAGGGGATTGTGAAATTAATTGTCTATATGTCTGTCGGCCTGTCTATATGTCTGTTTGTATGTCTATGTGTCTGTCGATCAATATTTATCTATAGAGTTGAGCGAAACGGGTCGAAAAAATTCAAAAGTCGCCGACTTTTGGCAAAGTCGGGTTTCATGAAACGAAACCCGACCCTAGGATGAGGTCGGCCACGAGGTCGGCGACTTACGCGCCAAAGTCGCGTTTCAAAAGTTTGTTTTGCGCTCTTTTTCAGCCAATCAGGATCCACGGACACTGTGGGCAACGTGATGACCTAGGCACGGGTCACCACCATCTTTCAGAAGGGCATGCAAGTGATTGGCTTGCTTTGGTGGGCGTCACAGGGGGTATAAAAGGGCGTGCACGCCGACCGCCATCTTACTTCTGCCGATCTTAGTATAGGGAGAGGTTGCTGCTGATTCTGTAGGGAGAGCGTTAGGCAGGGAAGAAGACAAAAAAACTGCTTCTGCTGCTAGCGATTTGGCCTGCACAACACACAAGTCACTGTGTGTGCAGTGCAAGGGGAGGCTATATTGTGGTGTATCAGTGGTGTTGGTTGTTGGGCTGCCTTTTAAGGCTTCCTGACACGCTGGCATTGCTGTTTACCCACTGCTCCGCAAACTGCTTTTTTAAAAGCAATCCAATCTCCCTTATCCTCTAGTCACTTTTGTCACAGCTGTGCCATCGAGCCTGTCACATAGCGCTCAGATATCAGTGGGCCTCACATAATCCACAAGTGTCCAGTGTCCAAAAGTGTGCGCAGAGATTCAAAATCTCCATTATCCTCTCGTCACTTTGGTCACAGGCAGCTGTGCCATCGAGCGTGTCACATAGCGCTCAGATATCAGTGGGCCTCACACAATCCACAAGTGTCCAGTGTCCAAAAGTGTGCGCAGAGATTCAAAATCTCCATTATCCTCTCGTCACTTTGGTCACAGGCAGCTGTGCCATCGAGCGTGTCACATAGCGCTCAGATATCAGTGGGCCTCACACAATCCACAAGTGTCCAGTGTCCAAAAGTGTGCGCAGAGATTCAAAATCTCCATTATCCTCTCGTCACTTTGGTCACAGGCAGCTGTGCCATCGAGCGTGTCACATAGCGCTCAGATATCAGTGGGCCTCACACAATCCACAAGTGTCCAGTGTCCAAAAGTGTTCGCAGAGATTCAAAATCTCCATTATCCTCTCGTCACTTTGGTCACAGCTGTGCCATCGAGCCTGTCACATAGCGCTCAGATATCAGTGGGCCTCACACAATCCACAAGTGTCCAGTGTCCAAAAGTGCGCGCAGAGATTCAAAATCTCCATTATCCTCTCGTCACTTTTGTCACAGGCAGCTGTGCCATCGAGCCTGTCACATAGCGCTCAGATATCAGTGGGCCTCACACAATCCACAAGTGTCCAGTGTCCAAAAGTGTGCGCAGAGATTCAAAATCTCCATTATCCTCTCGTCACTTTGGTCACAGGCAGCTGTGCCATCGAGCGTGTCACATAGCGCTCAGATATCAGTGGGCCTCACACAATCCACAAGTGTCCAGTGTCCAAAAGTGTGCGCAGAGATTCAAAATCTCCATTATCCTCTCATCACTTTGGTCACAGGCAGCTGTGCCATCGAGCGTGTCACATAGCGCTCAGATATCAGTGGGCCTCACACAATCCACAAGTGTCCAGTGTCCAAAAGTGTGCGCAGAGATTCAAAATCTCCATTATCCTCTCGTCACTTTGGTCACAGGCAGCTGTGCCATCGAGCGTGTTACATAGCACTCAGATATCAGTGGGCCTCACACAATCCACAAGTGTCCAGTGTCCAAAAGTGTGCGCAGAGATTCAAAATCTCCATTATCCTCTCGTCACTTTGGTCACAGGCAGCTGTGCCATCGAGCGTGTCACATAGCGCTCAGATATCAGTGGGCCTCACACAATCCACAAGTGTCCAGTGTCCAAAAGTGTGCGCAGAGATTCAAAATCTCCATTATCCTCTCGTCACTTTGGTCACAGGCAGCTGTGCCATCGAGCGTGTCACATAGCGCTCAGATATCAGTGGGCCTCACACAATCCACAAGTGTCCAGTGTCCAAAAGTGTGCGCAGAGATTCAAAATCTCCATTATCCTCTCATCACTTTGGTCACAGGCAGCTGTGCCATCGAGCGTGTCACATAGCGCTCAGATATCAGTGGGCCTCACACAATCCATAAGTGTCCAGTGTCCAAAAGTGTGCGCAGAGATTCAAAATCTCCATTATCCTCTCGTCACTTTGGTCACAGGCAGCTGTGCCATCGAGCGTGTCACATAGCGCTCAGATATCAGTGGGCCTCACACAATCCACAAGTGTCCAGTGTCCAAAAGTGTGCGCAGAGATTCAAAATCTCCATTATCCTCTCGTCACTTTGGTCACAGGCAGCTGTGCCATCGAGCCTGTCACATAGCGCTCAGATATCAGTGGGCCTCACACAATCCACAAGTGTCCAGTGTCCAAAAGTGTGCGCAGAGATTCAAAATCTCCATTATCCTCTCGTCACTTTGGTCACAGGCAGCTGTGCCATCGAGCCTGTCACATAGCGCTCAGATAACAGTGGGCCTCACACAATCCAAAAGTGTCCACTGTCCACAAGTGTGTGCAGAAATTCTAAATCTCCCCTGTCCTATAGACACCTTGTACCTTGCTTTACATTACTATATAGTTTGTTGGATTTTGTCTACATTTCTACCAAAAATGAGGAAGGCTGGTGGAAGAGGCCGTGGAATTGGGCGGGGGTTGGCAGCTGGTAATGATGGTGTTGGTGGTGGATCTGATGGTAGTGGCAAGAGCAAAATAGGACCGAATGCAGGAGGTGCTGACCCTGCATCATCGTCTGGCTACATAAGGCTTCGAACGCTTAGTTTTCTAGGAGTTGGCAAACCGCTTTTAAAGGCAGAGCATCAGGAAAAAGTTTTGTCTTACATTGCTGACTCAGCCTCCAGCTCTATCACCTCCTCTTCTTCAGTTGTAAAAAGTAAAAGCACTGAGTCGTCATTGGAGGCTCATGTTCATGAACCACACCTTTCCTTGTGTCCTTCACCCCAACCAAGATTGAAGGATGACGCAGGCCATACTACTGATTACTCCATGGAGCTGTTTTCACATACCATGCCTGGATTATCAAGTCAAATGGTGAATTACCCAGGCCAAGATGAATCTGACATGGAGTGCACTGATGCACAGCCGCTGATGGATGATTCTGCTGGTACATTCACTCAGAGCACTACATTGTCCTCGCAGTGTACAGAGCCAGATTTTGACCCTGATGAGACTCAGGTGCCCCTTCCCGCACACTATACCACCATACACGGTGACACAGAGAAAGGTGCACATGACATAGAAGAGGAGGTGATGGATGACCCAGTTGTTGACCCAGATTGGCATCCATTGGGGGAAGAGGGTGCTGCTTCCAATAGCTCAGATGAGGAGCATCCACAGCAGACATCGACATCGCAACAGCTGTTATCTGGCAGGCCCGGAGCACTCCAAAGACAGGTTCCAAACATCAAAAGAGTTGCTGGACAGCTTGTCCAGAGGGTCAAAAGATCACAGCGTGCTAGGCCGCAAAATGTCTGCCAAAGTAGGAAGAGTGCAGTGTGGCACTTTTTTGAACAAAATCCTCATGATCAGGCCAAGGTTATCTGTAAGAAGTGCGCAAAGACCTTTAGCCGAGGGAAAAATCTGAAAAATTTGAATACCAGTTGCATGCTTAGACATTTAACCAGCATGCACTTGCAAGCGTGGACACAACACCAAACCTCAAGTGCCACATGTGCAACTGAGCACAACGAAGGTAGTCAGCAACGCTACATTGTTTCCCCCACTGTAAGCCCACCGGTTAGCACAGCAGCAAATGTTGAGGTGTCCTTGCAAGACCACAGCAGTCAGGGAATCCCACTGTTATATCAACGAAAGACTGATTCTAGGCCATCAGAAAGAACACCAACTCCATCACCATCATCAACCCTCTCTCAGTCCGCCCTGTCCACCGCTACTTCCACCATATGCAGCTCTCAAGTCCAGCTCACCCTCCCAGACACTATGAGTAGGTCAAGAAAGTACTCAGTCTCTCATCCGCGTACACTGGGTTTGAACGCCCACATTGCCAAACTAATCTCGTTTGAGATGATGCCCTTTCGGTTGGTGGAAAGCACAGCTTTCCGCGAACTCATGGCCTATGCAGTACCACGCTATGACCTACCCAGTCGCCACTTCTTCTCTCGCAAAGCCATCCCAGCCCTCCACCATCATGTGAAAGACCGCATTGTCCATGCACTCAAGCAGTCAGTGAGCGGAAAGGTGCACCTCACAACTGATGCATGGTCCAGTCGGCATGGCCAGGGCCGTTACGTGTCCATCACTGCGCACTGGGTTAATGTGGTGGATGCAGGGTCCACAGGGGACAGCGGTGGTGGGACAGTGCTGCCTAGCCCACGGTATAGGAAACAGTTGTCTGTAGGCGTTCGACCCTCCTCCTCCTCCTCCAGAAGCGAAAGCTCGTCCACAGAGCGCAGTCGTACGAGCACTCCATCTGCAGCTGCCACTGTTGCACACGATGTGTCCCCCTATCGAGCAGCTAGTGGAAAGCGTCAGCAGGCTGTGTTGCAGATGATGTGTTTGGGCGACAGACACACCGCCGAGGTGCTGGCCGAGTACTTGAAGCGACAAACTGAGTCATGGCTGGGCAGTGTACATCTTGAGGCAGGCAAGGTAGTTAGTGATAACGGCCGTAATTTTGTGGCAGCCATAGCCCTTTCAAAACTCAGACACATACCTTGCTTGGCTCACACCTTGAACCTGGTGGTGCAGTGCTTCCTCAAAAATTATCCGGAGTTAACAGCCCTGCTCCAGAAGGTGCGAAGACTGTGCGCGCACATCCGCCGGTCGCCTGTACACTCCGTTCGTATGCAGAAGCTGCAGCGATTGCTCCACCTTCCCAACCACCGCCTCATTATCGACATTGCAACAAGGTGGAACTCCACCATGCACATGGTGGAGCGGCTGTGCGAGCAGAGGCAGACCATAATGCATTTGTGGGAGGATACACGGCCAGGCACTTTGAGAGCAGACATGGAGTTGACAGGCGTGCAGTGGTCGAAGCTGAAAGACCTTTGTAAAGTCCTTCAGTGTTTTGAGGAATGCACACGGCTGGTAAGCGCAGACGACGCCATCCTAAGCATGAGCATCCCACTTATGCGTCTGCTCATGCAAACTTTGACGCACCTTAAGGAGCAGGTGTCTGCAGCCAATGTTGATGAGGAGGAAGAGGAGGAGGGAATCCTTGATGACATTCAGCCATTGTCTGCTCAGGGACCTCTCCTGGACGAGGTGGAGGAAGAAGAGGAGGAGGAGGAAGATGATGGGGATGATTACTTAGGGGAGGAGGATGCATCTCATGGGGCAAGTGAAAATGTTGGCGTGGCAAGGTCTGGTACAGGGTTTGTGCGTGACTGGAGGGATGTGGATTTACCAGAAAGTGCTCCTCCACCCAGCACTCGCAGTGCATCATTGACACCGGGAACATTGGCCCACATGTCAGATTATGCCTTGCGGATCCTAAAAAGGGACCCCCGCATTGCCAAAATGATGAACGATGATGACTACTGGTTGGCCAGCATCCTGGATCCACGCTATAAAGGCAAATTACAAAACATCATGCCACAGGAGAACCTTGACCTAATATTGGCTAATAAACAAGCAACTCTGGTAAATCGGTTGCTTGAGGCATTCCCAGCACACAGCAGCGGTGATGGTTCTCACACGAGCCGTACGGGCCGGGGGCAGCTTGGCAGAGGTGTTCGTGGTGCACACAGCAGAAGTGGCGTTGGAGACAGGGGTTTCATGACAATGTTGTGGACTGATTTTTCAAATACCGCTCACACAACTGGTAATACTGCATCGATGGAAAGTGACAGGAGACAGTAGTTGTCAACTATGGTTACAAACTACTTTTCCTCCCATATCGATGTTCTCCCACACAGGTCATTCCCCTTTGACTATTGGGCCGCTAAACTGGACACCTGGCCTGAATTGGCCCAATATGCCTTACAGGAGCTCGCTTGCCCAGCTGCAAGTGTGCTATCGGAAAGAGTCTTCAGTGCAGCTGGATCAATCCTGACAGAAAAAAGGACCCGTCTGTCAACCCAAAATGTGGATGATCTAACCTTCATTAAAATGAACCACGCATGGGTTTCCAAGGATTTTGTCCCACCTTCCCCTGATGACACATAGGGTGACAGAAAAATGGCTTGCTTTGGTCCACCTCTTCCTGGTACTTCACCTATTTCGCCTTTTGCATCAGCTGAATGTCCAACATCAACATATGCCACTTTCTAAAACTCCCTAACTGTGCTGCCTCCCCCCCCATGGCCGGGGTCACCACCTACCGCACGACACCGTGCGAGTGCCGTTGCCCTGGACAGGTGGGTAGGCCGACTCTTGGGCGCGGGCACTGGCACAGGGTCCCTCATAGTGCAATCAAGTGTCTCTGACGGTGGTGGTGCACACCCGCCGTCAGACACACCGCTGTACTATGAGGGGCCCAGTGCCAGTACCGACGCCCACGAGTGGGCCCCCCTTGCTTGGGCAGGGCCCCAGCATTTGCAATCTTTACCTCTCCCTGCTCCTCCACTGTGTAATCTGGGCCATCAAATCCATACTGTGCCTGACACCGTCTGAGCCTGCCTCCTGAGACATATATTTTGAATGTGTACGCTATCCATACATGTCATCCGGGGATACGGTACCCTTTCTAACCTTTGTGCAATCACATACAATCCATACTGTGCCTGACACCGTCTGAGCCTGCCTCCTGAGACATATATTTTGAATGTGTACGCTATCCATACATGTTATCCAGGGATACGGTACCCTTTCTAACCTTTGTGCAATCACGTGCAATCCATACTGGGCCTAACACCGTCTGAGCCTGCCTCCTGAGACATATATTTTGAATGTGTACGCTATCCATACATGTTATCCGGGGATACGGTACCCTTTCTAACCTTTGTGCAATCACGTGCAATCCATACTGGGCCTAACACCGTCTGAGCCTGCCTCCTGAGACATATATTTTGAATGTGTACGCTATCCATACATGTTATCCGGGGATACGGTACCCTTTCTAACCTTTGTGCAATCACGTGCAATCCATACTGTGCCTGACACCGTCTGAGCCTGCCTCCTGAGACATATATTTTGAATGTGTACGCTATCCATACATGTTATCCAGGGATACGGTACCCTTTCTAACCTTTGTGCAATCACGTGCAATCCATACTGGGCCTGACACCGTCTGAGCCTGCCTCCTGAGACATATATTTTGAATGTGTACGTTATCCATACATGTTATCCAGGGATACGGTACCCTTTCTAACCTTTGTGCAATCACGTGCAATCCATACTGGGCCTGACACCGTCTGAGCCTGCCTCCTGAGACATATATTTTGAATGTGTACGCTATCCATACATGTTATCCAGGGATACGGTACCCTTTCTAACCTTTGTGCAATCACGTGCAATCCATACTGGGCCTAACACCGTCTGAGCCTGCCTCCTGAGACATATATTTTGAATGTGTACGCTATCCATACATGTTATCCGGGGATACGGTACCCTTCCTAACCTTTGTGCAATCACGTGCAATCCATACTGGGCCTAACACCGTCTGAGCCTGCCTCCTGATACATATATTTTGAATGTGTACGCTATCCATACATGTTATCCGGGGATACGGTACCCTTTCTAACCTTTGTGCAATCACGTGCAATCCATACTGGGCCTAACACCGTCTGAGCCTGCCTCCTGAGACATATATTTTGAATGTGTACGCTATCCATACATGTTATCCGGGGATACGGTACCCTTTCTAACCTTTGTGCAATCACGTGCAATCCATACTGTGCCTGACACCGTCTGAGCCTGCCTCCTGAGACATATATTTTGAATGTGTACGCTATCCATACATGTTATCCAGGGATACGGTACCCTTTCTAACCTTTGTGCAATCACGTGCAATCCATACTGGGCCTGACACCGTCTGAGCCTGCCTCCTGAGACATATATTTTGAATGTGTACGCTATCCATACATGTTATCCAGGGATACGGTACCCTTTCTAACTTTTGTGCAATCACGTGCAATCCATACTGGGCCTAACACCGTTTGAGCCTGCCTCCTGAGACATATATTTTGAATGTGTACGCTATCCATACATGTTATCCGGGGATACGGTACCCTTTCTAACCTTTGTGCAATCACGTGCAATCCATACTGGGCCTAACACCGTCTGAGCCTGCCTCCTGATACATATATTTTGAATGTGTACGCTATCCATACATGTTATCCGGGGATACGGTACCCTTTCTAACCTTTGTGCAATCACGTGCAATCCATACTGGGCCTAACACCGTCTGAGCCTGCCTCCTGAGACATATATTTTGAATGTGTACGCTATCCATACATGTTATCCGGGGATACGGTACCCTTTCTAACCTTTGTGCAATCACGTGCAATCCATACTGTGCCTGACACCGTCTGAGCCTGCCTCCTGAGACATATATTTTGAATGTGTACGCTATCCATACATGTTATCCAGGGATACGGTACCCTTTCTAACCTTTGTGCAATCACGTGCAATCCATACTGGGCCTGACACCGTCTGAGCCTGCCTCCTGAGACATATATTTTGAATGTGTACGCTATCCATACATGTTATCCAGGGATACGGTACCCTTTCTAACCTTTGTACAATCACGTGCAATCCATACTGGGCCTGACACCGTCTGAGCCTGCCTCCTGAGACATATATTTTGAATGTGTACGCTATCCATACATGTTATCCGGGGATACGGTACCCTTTCTAACCTTTGTGCAATCACGTGCAATCCATACTGGGCCTAACACCGTCTGAGCCTGCCTCCTGATACATATATTTTGAATGTGTACGCTATCCATACATGTTATCCGGGGATACGGTACCCTTTCTAACCTTTGTGCAATCACGTGCAATCCATACTGGGCCTAACACCGTCTGAGCCTGCCTCCTGAGACATATATTTTGAATGTGTACGCTATCCATACATGTTATCCGGGGATACGGTACCCTTTCTAACCTTTGTGCAATCACGTGCAATCCATACTGTGCCTGACACCGTCTGAGCCTGCCTCCTGAGACATATATTTTGAATGTGTACGCTATCCATACATGTTATCCAGGGATACGGTACCCTTTCTAACCTTTGTGCAATCACGTGCAATCCATACTGGGCCTGACACCGTCTGAGCCTGCCTCCTGAGACATATATTTTGAATGTGTACGCTATCCATACATGTTATCCGGGGATACGGTACCCTTTCTAACCTTTGTGCAATCACGTGCAATCCATACTGTGCCTGACACCGTCTGAGCCTGCCTCCTGAGACATATATTTTGAATGTGTACGCTATCCATACATGTTATCCAGGGATACGGTACCCTTTCTAACCTTTGTGCAATCACGTGCAATCCATACTGGGCCTGACACCGTCTGAGCCTGCCTCCTGAGACATATATTTTGAATGTGTACGCTATCCATACATGTTATCCAGGGATACGGTACCCTTTCTAACCTTTGTGCAATCACGTGCAATCCATACTGGGCCTGACACCGTCTGAGCCTGCCTCCTGAGACATATATTTTGAATGTGTACGCTATCCATACATGTTATCCGGGGATACGGTACCCTTTCTAACCTTTGTGCAATCACGTGCAATCCATACTGGGCCTAACACCGTCTGAGCCTGCCTCCTGATACATATATTTTGAATGTGTACGCTATCCATACATGTTATCCGGGGATACGGTACCCTTTCTAACCTTTGTGCAATCACGTGCAATCCATACTGGGCCTAACACCGTCTGAGCCTGCCTCCTGAGACATATATTTTGAATGTGTACGCTATCCATACATGTTATCCGGGGATACGGTACCCTTTCTAACCTTTGTGCAATCACGTGCAATCCATACTGTGCCTGACACCGTCTGAGCCTGCCTCCTGAGACATATATTTTGAATGTGTACGCTATCCATACATGTTATCCAGGGATACGGTACCCTTTCTAACCTTTGTGCAATCACGTGCAATCCATACTGGGCCTGACACCGTCTGAGCCTGCCTCCTGAGACATATATTTTGAATGTGTACGCTATCCATACATGTTATCCAGGGATACGGTACCCTTTCTAACCTTTGTGCAATCACGTGCAATCCATACTGGGCCTAACACCGTCTGAGCCTGCCTCCTGAGACATATATTTTGAATGTGTACGCTATCCATACATGTTATCCGGGGATACGGTACCCTTTCTAACCTTTGTGCAATCACGTGCAATCCATACTGGGCCTAACACCGTCTGAGCCTGCCTCCTGATACATATATTTTGAATGTGTACGCTATCCATACATGTTATCCGGGGATACGGTACCCTTTCTAACCTTTGTGCAATCACGTGCAATCCATACTGGGCCTAGCACCGTCTGAGCCTGCCTCCTGAGACATATATTTTGAATGTGTACGCTATCCATACATGTTATCCGGGGATACGGTACCCTTTCTAACCTTTGTGCAATCACGTGCAATCCATACTGTGCCTGACACCGTCTGAGCCTGCCTCCTGAGACATATATTTTGAATGTGTACGCTATCCATACATGTTATCCAGGGATACGGTACCCTTTCTAACCTTTGTGCAATCACGTGCAATCCATACTGGGCCTGACACCGTCTGAGCCTGCCTCCTGAGACATATATTTTGAATGTGTACGCTATCCATACATGTTATCCAGGGATACGGTACCCTTTCTAACTTTTGTGCAATCACGTGCAATCCATACTGGTCCTAACACCGTCTGAGCCTGCCTCCTGAGACATATATTTTGAATGTGTACGCTATCCATACATGTTATCCGGGGATACGGTACCCTTTCTAACCTTTGTGCAATCACGTTGAATCCATACTGGGCCTAACACCGTCTGAGCCTGCCTCCTGATACATATATTTTGAATGTGTATGCTATCCATACATGTTATCCGGGGATACGGTACCCTTTCTAACCTTTGTGCAATCACGTGCAATCCATACTGGGCCTAACACCGTCTGAGCCTGCCTCCTGAGACATATATTTTGAATGTGTACGCTATCCATACATGTTATCCGGGGATACGGTACCCTTTCTAACCTTTGTGCAATCACGTGCAATCCATACTGTGCCTGACACCGTCTGAGCCTGCCTCCTGAGACATATATTTTGAATGTGTACGCTATCCATACATGTTATCTGGGGATACGGTACCCTTTCTAACCTTTGTGCAATCATGTGCAATCCATACTGGGCCTAACACCGTCTGAGCCTGCCTCCTGAGACATATATTTTGAATGTGTACGCTATCCATACATGTTATCCGGGGATACGGTACCCTTTCTAACCTTTGTGCCATCACGTGCAATCCATACTGGGCCTAACACCGTCTGAGCCTGCCTCCTGAGACATATATTTTGAATGTGTACGCTATCCATACATGTTATCTGGGGATACGGTACCCTTTCTAACCTTTGTGCAATCACGTGCAATCCATACTGGGCCTAACATCGTCTGAGCCTGCCTCCTGAGACATATATTTTGAATGTGTACGCTATCCATACATGTTATCTGGGGATACGGTACCCTTTCTAACCTTTGTGCAATCACGTGCAATCCATACTGGGCCTAACACCGTCTGAGCCTGCCTCCTGAGACATATATTTTGAATGTGTACGCTATCCATACATGTTATCCAGGGATACGGTACCCTTTCTAACCTTTGTGCAATCATGTGCAATCCATACTGGGCCTAACACCGTCTGAGCCTGCCTCCTGAGACATATATTTTGAATGTGTACGCTATCCATACATGTTATCTGGGGATACGGTGCCCTTTCTAACCTTTGTGTAATCACGTGCAATCCACACTGGGCCTAACACCGTCTGAGAATAATAGATGGGGCCCACCATACACTGGAACATTCCAAAGGTGGACATCAGACACTGGAGCAGCATTTACAGGGCCCATTATACACTAGAGCATTAGAAATGGGGCCCATTATGTTTGGAGCATTATTTGTGCCCATAAGACAGTAGAGCTTCATCCATGGGGACCAACATATACTGTAGCATTTTGTGGAGCTCATCATATACTGTTTCAAACATTATATGGGACCAATGATTCTGTATGGAGAAATAGATGGACCTCGTCATGAGATGTAAAAAGTGAGGTATTTTTCATTGTACTATACCGCTATTTCTCTGCCGTATCGGAGCATGATGAGTTGTGGTATGTGTTAAAGGGGCGCTCTTTCGCCCAGGGCACATGAAAACCTGGAGCCAGCCCTCCCCCCCCACAGTCTGTAGCCAAATAACCCCCATTTTTCAGTGCGTAACTTGTATTATGAAGTTAAATAAGGTTGACAAGCTTAAGTAAGAAGAATTGATGCTTTTGGCATTCAAATGGGCACTGTTGGTGTGTTTCCTGTCCTCCTCTCACTGCCGACTTTTATTCCCCATTGACTTACATTGGGTTTCGTGTTTCGGGACGACCCCGACTTTTCCCTATAATCGGACGATCTTGCTCGACCCGACTTTTGGAAAAGTCGGGTTTCACGAAACGAAACGCGACCCTAAAAAAACAAAAGTCGCTCAACTCTATCTATCTACAGGTACAGTATATCTATTATATATCTCTATTTAATATATTTCTCTACAGGATTCACTGCTGTCTAAAAACGCAAGTAAAAACTCTAGAAAAAATGCAGACATGTGATTTTCTAGCTTTTTTAACTGACTTCAGTGAAGTCAACGGGAGAAAAATGCAGCAAAAACGCTGAAAGAATTGGCATGCTGCAGATTTGAATCTGCACCAAATCTGCAAGTCACAAATAAGCAACATGTGCATGACACTTCAGGATTCTCATTCGATCCCTATAGGTTTTCTGACAAATACACTCATCCTCCCCACACCATACAGCATGAAATGACCACAATTTGAACCTGCTCTTTCAAGTTGCATGTATACAAACTTATGATCAAGCTAATTTCTTTGGTTTTGCTATTGTTTCTTGAACTTTATACAAAAAGGGGCATTGTCCCCCTTCTGAGCTCGTCATTTCATCTACTGTATATAGCATCCCATGGAAGGATGTCTGAATAGTTGGGTCCCTGTCCTGCTCTGCTCTTCACATTGAGGTCAGCTGAAACATGGTCAGGTTTTAATACAAGAGACAGGATAGGACCATCCAGGGCCGGACTGGGACTAAAATTCAGCCCTGGCATTTGAAGTTACACAGGCCCACTAGTCACATGGTGACTATATAATATGTTTGTACACTTGTAGGTTACAAGAAGTGAGAGGAGATTAACACGACTATATAACATGTAGTCAGAGCTGCGCCCAGTATTTCAGCTCAGTCCTATTTATTGCTTTTAGGTACAGTACTCCTCCCAAATCTCTGTCCCCTTTTGTATGCACGGTGACAGAATTCCTGGCAGAACTGCTATCCATTGGGCAACCAGACCCCCTGGTCATAGCTGCCCCTATCATACCTCCTAACTTTTGAGGAAGGGAAAGAGGGACAAAGACTGCGGCGCGCGCAGCTGCTAATTTTAGGCCACGCCCGGCCACACCCATTCCACAACTAGTCACACCCATGTCCACGCCTAATTGCACCCATTTAGCACTGCTGATCACACTGACTTGTACTGAGGGCACAGTGGCTGGCATTATGGGCACACTGACTGGCACTAAGGAAGAGAGAAAACAGAGAGAGAGAGAAAAAAGAAAGAGGGGAAAGAAAGAAAGAACAGAGAAAGAACAGAGAGAGAAAGAAAGAGGGGAAAGAAAGAAAGAACAGAGAGAGACAGAGAAAGAATAGAGAGAGAAAGAAAGAAGTAAAGAAAGAAAGAACAGAGAGAAAGAAAGAGAGGAAAGAAAAAGAAAGAAAGAGGGGAAAGAAAGAACAGAGAGAGAGAGAAAGAAAAAAGAAAGATTAGAGAGAGAAAGAACAGAGACAGAGAAAGAAAATGAGGGAAAGACAGAACAGAGAATGAGAAAGAAAGAACAGAGAAAGAAAGAGAGAGAAATAAATAAAGAAAGATTCTATAAAGATACTATAGCAGCCCGGCTCCCATTGTAGTGCCCACTTGAGCCTCCCGATGCAGGACATATCATGATCCGCTCACATGGCCGGCATCCCCGATTCCAAGGCGATCCTGCTGTCTGCGCTGTCGGAGGAGGACACGGTGATGGATCTGAAGCATTCCTGGTTCTGTTACAATCTCCTCAAGAAATTATCTCATTTCCGGTCAGCTTCAAGCACATCACTTCAGGTGGAACATCATGTGTGTGTTTTAAAATGCTCCTCGGGGATCCGCCGTGTACTCCTGTGTCTGTGGGAAAAGCACGCTTTGTATGCTTCGTACACACTTGGCTCCGCTCCGTACATCCCGTACACATATGGCTCCACTCCGTACACACACGGCTCCGCTCCATACACCAAGTACACACGCGGCTCCACTCCGTACACCTCGTACACACGGCTCCGCTTCGTACACCTTGTACACATACGGCTCCTCTCCTTACACCTCGTACACACACGGCTCTGCTCCGTACACCTTGTACACACACGGATCTGCTCCGTACACCTCGTACACACGCGGCTCTGCTCCGTACACCTCGTACACACACAGCTCTGCTCCGTACACCTCGTACACACACGGCTCTGCTCCATACACCTCGTACTCATACGGCTCCGTACACCTCGTACATGCGGCTCCGCTCCATACACCTCGTGCATGCGGCTCCGTTCCGTACACCTCGTACATGCGGCTCCGCTCCATACACCTCGTGCATGCGGCTCCGTTCCGTACACCTCGTACACGCGGCTCTGTTCCGTACACCTCATACATACACGGCTCCTCTCCGTACACCTCGCACACACACGACTCTGCTCCGTACACCTCGTACACACACGGCTCCGCTCTGTACACCTCATACACACACAGCTCCGCTCCGTACACCTCGTACACACACGGCTCCACTCCGCACACCTCGTACACACGCGGCTCCGCTCCGTACACCTCGTACACACACGGCTCCGCTCCGTACACCTCGTACACACACGGCTCTGATCCGTACACCTCGCACACACACGGCTCCGCTCCGTACACCTCGTACACACACGGCTCCGCTCCGTACACCTCATACACACACGGCTCCGCTCAGTACACCCCATACACATACAGCTCTGCTACATCTACCCTGTTAACCCCTCCTGACCCCACACATACTTATCTCATCCAGCACCATGACAACAGCCAACAGCACAGCAGACACCAAGAGGCAAGGCTGAGCGCACAGGACCTGTGATAAGGTCACAGGAGGGGCGGAGTCAGGGGTCACATGATCAGGGGTCTGGACAAAGGCTCCTGGTCATGTGACCCCTGACTCCTCCCCTCTTGTGACCTCATCACAGGTCCTGCGAACATCGAAGGCAAGCGACACTGTGAGTGGCTGCGGGGGGGTGTCTCATGCTACGGCGACGATGGGGTGCGTGGGGGGGCGTGGTAGCTTATCTCCCTGCAGTGCGGGAGGAACTTGGAAACTAGTATCACCGCCATGCCCGCAGAGGGCCGGCGGCAGGAGCAACAGTGGCCGCAGCAGCTGGCAAGCGGCCAGATGATCGGGCGCTGCCGCCCTTGGCCCACATGACAGCGGCCCAGCGGGAAAATGCCCGGTTGGTTATATTGCCAATCCGGGCCTGGGACCATCCCAATTTGGTACACCTTGTGGCGGTGGGATGATTTTTGCCCTTTTTTTTTATCAAAATAGTGGCAACTAAGTACACTATGATATTTACATATACTATTAATATTTGCTTACTTAACTGTATATTCTCTTTTTGTTTTAGACAAACGGGCGGCCCCTTGAAATGGCGCTGGATGTTGGCTGTGGGACCGGACGTTACACTTTGCCTCTAGCTCCTCACTTCAAGCAGGTCCTGGGAGTAGATGTCAGTGAATCCCAAATAAATGTGGCTAAACAAATGACTTTGGCAAATAATGTGTCGTACATGTGAGTACTAAACTGGATTTCCTAATTTTGCTGGTGTAATGAGAGGAATAGATGGTATAAGTGACACTGGTAATCTTTTGTGCTCTGTCTGTAGGGTAGCCCCGGCTGAGAAATTGCCTCTGAAGGACGCTTCTGTGGACCTGGTACATGTCGGACTTGCTGCCCATTGGTTCACACTAGACAAGTTTATCAATGAATCAGTTCGAGTGCTGAAGAGGAGAGGATGCTTGGCTTTCCACGCTTTTGTACCATTCTTTGAGCTTGAATACAAACATTTGTCACATGACCTGAATGTAGTTTTGAAAGAGGTAACTTACTAATGTAGTTTGGATATAATGTAGGTAGCATTTATACTCATCCTTTTGAATAGTTTAGTTCAATTCTGCTGCTTTTGAATGTTGCTTGTCTATATTTTTGCACATTTTTAATACCTAAAAATCTGTAATTTCTATTCTGCATTCTATTCTGGTGCGTGTAACATGGACGGCAGTTGGATATCACAAAGATGGTACGCACGTGCACATCGACGGCACTTGGGTGTCACACGAAGGGTACACAACCTAAACAGGGATGGTACACACGTATGTGGCGCCACTGAGACTCAGTCGCCACAGAGGTACTGCACCTCCTCCTGAGGTGTGGTGCCCCACCATCCAGGTAAGGTGGAGGCTCCTGAAAACACTCCAACACCTGCACCCCACACCACAAAGTAGTGTAGCAAAGCACCTTCGGCAGCTCCCTGGTTGGAGTGTAGCAAAGCACCCATTGGTGGCTCCCTGCTTGGAACATGAAACGTGCTGGGTGGTGGGTGGAGCTTAGTGACATTAAAGAGAGTGGGAAGAGTTTAGGTAGGGGTTGTTGTTGTTCAGTTGGAGAGAGAAGAAGATCCCCAGAGAGAGGGATAGATGGATGGAAGTGCTGCAGCAGATCCCAGTGACCTGGGTCTGCTGGCACAGGAAAGGAAGAGAGAGAGAGCTACATAGACTGAAAGCCTGATTTTCCATAGAAAGAAAGATTAGTAGGGAACGTGAGGAGTAAAAGAGAACAGAGGACGTGGGTTAGAAGAGAACCCTTCCTAGAAGTTCTAAGCGTAAGGCCGGGACCCGGTCCCCGAGGTTGTATGGATACTAATGGTCCTGCAGCAGACACCGGAGGAATAGAAGTAGTGACCGCTTTATTCCCACACAAGACTTGGGGGCACAACAGCAACTGGATAGTGAGCTGGGACTTAGTAGCAAGGAGTCCCCGAAGCAGGCTACAGCTGTCTGCCGTACAAGTAGAGTTCATAAGAACATCGGACAGGAGGAACTCCAGTGTAACTCAGTACTAGGAGTACTTCATTTAAAGGCGCTATAAGAGGAGACGTTCAGAAAGGCACATGTTGGCGGAGTGTTGGAAAGGAGTATTCCATCTGGCCTGGAGGTTGACTGAGTCCCTAACCCGGAGGACATGGCACAAAAGCAGGCAGCTGTTTGTACAACAGACAGTGAGTAAAGCTTTGGAACTACATGTCCTGGTGTCCTCCACTCATTCCTGCTCCACATACCTGGCACCACTACATCCCTGTGCCTACACTGCACCATTCCTGCAACGCTTATCTACACTGCCCTGGGACTACAGCTTCACCTGTGTGGAGCTATAACATCTTTGCTGCGCCATATCATCAGTCCCAGAGGATCTGCAAGCAGCGTCGGCCTAACACCCCCCTTGCCGAACACCACAGGTGGCGTCACGAACCATTCAACCTTATTCCACCATTCAATACCCCCCTTTACACATGGGCGCCCAGGGCCACAGACCGGGTCACCACTGCTGTGACAATCCCCTCTGAGAGACCGGCCCGGTACCGAGTACCCCACAGCCCTGGGAGGGCGACCCACGTACACATGGACAGCAAACAGAAAACGACACGGATAGTAAAAACAAACCTTCTCATGTGTATGTTTTTTTAAGCGGACTTGTGAAGGAGATCTTATACTGAGGTTTCCTAAGCCCACCAGAAGAAATCATCTTTAACAACCCCTTATTAGTGCGTACAGGGGAGGTGGAAAAAATGTGAATTCCAAGTGAGTGCTGAGTATGGAATAACAGAGTCAGTCCACAAAGTTAATATGAATTAAGAAAAAAAATCACTTCCATGAGACTATTTATAAGACTTTAACCCCTTACCTACAATTGACGTAATATTCCGTCCATGTGACCATGGACCTAATTACCATGGACGGAATATTACGTCATCGCGATCAGCGGCGCCCACATGGTGAGCGCCGCTGATCGCGGCCGAGTGTCAGCTAATTATCATAGCTGACACCCGGCACAATGTGTCAGGGGCGGTCACGGACCGCCCCCGACACGTTAACCCCTTGCAAACCGCGATCAAACGCGATCGCGGTGTACCGGGGGTTAAAGGGAAGCATCGGCAGGGAGGGGGCTCCCTCCGTGCTTCCCTGAGCCCCCCACGGCAGCGCAATGTGCAGCGCTGCTGCGGGGGCTCCTTTCCTCCAGGCCCCCGAATCCAAGATGGCGACGGGGGCCTGAGGAAGCTGGCTTCCTCAGTGCCTGCAAAGCGCAGGCATGAGGAAGCCTTCAGCAGTGCCTGTGTCAGATCGCTGATCTGTCACAGTGATCTGTGATGTGACAGATCAGCGATCTGTCACAGGACAGTGATGTCCCACCTGGGACAAGGTAATAAAGTAAAAAAAAAAAAAAAAAGTGTTAAAAATAATTTAAAAAAAATCGCTAAATAAATTAGTAAAAAAAAAAAAAAAATATTCCCCAATAAATCCATTTTTTCAAAATAAAAAAAAACAAAAACAATAAAAGTACACATATTTGGTATCGCCACGTCCGTAATGACCTGCCCTATAAAACTGTCCCATTAGTTAACCCCTTTAGCGAACCCCTTAAAAAATAAAAATAAAAAACGAAGCAAAAAATAATGATTTATTATCATACCACCGAACAAAAAGTGCAATAACGCGCGATCAAAAAGGCAGATATAAATATGCATGATACCGCTGAAAACGTCATCTTGTCCCGCAAAAAACGAGCCACCACACAGCATCATCAGTGAAAAAATAAAAAAGTTATAGCTCGCAGAATAAAGCGATACAAAAATAATTATTTTTTATATAAAATAGTTTTCATTGCAAAAAACCGACAAAACATAAAAAAACGACCTAAATGAGGTATCGCTGTAACCGTACTGACCCGAAGAATAAAAACGCGTTATCAATTTTACCACACGTGGAACGGTGTAAACGCACCCCCCCAAAAGAAATTCATGAAACACTGGTTTTTGTTCATTCTGCGCCCCAAAAATCGGAATAAAAAGCGATCAAAAAATGTCACGTGCCCGAAAATGGTACCAATAAAAACGTCAACTCGTCCCGCAAAAAATAAGACCTCACATGACTCGGTGGGTCAAAATACGGAAAAATTATAGCTCTCAATATGTGGTGATGCAAAAACTATTTTTACAATAAAAAGCGTCTTTTAGCGTGCGACAGCCGCCAAACATAAAAACCGCCATAAATCGTAAATCAAACCCCCCATTATCACCCCCTTAGTTAGGGAAAAATAATAAAACTAAAAGAAAATGTATTTATTTCCATTTTCCCGCTAGGGTTAGGGTTAGGGCTAGGGTTAGGGCTAGGGTTAGGGCTAGGGCTAGGGTTAGGGTTAGGGCTAGGGTTAGGGCTAGGGCTCAGATTAGGGTTAGGGGTGTGTTGAGGTTAGGGTTGGAGTTATAATTGGGGGTTTCCACTGTTTGGGCACATCAGGTGCTCTCCAAAGGCAACATGGCGTCTGATCTCAATTCCAGCCAATTCTGCGTTGAAAAAGTCAAATGGTGCTCCTTCCCTTCCAAGCTCTGCCATGTGCCCAAACAGTGTTTTACCCCCACATGTAGGGTATCAGCCTACTCAGGACAAATTACAAAACAACTTTTGGGGTCCAATTTCTCCTGTTACCCTTAGGAAAATAAAAAATTGGGGGCAAAAATATAATTTTGCGGAAAAAAATGTTTTTTTTATTTTCACGCCCAGGCGTTATAAACTTCTGTGAAGCACTTGGGGGTTCAAAGTGCACACATCTAGATAAGCTCCGTGGGGGGTCTAGTTTCCAAAATGGGGTCACTTGTGGGGAGTTTCAATAGTTTAGGTACATCAGGGGCTCTCCAAACGCACATGACACCAGCATACCAATCCATCAAAGTCTGCATTCCAAAACGTCACTACTTCCCTTCCGAGCCCCGACGTGTGGCCATAAAGTAGTTTTCTCCCACATATGAGGTATCAGTGTACTCAGGACAAATTGGACAACAACTTTTGGGGTCCAATTTCTCCTGTTACCCTTGGGAAAATAAAAAAAATGGGGACTAAAAGATGATGTTTGTTGAAAAAATATGATATTTTTATTTTCACGCCCGGTCGTTATAAACTTCTGTGAAGCACTGGGGGGTTCAAAGTGCTCACCACACATCTAGATAAGTTCATTAGGGGGTCTAGTTTCCAAAATGGGGTCACTTGTGGGGGGTTTCCACTGTTTAGGTACATCAGGGGCTCTCCAAACGCACATGACACCCGCAGACCAATCCATCAAAGTCTGCATTCCAAAACGTCACTACTTCCCTTCCGAGCCCCGACGTGTGCCCATACAGTAGTTTTCTCCCACATATGAGGTATCAGCGTACTCAGGACAAATTGGACAACAGCTTTTGGGGTCCAATTTCTCCTGTTACCCTTGGGAAAATAAAAAAATGGGGACTAAAAGATCATGTTTGTGGAAAAAATATGATTTTTTTATTTTCACGCCCGGACGTTATAAACTTCAGTGAAGCACTGGGGGGTTCAAAGTGCTCACCACACATCTAGATAAGTTCCTTGGGGGGTCTAGTTTCCAAAATGGTGTCATTTGTGGGGGGTTTCTACTGTTTTGGTACATCAGGGGCTTTCCTAACGCGACATGGTGTCCGATCTCAATTCCAGCCAAAAACGTCAAATGGCGCTGCTTCCCTTCCGACCTCTGCCATGCGCCCAAATAGTGGTTTACACCCACATGTGGGGTATCAGCGTACTCAGGATAAATTGCACAATATCTTTTAGGGTCCTGTTACTTTTGGAAAAATAAGAATTGAGGGTGAAAAGATCATTTTTGTGGAAAAAATATGATTTTTTAATTGTACTGCTGTACGTTATAAACTTCTGTGAAGCCCTTGGGGGTTCAAAGTTCTCACCACACATCTAGATAAGTTCCTTGGGGGGTCTAGATTCCAAAATGGTGTCATTTGTGGGGGGTTTCCACTGTTTTGGTACATCAGGGGTTTTCCAATCGCGACATGGTGTCCGATCTCAATTCTAGCCAAAAACGTCAAATGGCGCTGCTTCCCTTCCGAGCTCTGCTATGCGCCCAAATAGTCATTTACACCCACATATGGGGTATCAGCGTACTCAGGACAAATTGCACAATAACTTTTAGGGTCCTGTTACCCTTGGAAAAATAAAAATTGGGGGTGAAAAGATCATTTTTGTGGAAAAAATATGATTTTTTAATTGTACCGCTGTACGTTATAAACTTCTGTGAAGCCCTTGTGGGTTCAAAGTTCTCACCACATATCTAGATAAGTTCCTTGGGGGGTCTAGTTTCCAAAATGGGGTCACTTGGGGGGTTTCCACTGTTTAGGTACATCAGGGGCTCTCCAAACGCGACATGGTGTCCGATCTGAATTCCAGCCAATTTTGCATTGAAAAAGTCAAACAGCGCTCCTTCCCTACTGAGGTCTGCCATGCGCCGAAACAGTGGTTACCCCCCACATATCAGGTATCAGCGTACTCAGGACAAATTGCACAATAACTTTTGCAGTCCAATTTCTCCTGTTACCCTTGGTAAAATAAAGAAAATTGAACCTGAAGTATTTTTTTTGTGAAAAAAAGTTAAATGTTCATTTTTTTTTTAATATTCAAAAAATTCCTGTGACGCACCTAAAGGGTTAATAAACTTCTTGAATGTGGTTTTAAGCACCTTAAGGGGTGCAGTTTTTAGAATGGTGTCACTTTTGGGTATTTTCTATCATATAGACCCCTCAAAGTGGCTTCAAATGTGAAGTGGTCCCTAAAAATAAAATGGTGTTGCAAAAATGAGAAATCGCTGGTCAATTTTTAACCCTTATAACTTCCTAACAAAAAAAAATTTTGGTTCCAAAATTGTGCTGATGTAAAGTAAACATGTGGGAAATGTTATGTATTACGTTTTTTGTGTGCCGTATCGCTGTGATTTAAGGGCATAAAAATTCAAAGTTGGAAAATTGCGAAATTTTCAAAATTTTCGCCAAATTTCCATTTTTTTCACAAATAAACGCAAGTTATTTGAATGCAATTTTACCACTACCATGAAGTACAATATGTCACGAGAAAACAATGTCAGATTCACTGGGATCCATGAAAGCGTTCCAGAGTTATGACCTCATAAAGGTATAGTGGTCAGAATTGTAAAAATTGGCCCGGGAGTTAACGTGCAAACCACCCTTGGTAGTGAAGGGGTTAAAGAGAATCTGTCACCATGCATGCAGTAACCAGAAAAACAGTCAGGAAAAAGCCAAATCTTTAGCAGGAAAGACAGAAGGGAAGCACCCGTGAAAAAATGATAATCTCAGAAACCTATTGCTTAGTGAGGATGTGGAACCCAAACCATGTTAACGAATATAGCTAATAATCACTTTTTTATGAAAACTTTTTTTGCAGGCATGGGCTACTTTGTTCGACTATGTTGATAGTACAACAGATGAAATGATTTGTCAGTACCAAAATATCTATGAGATGATTCCACTAAAAGACAAGAAACAGTAAGTTTTTACATATGCGATATTTACTTCTTTATTCATGCACACAGGTTGAAATAAACAAATTTTTCCAGGTCTCCCAAAACATTGATTCTGCTAGAATTAGCAAGAGATTTTTTTTTACAGTTCAATTACTTTTTTTTTATTTAAATTGTTTCAAATCACATTGATTATTTGACATGCATAATATGTATTTATTTTACTGCAAATTATTTAAAAAAAAATTTTTTTTTAGACAAACTGGTTTATTCACCTGGCAGGGGTTATTTTTAATGAGACTATATAAAAGAAAATCTTTTGTTTTGAGAACGGTATCTATTTTGCAGGCAGGATATTTTAGAGCAGGAGGAGCTGATCATCTTGATAATATACAATTTTGTTGGGAAACATTCAATATAACTAGCACTTTACAAATTTAAATCCCTATTGCGTGTATGTGTAAGGGGTGCACGAGGGCCCATTTATGCCCCACTCTCCTTGCTCACGTTCCTATGTCCCTGTAAAGCTGGTATATCGCATATGTCTTATAATGTTGTTGTATTGTGTAATGCAATGTACATATGTTTATGTGTTGAGGAGTTATAGGGAAAGTGTAGGACTTAGACCAGTAGGGGAGCACAATAGAATAGGATAGGGATTAGCTTGACCAATAGGATTTGCCTGGCTAGGAGGGGCCAACTAAGACTAGTTGGGGAACTTCATGGGTTCAGTCAGTGAGAGCTGGGAGCCAGGACAGGACAGTCATGTCTAGAAACATTCAAGTAAAGGACCCCAGCCGTGCAGGGCCTAGGAGCTGACAGTCACACAGGTGTAGAGGAATATCAGGACAGCATAAGAATGGTAGCAGCTAACGTAATGGGAACAACCCTAAATGCCGGAGGTCTATGACCTGGTAAGGATTGGAAGAGCCATCCATTGACTTCACCTTCGGAGTGGGAAGCGGGCAGGGAACTTCTGAAGTGGATTAGTCTGACCAGTCAGGAAGCTGCGGTACTGGAAGAGACAGTACGGAACCATGATATTCATGGAGGAGAGAAGGTCAGTACAGGGAACGGAATGGTTATATTCTGCGAAGAATCTTGTGCTGTTTCTGTGACTAAACTGGACGAGCTGAGCAAAGTTGTTTTGTTGAAAATGGATCTGGACTCTGACTGTCGTTGTGTGATGTTGAAAGGAAAGAAGCCCTGGCAGACCAGAGAGGACTCCGACTTACAAGTGAGTGGACTAAAAGGTATACTACAGAAGGGACAATGTGTTAATGTGATGGGGAGCTAGGGTGCGACAGAGCAGCCACTGTTAGCCACGACTACAACCCTGACCTCCATTTCATATGCATAGCAGTCCAGTGGGTCATCCTATTAAAGGACTGACATTCTTCCCTTTATGACTAGATAGAGATAGCTGTCAATCACTGGCTAGTACCACTCACTGGGCACATCCAGAATTAGACTGTTCTTATTAGGCCGAGGACAGCTATACGGCCTGGGGAGCCTGGTGCCAGTCATCACTGACATACCCTCACCAGGCATCGTACTTTCAATGTAATTTGCATCCTCAGATTCCTAAAACATAACATTTAATAGTATATTTAACAAGTTCGAAGGCACAGCAAACATAAAAAATCAGAACCCTAACGAACCTGCAAAAATTACAAGCAAGCTCAATATGGGCACCAACAGTCTATACTGAAGTGGGAGCCAGGGCTGTAGTCATGGCCCGCAATCGTGGCTGTTTTCCCACACCCTGGCTCTGTTTCATACACACAATGTCCCTTTGGCAGCGTACCTCTTTGTCAGCTTTCTTGTCCATCAGGGTCCTCTCTGATCTGGTGGGGACATACCTCTTGAAGTCCCATGCAAAAACAGGCAGAGTCAAGTGTCACTTTAAAACAAACAATTTTACTCAGCTCGTCTAGTCCAAACGCAGGTACAGCACACAATTCTTTTCAAAGCATGACATTTTGGTTCCCTGTGCTGTCCCTCACTTCTTTAGGAATATTTCAGGGTCATACCATCCTCTCCGGTACCGCAGCATTCTGTCTGACCAGTCTGATTAGCTTTCGGAGTTCCCAGTCCGTTTCGCTCTAGACACTCAGGCGCCTTCCTATGTAGCTGACAGTCACCATTCTGAAACTGCCCTGTATTCCCTCACCTTCCTAGTGAACTGTTACTCTTAAGCCCTGGATGAACTATTCTTGTTTGCTTGAACATGGCATGGCCAACTGCCCTGCCTGGGGTCCCAGGCCCGACTGACTAAAGTGTGGGAAACTCACTAACTTACCCACAGCTGGCCCCTCCTAAATTAACTAGTTCCTATCTTTCTCTCTGGCGTACTACTGTGCCCCCCTTTTGTGGGCTAATTTGAATATTACACTTTCCCTACACGTTAACATATGTACATTCAGTATATAACATAGCAGAATTACAGGACATAACAATATATACATATTGGACATACATAGGAAGACATTTAACATTTAATGCCAGCTTTACCCGGGATGTGCTTAGGGAGTAAGGGCATGAACCAGTCTCTGTAACCTCTTACACTACCTATGCCAATACAATTGGCAGTGTAGTGAAAATACCCAATGGAGTGTAACAGAATTATCTATGCCAGTACCACTGACATGCAGTCAAAAATTCCAATAGTGTTCTACAGATCCATACAAATAACTAGAATGGTCTAACCAATTCCAGTTGTTGTTTGGACCTCTGGCAAAGAGTTTACAAACCCTCATGTGGAGCTGTGGACATTAAGCCACTGGGAAGTCATCCATATCATGAGTTGATGTGACGGACTCAGCTCCTGCTGAGCCCATTTTTTGAGTGGACCCTCTGGGTCATGGCACCCACCCACCGAGGACGAGCTTACCTTGTGAGAATCCACCCCCTATACAGGGAGTGTCAGGGGCAAGACCAAGGGGGTGAGCCACCACGACTGCTGGAACCAGCCGGCCGGCTCAGGGGGACACTGCAAGTGTCTGACTATAAAGACGAGCAGGAAGCAAGGCAAGACAAGACGTAGGTGCAAGGTATCTTCATTAGGATAACTCAGGATCACATACAGTGTAAAAACGTGAGAAAGCAAACACAGAAAGGTGCGTGCGTGGGCACGCCAAGGTCCATAGCATGGTACGTGCCAGGTGGCACGCCTAGGTACAGGTAACAGCACGATGGCATCGGACTCCGGACTGCTGGCAACGATCGACATCATCAAGGCATCAGGCTGCGGACATCAGCTCCGGACGTCAGGCCGCAGTCATCCAGCTCATGATCTCTGGCAGCGATCGGCAGGTTCCGGGCATCCTGCAGGCAAACCAGGTTTCAGGCAAGGAGGCACGACAGATATCCAGGTATGGTGCGTGTTAGGGAACACGCCGAGGTCCAAGGCTAGGTGCAAGGCAAGGTGCATTTGTAGGGGACACGCCAGGTTTCAAGCCAAGGTGCGTGTGTAGGGGACACGCCAGGGTTCAAGACTAGGTGCGTGTGTAGGGGACACGCCAGGGTTCAAGACTAGGTGCGTGTGTAGGGGACACGCCAGGGTTCAAGACTAGGTGCGTGTGTAGGGGACACGCCAGGGTTCACAAAACAAGACAGGGTGCGTGCGTGGAGACACGCCCAGGCACAAGGTACGAGACAGAGTGCGTGTGTAGAGACACACCAAGGCACAAGGTACGAGACAGAGTGCATGTGTAGAGACACGCCAAGGCACAAGGTACGAGACAGAGTGCGTGTGTAGAGACACGCCAAGGCACAAGGTCACAAGGCAGAGTCCTGCGCGTGTAGAGAGGCACGCCAGGATCAGGCGAGGCAGAGTCCTGCGCATGCAGAGAGGCACGCCAGGGACAGATGAGGCAGAGTCCTGCGCATGCAGAGAGGCACGCCAGGGACAGGTTCCAGGACAGGGTTAGGGCCTGTGCGTGCAAGAGGGCACGACAGGGGACATGGCAAAGCCTGCGCATACTTTTACAGAAGCACGGGGAGGTATGCCATGGGCAGGCGAGGGCCTGCGCGTGCTTTAGAGAGCACGCAGAGCACAGTGCGGAAACAGCGTGAAGTGCAAGGGAGCACAGAGGGCACGGCTGGGGCACTGGCTAGCTGATCGGGCTGCGGCACTGACAGACGGGCAAGACTCCAGTGAACCCGGCTGAGGCATGGCAGGCGACACAGCTGTCACTGACCGACGAGCACGGCTGAGGCACAAGCAGGCGGGCATGGCTAGGGCGGGCACGGCTGAGGCACAAACAGGAGGCTAGGAAGGCCAGGCATATGCAAAGGGCACACGAAGAAACAGAGCAAGGGAAGACAAGACGAGAAACAAGGCAGGGCTTAGGCAGTGTACGGAACCAGGGACGGAAGCATAGGCAGAAACACAGAATCAGGTCAGAACAAGAACAGAGCTAGCAGCGGAGCGTAGGCCGAAGCCCAGAGCCGGGCCAAGGGAGAACCTTGGGACTAGCCTAGAAAATGTGCAAGAGAGCATAATAGGAAAGAGTCTAGCAGCGGAGCGTAGGCCGAAGCCCAGAGTCGGGCCAAGGCTGAGCCTTGGGACTAGACATGGAAAAGAGCATGAAAGGAAAGAAAGGAGGGATGGTGCGTATGCCAGGGAGCACTACAGAGCACCATAGGAGAGAGCGAGGTAGATCAAGCAAAGACTGAGACCATAGGGAGGAACAAGGCAGAGCAAGGCAAGGTACAGAACAAGGCATAGCGAAAACAGGCAAGGCAGAGAATAACAGAAGGACTACAAGTCCAACCAGGACAAGGACGAACATGGCACAACGGACAAACATAAGACAAGGCACGGGACAAGAGATGGAGTACGAGCACGGAGCGTGTGCAGAGACGCACGACAGAGCAGAGTGCAAGGGCACAGAAGAGAGGGAGCGCCCCACAGACCAAGCAGCCATGCAGGGACACCACCCAATACTCAGGCCCTGAGCATAGGAAGGGGCAGCCTGATATAGGGCATAGCACCTCCTCTTCCAGGTCAGGACCAGGGGAGCCCTTCCAGGTTCAGATCCACAGGATAACAGAGCACAGTCACATGATCAGAGTTCCAGACATGACGAGACGACTGCAGATCTTGTGCTGAAACCTAGACAGGTCACATGATCAGAGTTCTAGACATGACGAGATGATTGCCGAACCAGACAGTGCAGGATCCTAGGAAAGGTCACATGATCAGCGTTTCAGACATGATGAGATGATTGCAGAACCAGACAGTGCAGGATCCAGGCAGGAACACATCAGGAATCCTAGACATGACGAGAAGATCACAGAAGGCAGAGCAGAAACGCAGGCATCCTGCAGCTCAGACAAAAGGTGAGTGTGCACACTGCTCTAGTGAACATACAGGACAGCAGAAAAGATATGCGTATGCACATCGCTCCAGGAGTTCTTGAGACAAAACAGACATGGCAGACATGACAAACATGGCGGACATGACAGTTGAAATCTTTGTGCCATTTTTAAGAGAACCGCCTCCCGACGCATTTCATCCCAATAGGACTCATCATAGGATATGGCAGCTGATAAAGGAGGGCTCCACCATGTCAGGTAGAAAGAAAGAGCCTCCCATAGGGAAGATTTCATGGTAAGATCCATTTATATAGACTTTTGCATAACACAAAACACATGGTATCAGTCACAATAGGCAGTCAGTTGGATAGAGGGGGAACTCCTCTCGCCCAAACATGAAGATATATGGATAATTGCATTATGGTTCATGTGACTGCAGAGTCAGACCTCATTGGTCGCTCTAATGGGACGCAGGCACCGTTGACTGCACGCATAGATTCAAGCATGAGGAACTTTTCAATATCCGGTGTGCCCAGGTCAGAGGACAGTGTAAGCAATTAGGAGGAAGTGCCTAACAGGAACGGGTGGATTTGGTGGTCATCTTGGGAGAGCGAGGTGAGAACTGAAAGGAGGAGGACATGTGACATCCCAGTTGAGCGCCATCCGCAAAGCTGGGTGTTCCAGGTGAACAAAGATCACATCGGGTAGCAAAAGATACCGTCCTATTCCAGTTTCACTGGCAGGGAAGAAGTTTGGAGTGACGACATCCACAGGAAGTAGCACAGCCAAAATCCCCAGGATCCAACAATCATGACTCGCCTGGAGGGCCCTCCAGCAAACCAGCTGTGCTACCAGGCACCAATTAGAGACTCGGCATCGCTTGGTCAAACAGCCATTTTTCAGGCAGGTTCATCTCTGCAACAATACAGTGACCAGACACAGGTCGGTATGCCCAAAGCTCAGGCCTACCCCAAGTATTACGGTGGGAGCATGCACGCACACACAGTTTAACTGGGTTCTACCTAATGGGTTTAGAGTTATTTTGTTAAGTTTGTAAGTTGCTGTGCTGCATCACCAATAGGCCACCCTTGGAATTCATTTGAGTATTACAGTTTTCCAGGTAAATGCTCGGTAGTCGCACTAGGTGAGTGCACAATTAGGTAAATTATACAGCACAGTGGCCCCGGCCAGTTCTGAATTAACCTTTTACATTTTGTTGGGTGGTGGAAGTGTAACCAGTCTGAGTGTTTAACAGTTAGGCTGAGTTCACACGTCGCGTTTTTTTTCGCGTTTTTGCGGCGGTTTTAAATGCGCGATTTTGCAGCGAAAAATAAGCATCCCATGCAATCCTATGGGATTGCGCAATGCTGTGCTAATGCTGCGTTTTTTTCTGCGGCGGAATCGCTTCGCGGTAAAAAGCGCAGCATGCTCATTAATTTAGCGGAATCGCGGCGATTCCACCCACATAGGAATGCATTGTTCTGCTTACTTTTTGCATGTGGCTGTGCCCACCATGCGAAAAGTAAGCAGAACATTTGCGGATGGTACCCATGGTCCGGAGGAGAGGATACTGTCCTCCGGGCTCTGGGTACCATATCCCTGTAAAAAATAGAATTAAAATAAAAAATATTGTTATTCTCACCTTCCGGCGTCCCACGCAACCTTCCTGCCTCTCTCCACGCTCCCGGTCCTAGCAATCCTTTGCGTGAATGACCGCAATAACATCCCGATCTTGCGGGAGTGCGACGTCTCGCGGTCATTTTATCTTTTACTACTGCATAGGCAGCATCAGTAGAAAAAAGTTGGTCACACTCGTCAAACACTATGTTTGACTAGTGTGACCAACCAGTCAATCAGTTCTCCAAGCGATGCTCCAGATCGCTTGGAAAATGCTAGCATTCTGCAAGCTAATTATGCTTGCAAATCGCTAGTTTTTCCGCGGGAAATTCGGGGGGAATTTGAAATGCGATTTTCCCGCAGAATGGAATTCCGGAATTCTCGCTGTAACTTCCACGAGAGTTCCGCTATGTGTGCACATAGCCTAAGGCTGTGTGCCCATGTTACGTTTTTTTAAGCGTTTTTGCATCGATTTTCGGTGCAAAAATGCTGCGAAAACGCTCAAAAAACTCATACTGAACACACCCCATGCATTCCTATGGCATTCCGCACATGCTCTGCCAATGATGCGTTTTTTCCACGACGGAATCGCATCGCGGAAAAAAACGCAGCATGCTCATTCTTTTTGCGGAATCGCTGCGATTCTTCAAAGAATGGCCGCGATTCCGCACCCATAGGAATGCATGAGATCTGCTTACTTCCTGCATGTGGCTATGCCCACCATGCGCAAAGTAAGCTGCTCATGTGTGGATGGTACCCACGGCCTAGAGGAGAGGAGACTGTCCTCCAGGCTGTGGGTACCATATCCCTGTAAAGAAAAGAATTAAAAATAAAAAATCAGGTTATATTCACCTTCCGGCGTTCTGCACAGCCTTCCCGGGCCTCAGCGATGCTCGCGTTCCCAGTAATGCCTTGGGAGTCCTTTGATGATGTCACGGTCCCGCGATACTGTAGTGGTCCCTATTCCTCACGAGACCGGTACAGTAACGCGAGATCTCATGTCATCAATGGTCTCGCAAGGCATTACTGGAAACGGGAGCATCGCTGAGGCCCGGGAAGGCTGCGCGGCACGTCGGAAGGTGAGAATATCACGATTTTTTATTTGTAATTCTTTTTTTTACAGGGATATGGTACCCACAGCCTGGTGGACAGTCTCCTCTCCTCTAGGCCGTGGGTACCATCCGCACATGAGCGGCTCACTTTGCGCATGGTGGGCATAGTATTTTTTATTTTTTTTAGTATTTTTAACATTCTATCTTTTACTATTGATGCCGCATAGGCAGCCTCAATAGTAAAAAGTTGGTCACACTTGTCAAACACTATGTTTGACGAGTGTGACCAACCTGTCAATCACATTCCAAGCGATGCTTCAAATCGCTTGGAAAGTGCTTGAATTCCGCATGTGAAAATCGCAGGAAAAACGCGATAATAACCGTGAAAAAATCGTGCAAAAATCGCCCAGAAAACATGCGGAAAAAAAAGCGCGTTTTCTGGGAAGGAGTCCTGTTTCAGGTGTCAGGTTTTAAACGCTACGTGGGCACATAGCCTAAAAGTTAATTTGAAAAGTTCCTTGTCCACAGCTTCGCTGTATCCTGGGGAGCCCACCCCGCACCATGGCTTACAACTCCACACAGTCCTTTGCTCACCAATGCAAAAATATTGTTGTTTTGTTCTAACCATTGTTAATACAGTATATGTAAAAATATTTAATTGTGTACTTTGCCAAATGAACTATATCATAATCATCTCTTCTGTTACAGTATCACCGAACTATCGCAGAAGGTTCCGATGACTGTTGCAGAATTTATTGGATTCATCGAGTCAATTTATATGTGTCAAAATTTCAAAGAAAAAGATGTGGAAAAAGCAGAACAATTTCTATTACAAACTGAAAAAAGGTGAAATATAAATAAATGCTTTTATTACATCCTCTTGGCTTCTTATAGATATATAGTGTCTTGAAAAAGTATTCATACCTTGTGTACCTTTACACATTTTACCAGGTTACACCCACAAACTTAAATGTATTTTATTAGGACTTTCTGTGATATACCAACACTAAGTAGCAAGTATTTGTGAAGTGTAAAGGAAATGATACATGGTTTTCTAAATATTTAAAAACATAAATCTGAAAATTGTGACATGCAGTTGTGTTCAACCCCCCTGAGTCAATGCTTTGTAGGACTACCTTTCATTTCAATTACTGCAACAAGTCTTTTGGAGCATGCTTGTGTCAGCTTTGCACATTTAGAAGCTGAAATTTCTGCCCATTCTTATTTGAAAAATAGCTTTAGATCAGTGCGATTGGATAGAGAGCGTCTGTGAACAACACTTCTGAAGTTATTCAGATTCTCAATGGGAGTCTGCACTTTGACTGGACCATTCAAACACATGTATGTGCTTTGACCTAAACCATTTAATTGCAGCTCTCGCAGTTAGAGTTGAGCGATACCGTCCGATACTTCAAAATATCGGATCGGAATGGATCGGCTGATCTTTAAAAAAAGTATCGGTATCGCCGATGCCGATACCGGAAGTCCCATTCAAGTCTATGAGACTTCCGGTATCGGAATTGGAAAAACCCTTTCCTGCCCTTGTACAGCCTCTCGGGGGTCTGTACGGGCCTTCCGGGGGTCTCTGCCGGCCTGCCGGGGGTCTGTGCCGGCCTGCCGGTGGGCTGTGCGGACCGCCCGGGGTCTGTACCGGCCTGCCGGGGGGCTGTGCCGGCCTGCCGGTGGTCTGTGCACCCTGTGGGGGTCTGTACCGGCCTGCCGGGGGGCTGTGCCGGCCTGCCGGGGGGCTGTGCTGATGTCCGGGGGTCTGTGCAGGCATCGTCCGATGGGACTACAAGTCCCATCGGGCGATGCCTGCTACCATGACAGTGATTGACACATTACCCAATGATGGGACAGTAGTAGTCCCATCATCCGGCTAATGTGTTAAATGTAAAAAAAAAAAAAAAAAATACTACATACATACTACATGCATGCTACATACATACTACATGCTACATACATAGTACATATATACTACATGCATGCTACATACATACTACATATATACTACATGCATGCTACATACATACTACATGCATGCTACATACATACTACATGCTACATATATACTACATGCATGCTACATACATGCTACATGCTACATACATACTACATACATACTACATGCATGCTACATACATACTACATGCTACATACATACTACATATATGCATCATACATACTACATGCTACATACATACTACATACATACTACATATATGCATCATACATACTACATGCTACATACATACTACATGCATATTACATATATACTACATGCATGCTACATACATACTGCATGCATGCTACATACATACTACATGCATGCTACATACATACTACATACATACTACATACATACTACATGATGCTACATACATACTGCATGCATGCTACATACATACTACATGCTACATACATACTACATACATACATGCTACATACATACTACACATATACTACATGCATGCTACATACATACTACATGCTACATACATACTACATACATAATACATATATACTACATGCATGCTACATACATACTACATGCTACATACATACTACATACATACTACATGCATGCTACATACATACTACATGCTACATATATACTACATACATACTACATACATACTACATGCTACATACATACTACATATATACTACATGCATGCTACATACATACTACATGCTACATACATACTACATACATACTACATATATACTACATTCCCACACAGCTTTTACCATAAAGTGAGACTAGGGACTTTTTTTTTTTAAGTGGCGGAGGAATACAGTGCGGAAGGATACCTACCTTCCGTCATTGGATTCCTGCAGCCCATAGAGAGCGGCAGCATCAGCTGATGCTGCAGTTCTCTACCCAAGATCGTCGTGGGACACACTCGTGGACTGCTTCGGATCATGGGTGAGTATTTTTGTGGTTTGTTATGTTAATATTTATTCCGTAGAAGACAATGGCTTCGGGGAACAATGTGACAAGTATTGGTAAGTATGTTACTCTATGTTATATGTACTGTATGTCTATGTATGTATTGTATGAATGTATTGTATGTAGCATGCATGTAGTATGTATGTAGTATGTATGTAGCATGTATGTAGTATGTATGTAGCATGTAGCATGCATGTAGTATGTATGTAGTATGTATGTAGTATATATGTAGTATGTATGTAGCATGTAGTATGTATGTAGCATGCATGTAGTATGTATGTAGTATATATGTGGTATGTATGTAGCATGTAGTATGTATGTAGCATGCATGTAGTATATATGTAGTATGTATGTAGCATGTAGTATGTATGTAGCATGCATGTAGTATATATGTAGTATGTATGTAGTATGTATGTAGCATGTAGTATGTATGTAGCATGCATGTAGTATATATGTAGTATGTATGTAGCATGTAGTATGTATGTAGCATGCATGTAGTATATATGTAGTATGTATGTAGTATGTATGTAGCATGTAGTATGTATGTAGCATGTAGTATGTATGTAGCATGCATGTAGTATATATGTAGTATGTATGTAGCATGTAGTATGTATGTAGCATGCATGTAGTATATATGTAGTATGTATGTAGCCTGTAGTATGTATGTAGCATGCATGTAGTATATATGTAGTATGTATGTAGCATGCATGTAGCATGTAGTATGTATGTAGCATGCATGTAGTATATATGTGGTATGTATGTAGCATGTAGTATGTATGTAGCATGCATGTAGTATATATGTAGTATGTATGTAGTATGTATGTAGCATGTAGTATGTATGTAGCATGCATGTAGTATGTATGTAGTATGTATGTAGCATGTAGTATGTATGTAGCATGCATGTAGTATATATGTAGTATGTATGTAGCATGTAGTATGTATGTAGCATGCATGTAGTATGTATGTAGTATGCATGTAGTATGTATGTAGCATGCATGTAGTATATATGTGGTATGTATGTAGCATGTAGTATGTATGTAGCATGCATGTAGTATGTATGTAGTATGTATGTAGTATTTTTTTTTTTTTTTTTAACATTTAACACATTAGCCGGATGATGGGACTACTACTGTCCCATCATTGGCTAATGTGTCAATCACTGTCATGGTAGCAGGCATCGCCCAATGGGACTTGTAGTCCCATCGGACGATGCCTGCACAGACCCCCGGACATCAGCACAGCCCCCCCGGCAGGCCGGCACAGCCCCCCGGCAGGCCGGTACAGACCCCCACAGGGTGCACAGACCACCGGCAGGCCGGCACAGCCCCCCAGCAGGCTGGTACAGACCCCGGGCAGTCCACACAGCCCCCCGGCAGGCCGGCACAGCCCCCCGGCAGGCCGGCAGAGACCCCCGGAAGGCCCAAAATGACGGCGCATCATGATGCGCACACACCGCACATCATGATGACTTCATTTTGGCTGTCAATCAACTTTGAACTTCTGATTCCGATGCCCGATATTGAAAAAATATCGGATGTCGGTATCAGAATTCCGATACAGCAAGTATCGGCCGATACCCGATACTTGCGGTATCGGAATGCTCAACTCTACTCGCAGTATGTATATGCTCGTTGTTCTGCTGGAAGGGTAACCTACATTCCACTCTTCACTTTTCCCATCAGTTCCTGGATCACTTTGCCACCTGGCTTCCATACTTTCTCTCCTGTGACATCCCCACCCTCATCATGGGTGAGTTCAACATCCCCATTGCTTTTCTCCTCTCCCCATCTGCTACTCACTTTTTATCTCCAACCTCCTCTTACGGCCTTTCGCGGCTTACTAATTCTACAACGCATTAGAACGGAAACTCCCTCGATTTGATTTTTTCCTGGCTTTGCTCAGTGGATGATTTCAAAAACAGACCTCAAAAATAATAGATGGGATTATAGAATAAATTGTAACACCAGAAGCAACAACAATCCCTAAAATATAGCTTTTAACTCAATCACTAAAAACATTAGTAGAAATGACTAAAAGAGGGAGGGGTAGAGGACAAAATAATGAAGGGTAGCAGAAATACTGTTTAAATTTTATTCAATTATATCAAAATATGGGCCACAGGCTAAATTGCCCTAGTCCGCCCTAATTCAGCCCTTCCTAGCCGCGGAGGTTGGCACCCTAGTTGTTGACGATATGGCGCCCCCGCTCAACGTCGGTGTCCCTAATAGCCCCTAAACCTCCCTACGTATATAAAAAAGGACACAAAAAAATTCCGCACACACACTTATGATACTGAAAAAGATAAAGAGACATCAATGGTCTCGTAAATAATACTAATGTGCTATGAACTTATCTCGTAGTAATTCTGATAATGTAGATACCCCACAGTATAAGCTTATCTCGTAATAAAAAGAAAGAAAAAAGGGGTAATATCAAAATGCAGCTTTAGGTAAGACTTATCTCGTAGTCATCAAAAATGCTAATAAGCTGCAATAGGCAGACCCATTTACCAAATAGCAAAATCAGTAAAAAACGGCTACAAGAAAATTCAATAAATAGCACATATGACAATTCATTTGTCCGGATCCCCGGACAAGCAGTTGGAAAATAGTAAAAAGACTGCACATTATAGGCAAAAAAGAACCTTATGTATCCTGTGTTGCACATGCGGCGACCATTATTTGAAAGCAGGGGTTAATCATTACCCTATTTCACTAAGAGACACCATCCAAGTCAGATATAATGTCTGCACATCAAAAAATGCACAATCATTGTGCTGTCTCACACAGGTCATAAATAAAAAAAAAAATATGAGGCTAGCAAATTCACCTCAATAGTAATTTCTCATGTGGTACACAAATAGTAATGCATGCAATGTATAAACCAGCAGAGCATAATTGCTCAAAAAAATTGATCTCAGTACCACAGAAGGGGTCTGCCAAATATAACGTGCAGCATTATACTTATCAGCCAATTGATGCAGATGAAAGCCCGACGCGTTTCCCCCTCTTAATACGATGAGGGTTCATCAGGGGTCAGGAAATGGGGTCTCATTACCCCTGGCCGAAAGAGAAATGCAATGTGCGACTCAGTGGATGATTTCACAAACTCCCCTCTCCCGCTCTCTGACCACAACCTTCTTCATTCTCTATCAAGAACTGCCATCCCGCTCAGGTCTCCCCTACTTTTCACACTTATAGAAACAAACAGGCCATTAATACCCAGAAACTTATGAAGAAATTGCAGTCTTCATTGGCCCCTATCTCTTTCCTCTCATGTCCTGATTCTGCACTGAAGCATTACAACAAAACACTGCAATGTGTCCTGGATGAAACTGCACCTCCTATACATAGAACAATATGGTACAGATGGCGACATCCATGGCACATGCTGCAAACACGTTTCCTGCAGCGGTGCTCCAGGTGCACCGAACATCTGTGGAGAAAATACAATCTACCCGAAGATTTCATCCATTATAAGTTTATGCTTAAAACATACAACACTGCCCTTCACTTCTCCAAACAAACCTATTTCAACACCCTCATCACCTCATTATCCAGTAACGCAAAACGTCTCTTTGACACTTTTCATTCCCTACTCAACCCAAGGGTGCAGGCCCCAACCACGGATCTCCACGCTGACGATCTGGCCAATTATTTAAAAAAAAAAATGACCATATCAGACAGGAAATTATCTCCCAATCCCCTCATACCATGCATTGTCCTTCCTCCCCCACTGCATCTAGCTCATTTTCTGACTTTGATCCAGTCACAGAAGAAGTAGTCAGGCTCCTTGCATCTTCTCGCCCGACCACTTGCACCAGTGACCCCATTCTGTCACATCTCCTCCAGTCCCTTTCCCCTGCTGTCACTGCTCACCTAACAAAAATATTCAACCTCTTTCTTTCTTCCGGTATCTTCCCTCCTCATTTAAGAATGCCATCATACATCCATTACTTAAAAAACCATCCCTCGATCAAAACTGTGCTGCTTTCTATAGACCTGTCTCTAATCTTCTCTTCATCTCTATACTCCTGGAACACCTGGTCCACTCCCGTCTTATCCGCTATCTCTCGGATAACTCTCTTCTTAACCCTCTACAATCCAGTTTCTACTGAAACTGCCCTTACTAAAGTCTCTGATAATAATCTACTAACTGCTAAATCTAATGGTTACTATTCCATGCTAATTCTCATGGATCTCTCTGCAGCATTTGACATAGTGGATCATCAGCTCTTCCTCACTATGCTCCACTCCATCAGCCTCAAGGACACCGTTCTCTCCTGGTTCTCCTCCTATCTCTCTGACCACTCCTTCACTGTATCTTTTGCTGGCTCCTCCTCCTCTCATCTTCCCTTTACTGTTGGGGTTCCTCAAGGATCGGTTCCAGGCCCCCTTCTCTTTGCTTGACCAATAGGGGCAGTATTCAATCAGTAGATTTGGTTACCATTACCATCTCTATGCTGATGACACCCAATTTTTATACACTTCTTCTCCTGATATCATGCCTGCCTTTTTAGAAAACACCAGTGGCTGTTACCGCCGTCTCTAACATCATGTCCTCGCTCTATCTGAAACTGAACCAGTCAAAAACTGAACTCCTTGTGTTTCCTCCCTCTACTAATGTACCTATGCCCAACATTGCCATTTCCATGTGTGGTTCCACCATTACTCCCCAGCAACGTGCCCACTGTCTTGGGATCATACTTGATTCCGAGCTTTCATTCACCCCCCCACTTCCGATTCACTGGCTCGCTCTTTTTATCTGCGCCTCAAAAACATTTCTAGAATTCTACCCTTTCTTACTTTTGACTCTGCAAAAACTCTTACTGTTTCTCTTAGTCATTCTCATCTGGACTATTGTAGCTCTCTAATAATCGGTCTCCCTCTTACCAAACTCTCCCCTCTCCAATCTGTACTGAATGCTGCAGCCAGGATCATATTCTGCACCAATCGTTACACCGATACCTCTACCTTGTACAAGTTATTACACTGGTTACCTATCCACTCTGGATTCCAGTACAAACTTACTACCCTCACCCACAAAGCACTCCATGGCTCAGCACCACCCTACATCTCCTCCCTCGTCTCAGTCTACCACCCTACCCATGCCCTCCGTTCTGCTGATGACCTGAGGTTAACATTCTCAATAATCAGAACCTCCCACTCCCGTCTCCCAGACTTTTCACGTGCTGCGCCAATTAACGCCAATTCCGATTAATCCCCAATCCCCACAGTTTTAAGCGTGCCCTAAAAATGGATTTGTTCAGACTGGCCTACCATCTCAACGCATTAACCTAACTATCCCTTTGTTGCCCATTCAAAAATTTTTACCACAACCAGATTCCTTGCATCATGTTTTCACATGCTTTATGCATTTAACAGCCCTCTGTGTCTGTATTGTTACATACTTAGGCTGAAAACTGGTTCATGCAGCATTACATGAACACCCGATTCTTACGCTTTGGCTGGTCCGAACAATGAAAGCAATTGTTACCATCCACCTTTCGTGTCTCCCCTTGTGGTTGTTGTTTAATCTGTAGCTGTAGTTTTGAGTTAATGAGATTCTCGTGCTTCTGTGGGTGGGGCTTTATGTGGTGCTCTGCTTACATAGTCACCTGTATTGGCTTGTGACAGGTGACTGATCCTTCAAGTGACCTGCCCCCTAGTTTACGTGCTGCATATACTATTGTGGGTTTAGAAAAAAATGTAGCTTTATCAAAATGGCACAGGTGGCAGCACCTTTACTGTAGCATGATTCATGCCTATTTGCATTTCTGCTTTATGCTTATACATGCCTACGTGCCTATACTATTGTGGGGTAAAAAAAATTAATGAATAATCGTCATCAAATTGGCGCCTGTGCCTGCGCAGTAGCATCTATATGTAGGAAAACAATTCCAGAACTTCTTTTGCATCTCTGAAACCGACTAGGCCTCACAGTGTCATGATGTCATGGGGTGAGGCACAATGATGCATTGTGTAAGGCTTAGCCATTGAAAAGGCCTCAAGTGATGTCATGATCTGTATTGGCCTGCAATGACATGAAGCCTAGTCAGTAGCAAAGGTAGACTGTGAAAATCAAAGTGCTGTGAAGAGACGTCTGGACCACAACTGTCAGGTCTCTGTTTGGAACTGTGAATTTAAATTTACTGTGAAATTTGAGGCAAATTTGATTTGTCATGGTTCAATTCACTCATCTCTATAGATCATCTTTTGGCTGCTATGACCTGCTTCAAACATGATCAATGACCAGGCTTCAGCTTCTGTCAGTGTTGAGAAATCTTACCTCATTCCAAATGGATAATGACCTTCAGTTCACCAATATTCTTGGGTTTGCATGCTACACTCCTTTTCAAATTCCACCAAAGATTTTCTTTCGTGTTCAAGTCAGGCAAGTCCAGAATCTTCCAGGATTTCTTCTGAATCGAACCCTTGGTGGACTTGAAAAACATTACAATATTCTCAATCATACCACAAAGTCCAGTGATGCCTACGCTTCAGCTCATTCACAGAAGGAGTAATCTTTTTTCCCAGAATTCCTGATACTATTTTGAATCCATCTTGCCCTCCACCCATTTTAAATTTCCAATGCCACATCACAAACCATCACAAGCCATGCTTTACAAGTAGGGCGTTATTTCCAGCATAATCATCATTCTTCCACCTCCAAATACACAGCTGATCTACTGGTCGGAAATGTGTTTTGTTTGGTCACTCCAACAAACAGAATCTCAAAATATCTGTGTCTTATTTGTATGATTTTAGGCATATTGGGGTCAGTAGACAGGGACGCTGTGAAGTTTGTGCAAACTGAAACCTCAGTTTCTGCCCCCAATAAATTTTTCCGCAGGTCATTTGTCATCACTTAAGGTTTTTGACCTCTTGTCTCCTCATTAATCTTGAGGTAGGTAGCAGATGATAGCTTTCAATTTGTATCACATACAGGTAGTACAAATCCATTAAACAATGAAAGCAGAACACCCATTCACTATAGTAATATTTATTAATATATGTACTGTAACTATCCAACTGTGCACAGTAATGCCAAAATGTGGCAGCAAAACTAAGTAATTATCCCATTAAAACAGACAGCAGAAGGAAACAAGAATAATGATAGCCCAAAGTAGTGGACTAAAGAAGTGGACAGCCCCCCCCCTGCCCAGCGCATGCTGCTTATGATGAGGGCAATCTGGCTCCGAGCAACAAGCCAGATTGCCCTCATTATCACCGCCCTAGTTAAGATTTGGTTCTGCTGGTTCCAGCACAGTCAGACTTGCAATTAGGTGACATCTAGTGTCCGCTGTCAGTGAATAGAACACTGCAGACATGGCTGACACTCTAGTTGGCACATGACTGCAAGTGTGCAGAGCGTCTCCTCGTGGTTACGTGATAACTGCTGGAATCGGCTGAGCCCAACCATGTATATATTAACGTATATTACATTATATGTCTGGAATCTTGTAGTATACCACAAACAAAAGTATGGAATAGTGTAGTAGACTGCACTATTCCATACAACAGTATCCTGTAAAATATGTACTACAGGGAGAGCCCCAATACAGCTCTCCCGATATAAAATATGTGCCCCCACATGGCCTCCTATATACATATATATGAGCACCCACATAGTTTCCAGATGTGCAGCATGAGCTCTCACGGAACCCCCTATATACAGCAGGAGCCTTCACAGTTCTCCCTAAATACAGCAGGTGTTCTCACAAAGCCCCCTATATACAGCAGGAGCCCTCACAGAGCCCTCTATATACAACAGGAGCCCTCACAGAACCCTCTATATACAACAGGAGCCCTCACAGAACCCCTATATACAACAGGAGCCCTCACAGAGCCCCCTATATACAGTAGGAGCACTCAGAGCCCCGTGTATACAGCAGGAGCCCTCACAGGGTCTCTTATATACAGCAGGAGCTCTCACAGAGCCCCCCATGTACAGCAGGAGCCCTCACAGAGTATCTTATATACAGCAGGAGCCCTCAGAAAGTCCCCTATATACCGCATGACTTCCCACATAACCTCCTATATACAGTGTGAGCCCTCACATAGCCCCCCATGTACAGCAGGAGCCCTCACAGAGTATCTTATATACAGCATGACTTCCCACATAGCCCCATAAATACAGTGTGAGCCCTCACAGAGCTCCCTATATACAGCAGGAGCCCTCACAGAGCCCCTTATATACAGCAGGAACCCTCACAGAGCCCCCTATATACAGCAGGAGCCCTCACAGAGCCCCCTATACACAGCAGGAGCCCTCACAGAGCCCCCTATAAACAGCAGGAGCCCTCACAGAGCCCCCTATATACAGCAGGAGCCCCCACAGAGCCCTATATATACAGCAGGAGCCCTCAGAGAGCCCCCCATGTACAGCAGGAGCATTCACAGAGTATCTTATATACAGCATGACTTCCCACATAGCCTCCTATATACAGCATGACTTCTCACAAAGCCTCCTATATACAGTGTGAGCCCTCACAGAGTATCTTATATACAGCAGGAGCCCTCACAAAGTCCCCTATATGCAGCATGACTTCCCACATAGCCTCCTATATACAGTGTGAGCCCTCACATAGCCCCCCATGTACAGCAGGAGCCCTCACAGAGTATCTTATATACAGCATGACTTCCCACATAGCCCCATAAAAACAGTGTGAGCCCTCACAGAGCCCCCTATATACAGCAGGAGCCCTCACAGAGCCCCCGTATATACAGCAGGAGCTCTCACAGAGCCCCCACATATACAGCAGGAGCCCTCACAGAGTATCTTATATACAGCAGGAGCCCTCACAGAGCCCCCGTATATACAGCAGAAGCCCTCACAGAGCCCCCTATATACAGCAGGAGCCCTCACAGAGTATCTTATATACAGCAGGAGCCCTCACAGACTCTCCTATATACAGCATGACTTCCCACCTAGCCCCCTATATGCAGTGTGAGCTCTCACAGAGCCCCCCAAATACATCAGGAGCAATCAGAGTCTCCTATATAGAGCAGGAGCCCTCACAGAGCCCCCTATATACAGCAGGAGCCCTCACAGAGCCCCCTATATACAGCAGAATCCCTCACTGAGCCCCTATATACAGCAGGAGCCCTCACGAAGTCCCCTATTTACAGTAGGAGCCCTCACAAAGTCCCCTATATACAGCAGGAGTCCTCAAAGAGTCCCCTACGAAAAGCAGAAGCCCTCACAGAGCCCCCTACGTACAGCAGGAGCCCTCACAGAGCCCCATACGTACAGCAGGAACCCTCACAGAGCCCCCTATACACAGCATTAGCCCTCACAGAGCCCCCCTATATACAGCAGGAGCCCTCACAGAGTATCTTATATACAGCAGGATCCCTCACAGAGTCTCCTATATACAGCATGGCTTCCCACATAGCCCCCTATATGCAGTGTGAGCCCTCACAGAGCCCCCTATATACAGCAGAAGCACTCAGAGTCTCCTATATAGAGCAGGAGCCATCACAGAGCCCCCTATATACAGCAGGAGCCCTCACAGAGCCCCCTATATACAGCAGGAGCCCTCACAAAGTCCCCTATATACAGCAGTAGTCCTCACAGAGTCTTCTATATACAGCAGGAGCCCTCACAAATTCCCCTATATACAGCAGGAGCCCTCACAGAGCCTCAATTTATACAGCATGATTTCCCACATAGCCCCTTATATAAAGTAAGAGCCATGACATAGCCCACTATGTACACTATGAACCATTATATATCCTCTATGTACAGGAACAAATCACACACATACACTTAAAAAAATAAAATAAAAACATACTCACTTCGCTCCCATTCCCCGGCGCCCTGCTCCGGTCTTTGCTGTGTGCACTGACTCTCCACACAGCAGAAGTGATGTAATGACATCATTGCATCTGCTGTCTCCATCACACACATTCTGTGACTGGTGGAAGGAGCCGGTGGTTCTGTCCTCCATTATATTCACCACTATTTGCATCCTGAAGATGCAGATGACGGTGACATCTGGATCCAGGTCGGCCGTATAGTGCGACCCGGGAACCAGTGTTTTCGGGGGTTTGGCTATCACAGATCGCCAGGTCCTATTTCCACATTTTGCCCAGGTCTGTTATATATGAGCCATATACTAATCTGTGTACTGGGTGTTATGTACTATACTATGTGCATATATACTGTGTTATATGCACTGACTGAGCTCTGACCAGGCTGCAGGACCTCACATTATAATGTATATCTGATATATAAGGCAGGACATCCTGGAGAGGGGTTCAGGATCAGACAGTGCAGTCTCTATCTGAGGATCACTGTGAGATATTGCTGCAGATTGAGTTTACATACAGATCCGGTGATACTAGAGCCGATGACCCCACTGACAGAGTGACCTGATCTGTATGTAAGTGTAAGAAGGTGCAATAAATCTCTCAGTGTCTCAGATAGAGCCTCTGCAGAAAGCAGATAAGAAAGCAGGAATCAGGTGAAGCCTTGTTACATGCCTCCATGCCTCCTGGCTCTGCTTGTTACAGCTCTCCTCTCTGGCAGAGTGAAAGAGGCGTGCAGGTGACATCAGATCAGCAGACACACAGCCTGCAGTGTCTGCAATACGGGGATACCGGCCAGCACTTGTAAACATCTAATACAGTGACACCGATCTACTGAAGCAGCAGAAAGCCGAGCCACTGGCAGTATGCCCCTGCCTGGAAGGGCTCCCCTCCACGTCAGGGCCCCCGCGCAGCTGCACCGATTGAACCGGCGGCAGGTCCGCCCCTGATTCAAACACACCATAGACACTCAGCACCTAAACATGCTGAGATATCACCTTATCCAAGCACATTCACTCATCACTAGTGCTGAACTATTTAAATTGCTCTTATTTGATTGGTTTATTGGAAACAGTAGAAAGATAGTTCATTTTGCCAGTATATCTAATTTGCAAGGGGGGTGGACTAATTTTTATTGCAATTGCATGATATATGAATGTGTGTTTTCCTATAGCCTTGTGGGTTTCCTTGAAAATTACTAGCAAAAATAAACTCGATAGCTCTACAGAAAAAGAAACATGTCAAATCAGACAAATATTCTATATAAAGACATACAATAATTCTCAGGTGCTAGAAATATTGAATACATGATGTGACCTATAAAGATATGTACAGTGGCATGGAAAAGTTTGGGCACCCCTGGTAAAAATTACTGTTATTGTGATCAGTTAAGCAAGTTGAAGATGAAATGATCTCTAAAAGGCCTAAAGTTAAGATGACACATCTCCTTTGTATTTCTGGCAAAATTTTTTATACATATCTGGGGTACTCATCTGGTATTATAGAGACATGTCCCTTACACCTGTGAAAGATCACCAATACTACAGTGAACAACATACGAGCGTTGGCGCTAAGTTAATAAAATATGTAAAACTTGGGATTTTGGAAGGAGGGGAATTTTGCCATTTGTGCTGGGTACCACTGAACCATCTCCACCTTGCTGGAAAATCATCCAATTAAATATCATGTTCTAAATAATTTATAAAGAAATATAATGTAAGACTTGCAGTATGTCGCAATTTATTTTATAGAAGGCATTTGCTACATTTCTATTGCTAAATAACATGTATTGTTACAGACTACGGGAGGTACTTGGAGAAGAGGCTGATACTGGCTGCATGAACATGTATACGAAATACTACTGTGTCCTTGCTTGCAAGCACTAATGTGGAGACCGGAGGAATCTGACTAATCAAAGTAGAGTTTTCTTTTTCTCTTATTATCTTAAACAGACCAAACACGATTATTATTACAAATCAATGTTATTAAAAAGAGAAGATCACCTAAAGAAAGGGTTCACTCATATAATGACATAGTAGCACAAGTGTGTGCAATCTTTGGACTCCAGAATTCAAAGACTACAGGTAGAATTTTTAAGCCCTTCCCATCACAGTAAGTTTTAGCAGGATTTCACACCCAAACTATTTATATTTGGATGCAGTTCTTTGAAAGACTTCAGCAATTACCTTACATGGCCATTCTACTATTTATGAGAAATTGGCGTTTGAATTGATATATAAATGTGGCAGTAGATCTGAAGCCTGTCACTCCAGCTCTATTCTTCACCCAGCGTTACCGTCTCATGTTGACTGATGGCTCTTTTACCTGAAGTCACAAAGCATAGTGGCTATCAGTCAAGCAGTAAGAGGCTGCACATGGCAGAGAACAGAGCAGGAGTACTAAAAACTTCAGATCTACCATAGCTCCTCAGCCTCATTTGCATATCAATTTACACTCTCATTTGTTAGTAATGGAGTAACAGAATGGCCATGTAAAGGCATTGTTGGACTTGTCTTTGAAAATACTGTATATGCATATAAATAGTTTGGTGGGGGGAGGGTAAAATCCTAGCAACAGATTCCCAATAAAATCTGACTTACGGTAAGTCAAATTTGGAATTCTTCCATTTATCCTTGTTAGCACATTTGAGTTTTTTTCTTCATGACACATTGTACTTTGGAGCACTGGTAAATTAAGACTGACGCATTTTTGTAAAAAAACAAAAAAACCTTTGAACTCCTGGGCCTCGAGTCATCAAAAAGATTACACTTTGATTTCTTGTGTAAATTGAATTCAAAAGTCACAACATTTTTGTGTAATGTGGTAGTGCACACAAATGTTGTGTTCTGTTCATTCTCACACCAGTTTTGCTCAAATCTACCAAAATTGGCAAACTTGGGACAAGAGAGGGATGTAATGGTGATGTGACACCACAGCTTATTGTTAGGGTGCCTGAGGGTGAACCCACTGGACCACGGCAACGAACCTCCCCTGGGCGAGTGGACCAGGTGGACCACCCCCTATACAGGGAGTGTTAGGGACAGGCCCAGGGAAGACTATTACCGCGGCAGCTGGTACCTGGACAGCCGAAGACACAGGGTAGAATGGCCAGGTGACCGGATACTGGACCGGGGTAGCACGGCGGGAACACTGGAGACTGGACCCGGGTAGGATGGTAGGAGCACAGCAGACTGGACCTGAGTAGGATGGTAGGAACAAAGCAGACTGGACCAGGGTAGGATGGCAGGAACGCTGGAGACTGGACCAAGGCAGGACGGTAGGAACACAGGACACTGGACCTGGGTAGGACGGAACACTGCAAACACAGGAGATAGAAGGTAACAGCGCCGGGAGAAGTTAGCCAGGCGCCAAACAGAGGAGTCAGGAGAGGATGCCAGCAAGCGTGGGGCCAGAGTCACGAGGAGTAGTACCAATGACGATCAGGCAACGTCACTAGGGAGCGACGGCCTGATTTAGGAGAGTGGGGAGGGCTTCCGGGTCAGGGACCTCCTACCAGCAAGAGAGGCGACGGTTCAGAGGGGCAGTGCGCACGCCCATCGGGAGCCACGAGGATCGCGTGCCCGGGAGGCCGCAAGCGGCGCCAGAGGAGCAGAAGCACCGACGGGAATGCGCCGGGGAGCGGTGGCCCGGTGAGAAGGATGGGACACGGGCGGCGGTGAGGTGACAGTACCCCCCCCCTACGCGCCCCCCTCCCAAGGTTGGAAAGAAATCTTGCCAAAATCCGGGGAGCCTGAATGTTCTCCCGGGGTTCTCAAGATCTCTCTTCAGGGCCGAAACCCTTCCAATCGACCAAGAAAACGTTTTTTCCCCTAAGCCTCTTCATGGCGAGAATGTCTTTAACCTCAAAGACATCATCGGCGGAAACAGGCTGTGGAGTGCGGGTGGTAGAGGCATGGAACTGGTTGAGGACCACAGGTTTCAGAAGAGAAACATGAAACAAATTGGGGATGCGAAGCGAGGCAGGGAGCTTTAACTTGTAAGAGACATCGTTGATGCGGGACAGGACCTCGAAGGGTCCAATAAACCGAGGACCCAATTTGTGTGAAGGGAGCCTAAGGCAGATGAACCTAGAGGATAACCACACTCTATCGCCAGGATGGTAGAGAGGTGGATCCAAGCGCCTCTTGTCTGCATGTTTCTTCATCTTAACCTGAGCTTGTTCGAGGGCGGTTTTGGTCTCCTGCCAGATCCTGGAGAACTCCCCAGACAGAAGATCAGCGGCCGGCACACCCGAGACAGGAGGAACCGGTAGCGGTACGCCTGGATGTAGACCATAGACAATAAAGAAGGGAGATTTGGCTGAAGATTCGTTAGCATGGTTGTTGTATGCAAATTCGGCCCAAGGGAGCAAGTTCGACCAGTCGTTCTGGTGAGCGTTGGAAAAGTGACGGAGGAAATTGACCAAAATTTGGTTGGTACGCTCTGCTTGACCGTTAGTTTGAGGGTGATATGCAGAGGAGAAATCCAGTGAGACGTCCATAAACTTGCAGATCGCTCTCCAAAATCGGGAGGTGAACTGGACTCCTCTATCAGAGACAATACGTTGAGGAAGCCCGTGGAGACGAAAAATATGGTGGACAAAAATCTTCGCCAATTCGGGAGCCGAGGGTAATCCAGACAGAGGAACGAAATGAGCCATCTTGGAGAACCTGTCTCTAAGATGACCGTATATCCAGAGGAACGAGGCAGGTCAGTGATGAAATCCATGGCAATGTGCTGCCAGGGAGCCGAAGGGACTGGTAGCGGGTGCAGAAGACCAGAAGGTAATTGCCTGGGGACCTTGGTTTTGGCACAGGATGGACACGAGGCTAAAAAGTTACGAACATCCTGGAGAAGAGTAGGCCACCAATAGTAGCGCGAGACCAGAAGAAGAGTCTTTTTCAACCCCACATGGCCTGCAATCTTAGAAGAGTGACCGCAATGCAAGACTCGTCTCCTGTTGGTTACTGGAACGAAGGTCTTACCCAGTGGCAGGTTAGACAGAGTGAGAGGAGCCACCGTGATGATCTTGGAGGGATCCAGGATGTGCGCAGGGGCCTCCTCAGTGTCGACGGCAAGAAAGGATCTGGACAATGCATCAGCCTTAAGGTTCTTCCTACCCGGGCAGAAGTGCAGTTCAAAATCGAAATGGGCGAAAAACAAGGACCATCTTGCCTGTCGTGGGTTAAGTCTCTGTGCCGATCGGATGTAAGCCAGATTTTTATGGTCCGTGTAGACTTTAAAAGGATGCATTGCACCCTCCAAAAGGTAACGCCATTCCTGCAATGCCATCTTAATGGCCAGAAGCTCCCTGTCACCGATAGAGTAGTTCCGTTCGGGAGCAGAAAACGTTTTCGAGAAGAAGCCACAGGTGACTAGAAGCCCGGAGGGGGATCTCTGAGAGAGGATGGCTCCGACGCCGATGGCAGAGGCGTCCACCTCCAAAATGAAAGGTTTGTTAGTCTCTGGGCGGTGAAGGACTGGATCAGAAGCAAAGGCTCGCTTTAGGGCTAAGAAGGACTCCTCGGCCTCGGCCGACCAGACGTGAGGGTTGGCCCCCTTACGAATCAGAGAGGAGATGGGAGCGGTCAAGGAAGAAAAATGGGGGATGAATTGCCGGTAGTAGTTGGCAAAACCCAGGAATCGTTGGATTGCCTTGACTCCATGCGGTTGTGGCCAGTTGAGTACGGCTGACACCTTCTGTGGATCCATGCTCAGGCCGGAATCTGAAACAATGTACCCCAGGAACGGAAGAGAGGTCTGTTCAAAGGAGCATTTCTCCAGTTTTGCATAAAGATGATTCTCCCGTAGGCGAGAGAGAACCAGACGAACACTCCTATGGGCCGCCAGATCCGAGGAAAAGACAAGAATATCGTCCAGATATACCACCACACAAGAGTAAAGGAGGTCTCGGAAAATGTCATTCACGAATTCTTGGAACACTGCGGGAGCGTTACAGAGGCCGAAGGGCATGACCAAATATTCATAGTGACCGTCCCTGGTGTTGAACGCAGTCTTTCATTCGTCACCAGGGCGAATGCGGATAAGATTGTAGGCCCCACACAGGTCTAGTTTGGTGAAAATTCGTGCCCCCCGCAACCGATCAAACAGCTCAGGAATGAGAGGAAGCGGGTACTTGTTCTTGATAGTGATGTTATTCAGGCCCCTGTAGTCGATGCACGGACGAAGAGTCCCATCCTTTTTCTTCACAAAAAAGAAGCCCACACCTGCGGGTGAAGTAGACTTCCGAATAAAGCCTTTATCCAGGGCCTCCTGGACGTACTCGGACATGGCTTGAGTCTCCAGAGGGTTCAACGGATAAATTCGGCCCCGGGGTGGAGAAGAGCCCGGAACGAGGTTGATGGAGCAGTCATAGGAACGATGGGGGTGGCAGGCATTCGGCACCCTTCTTGTTGAAGATGTCAGCGAAGGACCAATAGGCAGAAGGCAAGCCCACGGGGACCACTGGAGTTCTAGGAGACTTGATGGGCAGAACTGGAAGAGGCACGAAGAGTGGCACGACTGACCCCACCGAAGGATGTCTCCGGATCACCAATCAAGAACGGGTTCATGGGTCCTTAACCATGGGAGGCCTAAGAGTAACGTGTGAGAGAGCGAGGGCAATACCAGGAAGGTAATCTTCTCCCGATGTAGAGCTCCGACTTGTAACTCCACTTCTTCGGTGACCAATGTTACGGCCTCCCGCAGGGGAGCACCGTCGACAGAAGCTAACTGCTGAGGAGACGCCAAGGATCTGACAGGTATCCGCAACTTTTCGACCGCCTCGAGCTGGATGAAGTTCCCGGCAGCTCCCGAATCAATGTAAGCCAGAGCGGACATGCGGGAGGTACCCAGATGGAGTAAGACAGATAGAGTCAAGGGTGGAGAGGTATCTCTAACACCTAGGAGGGCCTCTCTTACCTGTCCTAGGCGGAGCCGTTTCCCGGCCTCACGGGACATGAGCGCAGAAGATGGGAAGAGCTGCCGCAGTAGAGACAGAGACCTTTGTCGAACCTCTCCTGGCGACGTTGCTCTGCTGGTTTGAGACGATCTACCTGCATGGGTTCCGAAGCCAAGGCAGCGGAGGTAGAGGCCAACCGCGGAACGGAAGGACTGCGGGTAGTTAGGGAAACGCGGGGGAATCTTCTCTCCCTGGCAGGCTCGCGGGAGCGCTCCTGGAAGCGCAAGTCAATGCGCGTTGCCAAGGAAATGAGATCCTCCAGGGTCGTGGGAGTGTCGCGACCCGCTAGCTCATCCTTAATGCGAGGGGATAGGCCGCACCAGAATGCTCCCACCAACGCCTCATTGTTCCAGCCGAGCTCCGAGGACAGGGTGCGAAACTGGATAGCATATTGCCCTACAGAAAGAGTACCCTGGCGAAGATTGAAAAGGGACTCCGTAGTTGAGGCCAAGCGTCCAGGTTCTTCAAAGACCCTGCGAAAGGTCTCGAGGAACGTGGAGAGCTGGGAGACCACCGGGTCATCCCGCTCCCAGAGAGGGTTCACCCAGACCAAAGCCTCACCCTCCAAGTGGGATACGAGAAAGGCCACCTTGGCACGGTCCGTAGGATATTGGTGAGGCAGCAATTTGAAGTGCAATTGGCACTGATTGAGGAACCCCCTGCATAATCGGGGGTCACCACCATACCGCGGAGGCTTAGCTAACCGGGGGGGGCTGGATGTGGAGACGGGGCCGGAGCAGGGACAGCCGCAGCAGACTGGAGCGCAATGAGTCGGTTATCCACCGAAGCCATATAGTTTAAAATATGACCCTGGGTATCGCGTTGCTGGGCGAGCTCCTGCTGGAGACTGGCCAGCTGCGACGCACTTCAGGAATCTGAGGGCTGTAGGGCTGATAACCGGGACTCCATGGATTTTAGGAAGGTCATGATCCGGGCCTGATTGTCTTGGAGGGTCGCCAGCTCCTTCTGGGTGGCTGCTGAGGTACCAGCGGGATTCATGGCCTGATCGTACTGTTAGGGTGCCCGAGGGTGAACCCACTGGACCACGGCAACGAACCTCCCCTGGGCGAGTGGACCAGGTGGACCACCCCCTATACAGGGAGTGTTAGGGACAGGCCCAGGGAAGACTATTACCGCGGCAGCTGGTACCTGGACAGCCGAAGACACAGGGTAGAACGGCCAGGTGACCGGATACTGGACCGGGGTAGCACGGCGGGAACACTGGAGACTGGACCCGGGTAGGACGGTAGGAACACAGCAGACTGGACCTGAGTAGGACGGTAGGAACACAGCAGACTGGACCAGGGTAGAATGGCAGGAACACAGGAGACTGGACCAAGGCAGGATGGCAGGAACACATGAGACTGGACCAAGGCAGGACGGTAGGAACACAGCAGACTGGACCAAGGCAGGACGGCAGGAACACAGGAGACTGGACCAAGGCAGGATGGTAGGAACACAGGAGACTGGACCTGGGTAGGACGGAACACTGCAAACACAGGAGATAGAAGGTAACAGCGCTGGGAGAAGTTAGCCAGGCGCCAAACAGAGGAGTCAGGAGAGGACGCCAGCAAGCGTGGGGCCAGAGTCACGAGGAGTAGTACCAATGACGATCAGGCAACATCACTAGGGAGCGACGGCCTGATGTAGGAGAGTGGGGAGGGCTTCCGGGTCAGGGACCTCCTACCAGCAAGAGAGGCGACGGTTCAGAGGGGCAGTGCGCGCTCCCGTCGGGAGCCACGGGGAGTGCGTGCCCGAGAGGCCGCAAGCAGCGCCAGAGGAGCAGAAGCACTGACGGGAATGCGCCGGGGAGCGGTGGCCCGGTGAGAAGGATGGGACGCGGGCGGCGGGGAGGTGACACTTATCTCATTCATGTTAGGCTGTGGTGCGCCTTATGCAAGAAAGGTATGCCTAAATGCCAAATGAGGTGGGGGCTTCTTAATGAATTAGAAGTGTCTGATTCCAACATGACCCTCATCTAGAAAGTAATAAACATTGCTGGTCTTAAAAGGGTTTTCCCAGGAGCAAAGTACATGTTAATTAAGAGATCTTGAAATAATAAGTTACTCAATTGGTTGTGTTAAAAAAATGTTCCTGTGCTGAGATATCATATATGTGCCCCTGCTGTGTTCTGTGTTATAACTGTGTCTGACCGTTTAGAAACATGGTCTGATCATACCACAGCTCCTGGGCAGGAGGGGAAGCAAAAGAATATACAGACAGAATAGCTGGAGATCTTAGCTGATTCTTCTTGTGAGGAAAACATTTCCCTGCCTGTATTTAATTAATGTTTTTCCTCAAAGAAATAATCAGGTCTGATCCCATGCTGGAATATCTGTGGACTCTTTTCCCTCCTTCCCTTCCCAGGAAATGTGGTATGATCAGACTAAGCTCTTGTACAGTCAGACACAGCCATTACACAGTACACAGCATGGGCACATTTATAGGATTATCTCAGTACAAGAACATTTTGTTATAACATATCCAATTGTGGAACGTATTTTTATTAATCAAAGGTCTATTGATTAAAGTGATGATTAATATTAACTTTGTTCGTGGGAAAACCCCTTTAATAAATCAGGGCCGTAGTTTTTCTGCTCTTGAAACAATTATACCTAGCAAAATGGTTAATTCATATTTTGAATCTGTCAGCTTTACATTGGCATCAACTTTTAAATGTCAGATTATTATTTAAATCTAAAAGTGGATAACAGAGCACACAAAAGGGTTATACCCTATGGAGGGAGAGTAGGAGGGCACTGGTTATGCTCACCTGGAAGAGTTGTGACCATGTAGGCATGAAGAAAAGCAGCTGACGCTGTCCCATGTCTGGTGGAGAAATCCTCCAAAAGATATTGGATCCAGTTAGATGAACACTTGGTGGGCTAAACGTGTTTCTCCCGTACTCCAAACTCCAATCATTTCACTCCTTTCTCTTCAACACTTTTGGACGTTTTTCATCAATTTATATTTTATCATTATACTGTATGTATAGTTCTCTTTTCAGAATTACCGTATTTTTTTAACTATAAGACGCACTTTTTCCCCAAAAAATTTGGGGGGGAAAACAGTGGTGCACCTTATAGTCAGAATGTACTTACAGTTAGCGTGGTGGCAGCAGGAGTCGGGCGATTCTTCCGGTGGTCAGACGCTGCAGGGCAGTGATCTCACTCCCATCCCAGCCTGGTGCAGCAGGTTCGACAGTTTCAGCGGTGCTCTGTGGTGCGGGTGCTCTGGCGATATTTTTTGAAAGCCCAAAGGCCCCGCACTTCTATTGCCTCGATGCTGTGGCCTCTGAAAAAATGGCTGCCGGAGTCGGCGCATATGCAATTTGAGATCTCGGCAACAAGATCTCGAGGGGGAGATCTCAATCTGCGCATGTACCACCTCCGGTGACCATTTTCCCGGAGGCCACAGCATCAAGACAATGGAAGTGCCGGGCCTCCAGGCATTCACAAGATGTCGCTGGTGCCCCCGCACCACCGACCACCGCCAAACCTGCAGCACCAGACTGGGTTGGGATTTACCGGAGACCATCGCATCACAGCAATGGATGTGCAGGGGCTCTGGGCTTTCACAAAATGTCGGTGGAGCCCCCACACCACCGAGCACCGCCAAACTTGCGCACCAGTATGGGTCATATCATCGCCGGACCACCAAACAGCCCCTGTGACTCCGCTCCACCAGCGCGCTGCCGATCCCCCCAGGGAAAGCTGAATTCAGGACTGTAAGACAGACCCCCAATTGATGCATTAATTCTTTCCCTGCATTTTGCTTCTGAAAATTTGGGGTGCGTCTTATGGTCCAGTGCGTCTTATAATCTGAAAAATACGGTACTTTTCCCTCATCTGCCTAGGTGGGTCTTCAGTGTAATGTCCTCTTTCCAGTTTTTATTCATGGGCTCATCATGGCATCTGAAAGAGAGTAGTAAAAAGATGAGCGCAGGAGAAATGGGATTAAACACTTTGTACTTTATTCATCTATTTATATTTTATCATTTATATGTTAGTTCCCTTTTCTGTATCACCTTTCCCTCATCTGCCTAGGTAACTTCTTAGTTAAATGTTCTCTTTCTGGCTTCTATTCACTGGCCCATCTTGGGTTCTTATCCTTCGTTCCATAATACTTTTCGACTCGTTGTCCTATATTTACATTTTATCATAATCAATAAGTATGGTCTCCTTTTTTCCTGTAACTTTAATTAATTCTAAATTTCCAGTTAAACTTCCCTTCCTTTCCCAATTTCCCTATTGGTTTAAGTATTCATGTGGGTGATGAGTATATAATTGGCATCCATTTTGGGCCTTTAAACACCCATCTGTTGTCATGTTTTGCATATTTGTTTTTTTTTTTCGCTTGATAAAGACCCCATTACTGCATTGAAACATGTTAAAATAAAAATGAAAGTGAATTAAAAACCCTTATTCTCATCATCATTTCTGATGAATTGATTTACTCCAGCAGCGCAGCCCACCTATGTTTTTATCCAACTGGATCCAGATTATTATTTAAGACAGTTTGTTAAATAAGTTGCAAGTCTTAAAATTTTCAAAAACTTTTGTTTTAGGAACTAATCAAGGTGCCTTTATGTCATTGACACCTCAAAAATTATGCAATTTTATAAACTACAATCCTACTCCCCTAAATGTATTAAAAAAAGCACTAAGGAAATGTGTTAGCTCTTCAGAAGATCTATAGGAATTAAATAAATGGGCAGATGAAGTTTAAAAGTGCCACTTTTTCTTACAGATATTTCATGTTAATTCTTGTTTTCTTTTAAAGGGAATCTGTCACCTAATTTTTGGCCTATAAGCTGCAGCAACCACCATCAGGGGCTTATGTACAGCATTCTGTAATGCTGTAGATAAGCCCCCAATGTAACCTGAACAAGAAGAAAGACGAGATAGATTATACTCTCCGGGGGCCGTGGTCCGGTGCAGTGGGTGTCGCGGTCCGGTCCGGTGCCTCCCATCTTCTAGCGATGATGTCCTCCTTCTTACTTCTACCGCGGCTCCTGTGCAGGCATACTTTATCTGCCCTGTTGAGGGCAGAGTAATGTACTGTAGTGCGCAGGCGCCGGACTTCTCTGTCCTTTCCCGGCGCCTGCACACTGCAGTACTCTGCTCTGTCCTCAACAGGGCAGATAAAGTACACCTGCGCAGGAGCCGTGGCAGAAGTAAGAAGCAGGATGTCATTGCCAGAAGATGGGAGGCGCGAAACCTGACTGCGACACCCATCAGACCGGACCCCCGGTGAGTATAATATAACTTGTTTTTCTTCTCTTTCAGGTTACATCGGGGGGCTTATCTACAGCATTACAGAATGCTATAGATAAGCCCCTGATGGCGGTGGCCTAATCTTATGGGCCAAAAATGAGGTGACAGATTCCCTTTAACACTGCAAGTATCAGCTGAGAAACATAACTCAATAATGTTTACCTTGATTCTACAATTGTAAGAGCATTTCAAATGACACCATAGAATGCAACTTGACAAAAACACGAATCCCAGAATTAACGGAGCACCTTGTGGATTTTGGGGTCTCTCTTGTATTTGTACCTTTCCTAGACACCAGTTTAGATTTTGCAAAGACTGTGATAGACAAAATATAACATATAGTATTTTGACCCCATAGTTGATTCATAAAGTTTATTGCAATTGGGCCATGGAAATAAAATAAATTTTCCTAGTGATTTGTAGTTTTAGCCTATAGCCTAAGTACCCCGCATGTGGTCATAAACTGTTATTTGTCCACATGACAGGGCTCAGAAGGAGCATTGTTTTGCTTTTAGAGAATTTGATGGAATGGTTTAGAAGTACGATGTTACTTACCAAAAAGTGATCCCAAATGGGAAACTGCACTCTTTAAAAAACAGTCAACTATGGGTGTAGTGTCTATTTTTAACCCACAGCTATTTTTCACATGGTGTAAAGTGAAAATTGCGATTTTCCATAGGCATGCCATTCCTTTCTCATAGATCTTGTATCACTGTTAAAGGGGTTGGCTGGTCTAAAATGAAAAGTCTGCAGTCACTTGTGTGACTGCAGACTTGTGAATCCTCCCAGCGCGCACACTGTGACTGCAGACTTCATTTTAGACCTGACAGCCCATCTAAAAAGCAGGTCTGTAATTATTTTGCTGTTTTAAGAAACACACTATGTATGGCCAAATTTTTTGCCAGGACATAATTTAAAAGAACACCATACACACTTGAGGCCTAATTTAGCAATTTACACAACATAGGACCTCAGATGCTCTGTGGTGAAATATGAAAAAAAAACACAGGAAATTACCCAACTTTCAAAACTATACCCCTCAAGTAGAGATGAGCAGATTGATATTGTCCAGCAACAATTCCTAAGCTGCTAAAGCATCAGTGATTGGGCTAAGGTCAGTTTGTGTTGTCGCTCGGGACCCCCATAATGCCCTGCAGCTATGACATCAAGTGGATTTTCATACATTGTACAGTGGTGGTCAGTATCTTGGTCATCACAGATCAGTAGTTTCCAGTGGATCACAATTTGTACAGTAGAGTCGTTTTCAATCTCTACAGTCACTGTGTTAGGGTACTGTCACACTTGGCAACGCACCTGCGATCCCGACAGCGATGCGACCTAGTAGGTCGCTGGTGAGATGTCAAACAGTCAGATCTCAACAGCGACGCAGCAATGATACAGAACGATACGACGGTGGTTGGGACTCTGTCTCTCAGACCTGTAGTATTGAGGTCGTTCGTCGTTGTCCCTGTCAAACACAGCAATGCATGCTGGCCAGCGGGACACCAGAGATCAAAAAATGGCCCAGGACATTCGAAAACGATCAGCAACATCCCAGCAGGGGCCCAATCGCCGCTATGTGTCACACGTAGCGAGATTGCAAGCAAGATCGCTGTTGCGTCACAAAATCGGTGACGCAACAGCGATCTCGCTGGCGATCTCACTATGTGAGATGGGGGCTTAAGTTTCTCTTTTCTGACTACAGTATATGCTTTCATTAGAATGTGAGCAGGTTTCTCTTTCTCCTCTCCACCATATGTATTTTTCGAGCAATTACAAGTTCTTTAGTATTGAGACTTTCATGAATTTAGTTGCCGCAAATCTCATTTGGGGGAGAGGAATTTGGAAGGATGAAGCCGATGAATTTAAATTTCAAAAGATCTGCTCATGTCTACTCTCAATGGATTTATGAAGAGGAATGGCAAGTATTTTGACCCTGCAGGTGTTTTCCAGAAGTGAACCATCTGAAAATGTTATTGACACTGTAAATGTTATGTCTTATGTAGTGAAATATGCCAAGAAACTACTGTAATAAAATATTTATTAAAGGGAGCAATGGGCTTTTTGACCCCATAGATGTTTTTTGTCACAAACTAATGCACAACATATAGTCAAAGTGAAAACTAATTTAAACAATTTGTGGCCAACATGTTGTGCCCAGCTTGTACAAATGAAGACTCACACCCCTAAACCTGTTATGGCCGGCTGTTTTGAGTACCGCAGTGCACTAAGCCTTGGACGTAAACTGTTGTACTGGCACAATACTGGGATCATTCAAATATGATTTTTGACCATATTTCTTCCTCAAGATATAGTAGAAATAGATCAACACATGGCTTATTTGTAGAAAGGGTTTTCCTTTAAGAAAACATTTGTTTTGTCCTTGCCCTTCTTTGGTGAGGTTAGTTTTTATATAGATTATGTAACTTTTATTCCATTTCTCTATTTTTTTCTTTCAGATTTCCTTGAGGTGGATATGAATTTGACCCACCCAACAAGAACTATTCTTATGTTTTGATGTTTGCTCTTTAAGCACAAAAGACAAACATATCTTGTATTGTCGCCTCCCTAAAAGTCTGGTGTATCAAAACATAAAATTAATTAACTCATACTATAAACACCTTTAACCCCTTAATGAACAAAAGTACTTTTGTTTTTCCGGTTTCGTTTTTTGCTGTCCTTCTTCCCAGAGCCATAACTTTTTTATTTTTCAGTCAAAATGGCCATATGAGGGCTTGTTTTTTTTTGCATGGCGAGTTGTACTTTTGAATGACACCATTGGTTTTAACATATTATGTGCTAGAAACAGGAAAAAAAATTCAAGAGCTGTGAAATTGCAAAAAATTTTCAATTCCACAGTTGTTTTGGGGTTTTACTTTTACCATGTTCACTAAAACTGACCTGTCATTATGATTTTCCAGGTCATTACGAGTTCATAGACACCAAGCAGGTATAGGTTCTATTTTATTTAAGTGGTGTAAAAAAAAATCAAAAGTTTGTTAAAATAAAAAAATAAAAAAATTGCACCATTTTCCGATACCCATAGCGTCTCCGTTTTTCATGATCTGGGGCTGAGTGAGGGCTTATTTTTTTTGCATGCCGAGCCGATGCTTTTAATGATACCATTTTGGTATATTTACGATCTTTTGATCACCTGTTATTACATTTTAATGCAATGTTGCGGCAACCAAAAAAAAAATGAAATTCTGGCGTTTTTTACTTTTTTATCGTTACGCTGTTTAGCGATCGGATTCATTTTTTTTATATTGATTGAGCGATTCTGAAAGCGGCGATACCAATTATATGTATATTTGCTTTTTTATTGTTTCATTTTGAATGGGTCGAAAGGGGCGTGATTTAAACTTTTATATTTTTTATTTTTTAATATTTTTAAAAACGCTTTTCTTTTACTTTTTGTATGCTTCAATACTTTGATCTGCTCTGCTACATACAGGCGATGATCAGATTACCTGTGTGTAGCAGAAATTTTCAGTTGATATGAGCACTGACCACCGGGCAGCGCTCATAGCAATCTGGCAACGACAACCATAAAGATCTGCTGGAGACCTCTGGTTGTCATGCTGACTCATCGGTGACCCGTGATCATGTGATGGGGTTACCGAAGAGCGGGATTTCCGACACACTTCCGTGAATTAAATGCCACTGTCAGAGATTGATGGCTGTGGTGGTATATTTCAGCTGACAAGTACTCGGAAAGGTGCGGGCTCAGCGCACCAAATAAAGGGAATCCGACATCTGAATACTATAACGCCCGATGTCGCAAAGGGGTTAAAAAAAAATCCAGTTGTAAAATGCAGTTTTTTGGCAACACACAAAAATCAAACCTGGTCCCTCTCATATCTCCATCAACCAAAAAATTAAAATCTTATGGAAAATGGCTACAGAAATCAAATTTTAATCTTTTTTACAAACTCCTGATTTTTTTTATCACTTAAATAAAAAAAACTATTCAAATTTGTATCACCATAATTATACTGAATCATGTGTCTAAGTATTTTTTATATTTATTTTATAAGTGTTAAATGAACACTGTAAAAAAATAGCCAAAAAAGGTAAAAATTATTTTTTTTACTATTTAATCCCAAATAATTAATTAATTTATGATCCCAGTTAGTCTGCACCAGTGAAAACTCAGTCCATTTATTTTGCAGAGTTTGGTTGTGTGTGTTTTTTCTATGGAGACTTGTGTGTAGCGAATACTTTAGCAGATGATCTTTGAGGAGCGGCTGAGGTCAGGTCAATATATAAATATGTGACTGACTGGATATTTTATACTATTTTATATGCGTTTGCTTCATGTTACAGTATGCTATTTTGAACATTTTTATCTTGTGAATTAATAAAGACATTATTATTTTCTGCTAAGTGTGCATATATCCCTGTGTACGTTATATTACAGCACATGAAGCTCTTACATGTATACTATAGATGAGCGAGTGCTTACTTGCTCGGATGCTCGTTACTCGAACTGACCAATTTCTAATTCTTGGGTGTTCGTCTTGAGCAACGAGTATAATGGGAGCCGATAGGAAATCCGAGCATTTTTCCAACAGATCCTACAAGGAGGTCTGGAGGTTAGTGAAAATGTTGAAATGGATGGTAATAGTGCTGAATGGAAGGAGAATGGCATGGGAAAGACCCCTACAAGCATATCTGACTCCCAGATTGCTGCTGAGAACAATGGTGTCACACGTTTACTCCACTTTAACCCCTTCACCCCCAAGGGTGGTTTGCACGTTCATGACCGGGCCAATTTTTACAATTCTGACCACTGTACATTTATGAGGTCATAACTCTGGAACGCTTCCATGGATCCCGGTGATTCTGACATTGATTTCTCGTGACATATTGTACTTCATGTTAGTGGTAAAATTTCATTCAAATAATTTGCGTTTATTTGTGGGAAAAATGGAAATTTGGCGAAAATTTTGAAAATTTCGCAATTTTCCAACTTTGAATTTTTATGCCCTTAAATCACAGAGATACAGCACACAAAAAACTTGATAACTAACATTTCCCACATGTTTACTTTACATCAGCACAATTTTGGAACCAAAATTTTTTTTTGTTAGGAAGTTATAAGGGTTAAAAGTTGACCAGAGATTTCTCATTTTTACAACACCATTTTATTTTTAGGACCACATCACATTTGAAGCCACGTTGAGGGGTCTATATGATAGAAAATACCCAAAAGTGACACCATTCTAAAAACTGCACCCCTTAAGGTGCTCAAAACCACATTCAAGAAGTTTATTAACCCTTTAGGTGCATCACAGGAATTTTTTTTAATATTTAAAAAAAAATGAACATCTAACTTTTTTTTCACAAAAAAAAATATTTCAGGTTCAATTTTTTTTATTTTACCAAGGGTAACAGGAGAAATTGGACTTATTTTGCAATTTGTCCTGAGTACGCTGATACCTGATATGTGGGGGGGAACGACTGTTTCGGCGCATGGCAGAGCTCAGAATGGAAGGAGCGCCGTTTGACTTTTTCAATGTAAAATTGGCTGGAATTCAGATCGGACGCCATGTCACGTTTGGAGAGTCCCTGATGTACCTAAAAAGTGGAAACCCCCTACAAGTGACCCCATTTTGGAAACTAGACCCCCCAATGAACTTATCTAGATATGTGGTGAGAACTTTGAGCCCACAAGGGCTTTACAGAAGTTTATAACATACAGCGGTACAATTAAAAAATCATATTTTTTCCACAAAAATGATCTTTTCACCCCAATTTTTATTTTCCCAAGGGTAACTGGACCCTAAAAGTTATTGTGCAATTTGTCCTGAGTACACTGATACCCCACATGTGGGGGTAAACCACTATTTGGGTGCATGGCAGAGCTCGGAAGGGAAGCAGCGCCATTTGACATTTTTGGCTGGAATTGAGATCGGACATCATGTCGCGATTGGAAAACCCCTGATGTACCAAAACAGTGGAAACCCCCCACAAATGACACCATTTTGGAAACTAGAACTTATCTAGATGTGTGGTGAGAACTTTGAACCCCCAAGGGCTTCACAGAAGTTTATAACATACAGCCGTACACTGTTTGGGCGCATGGCAGAGCTTGGAAGGGAAGGAGCACCATTTGACTTTTTCAACTCAGAATTGGCTGGAATTGAGATCAGACGCCATGTTGCATTTGGAGAGCCCCTGATGTGCCCAAACAGTGGAAACCCCCAATTCTAACTCCAACCCGAACCCCAACATACCCCTAACCCTAATCTCAGCCCTAACCCTAGCCCTAACCCTAGCCCTAACCCTAACCCTAGCCCTAGCCCTAACCCTAACCCTAGCCCTAACCCTAACCCTAATGGAAAAATGGAAATAAATACATTTTTTTTATTTTATTGTCTTTCCCTAACTAAGGGGGTGATAACGGGGGGTTTGATTTACTATTTATGGCGGTAATTATGTTTGGCAGCTGTCACACGCTAAAAGACGCTTTTTATTGTAAAAATAGTTTTTGCATCACCACATATTGAGAGCTCTAATTTTTCCGTATTTTGACCCACCGAGTCATGTGAGGTCTTATTTTTTGCGGAACGTGTTGACGTTTTTATTGGTACCATTTTCGGGCACGTGACTTTTTTGATCACTTTTTATTCTGATTTTTGGGACGCAGAATGAACAAAAACCAGCGTTTCATGAATTTCTTTTGGGGGGGTGCATTTACACCGTTCCGCTTGCGATAAAATTGATAAAGCGGTTTTATTCTTCGGGTCAGTACGCTTACAGAGATACCTTATTTAGGTCGTTTTTTTATGTTTTGTCGGTTTTATGCAATGAAAACTATTTTATATAAAAAATAATTATTTTTGCATCGCTTTATTCTGTGAGCTATAACTTTTTTATTTTTTCGCTAATGATGCTGTGTGGCAGCTCGTTTTTTGTGGGACAAGATGACGTACCATGGATATTTATATGCGTCTTTTTGATCGCGCGTTATTACACTTTTTGTTTGGCAGTATGATAATAAATCATTATTTTTTGCTTCGTTTTTTATTTTTATTTTTTAAGGGGTTCTCTAAAGGGGTTAACTAATGGGACAGTTTTATAGGGCGGGTCGTTACGGACGCGGCGATACCTAATATGCGTACTTTTATTTTTATTTTTTTTTATTTCTAAAAAATGGATTTATTTGGGGGAATATTTTTTTTTTCTAATTTATTTGGCGATTTTTTTAAATTTATTTTAACACTTTTTTTTATTTTTTTTACTTTATTAAATAGTCCCAGGTGGGACATCACTGTCCTGTGACAGTTCGCTGATCTGTCACATCACAGATCACTGTGACAGATCAGCAATCTGTCACAGGCACTGCAGAAGGCTTCCTCATGCCTGCGCTTTGCAGGCACTGAGGAAGCCAGCTTCCTGCAGGCCCCCGAAGGCCGCCGTTGCCATCTTGGATTCGGGGGCCTGCAGGAAAGGAGCCCCCCGCAGCAGCGCTGCACATTGCGCTGCCATGGGGGGGCTCAGGGAAGCACGGAGGGAGCCTCCTCCCTGCCGATGCTTCCCTTTAACCCCCGGTACACCGCGATCATGTTTGATCGCGGTGTGCAAGGGGTTAACGTGTCGGGGGCAGTCCGTGACCGCCCCTGACACATTGTGCCGGGTGTCAGCTGTGATAATCAGCTGACACCCGGCCGCGATCAGCGGCGCTCACCACGTGGGCACCGCTGATCGCGGTAGACGTACTATCCCGTCCATGGGCATAGGGGCCCGGGTCCCATGGACGGGATAGTACGTCTCATGTCAGGAAGGGGTTATGGACTGACAATAAAACTTTCAAAATCGACTAGAAATTGGAGTTTACAGTAAAAGAAAATGCTAAGAAAAATGTATTTCTGTATAATGACTTGTGTGTAAAGCAAAAGGATTAAAATATATACAGCTCTGGCAAAAATTAAGAGACCACTGCACAGTTTTATAAAAATTAGCTTCTCTCCATGTCTGACAGCCGTTCCATTCCAGTGTCAGTTGAATTCCAACCAGAGTACACCTCATTCTACTTAATGTGCTTCTGATTAGGTGATCACCTGAACAAAATCTTATTTAACTAAGGAAAGTATAAAAAAAAACCTGCTGTGGTGTTCACAATCCTCTTGCAATAGGACATGCTGGTTGGCAAAAGAAGTGCTAGTAATATCCCAAAAGTAATAGGAATGAAAAAATAACTTTTAACCATGCCAAAGGAGTTGAAAAGAAAAGTCTTGAGTGAGGAAAAGTAGGGTTCAATTCTGGCTTTACTAGCAGAAGGATAGAGTGAGCCTCATGTTGCCTCCATCCTTAAAATTTCTAAGATGGCAGTCCACTACAACAAGGTCAAGCAGCAGATATTGGGGACAACAAAGCAACAGACAGGCAGCGGGCGAAAACGACTCTCCACTGAGTGGAATGACCATCATTCAAATGTTACTCAGCAACCGCATGATGACATCAAGTTACCTACAAAAGGAATGGCAAATGGCAGCTGGGGTGAAGTGCATGGTAAGAATAGTTCTTAACAGGCTCCTAGAGGCAGGGCTCAAGTCATGTAAAGCTAGAAAAAAGCCTTTCATCAATGAAAAGTAAAGGAGAGCCAAGCTCAAGTTTGCCAAAGCCCATAAGGATTGACCATAGAGGACTGGAGTAAGGTAATCTTCTCTGATGAGTCTAATTTTCAGCTTTGCCCAACACCTGGTCATCTAATGGTTAGACGGGGACCTGGAGAGGTGTACAAGCCACAGTGTCTCGCACCCACTGTGAAATTCGGTGGAGGATCGGTGATGATCTGTGGATGCTTCAGCAAGCCTGGAATTGGGCAGGTTAATCTTTGCGAAGGACGCTTGAAGCAAGCCGCGTACAAGGTTATCCTGGAAAAACAGTTGATTCCTTCTGCTCAGGCAATGTTTCCCAACTCTGAGGACTGTTTTTTCCAGCAGGACAATGCTCCATGCCACACAGCTAGGTCAATCAATGTGTGGATGAAGGACCACATCAAATCCCTGTCATGGGCAGCCCAATCTCCAGACCTGAACCCCATTGAAAACCTCTGGAATGTAATCAAGAGGAAGATGAATAGTCACAAGCCATCAAACAAAAAACTGCTTAAAGTTTTGTACCAGGAGTGGCATAAGGTGCACCTACAAGCAGTGTGAAAGACTGGTGGAAAGCATGTCAAGACGCATGAAAGCTGGGAATAAAAATCATGGTTATTACACAAAATATTGATTTCTGAACTCTTCCTGAGTTAAAACATTAGTATTGCTGTTTCTAATGATTTTTAACTTGTTTCTTAGCATTATTTGAGGTCTGCAAGCACTGCTTTTTTTGTTATTTTGACCATTTCTCATTTTCTGAAAATAAATACAAAATATAGTGCTTGGAAATTCGAAGACATGTTGTCAGTAGTTTATAGAATAAAAGCAATTTACATATTACTCAAAAATATACCTATGAAGAGAAAAATCAGATAAAATGAAAATTTTGCAGTGGTCTCTTAATTTTTGCCAGAGCTGTATATATATTTTAAGTAAACCAAAATTGAATTTTTATTAAAAAAAATGGAAATTTCAGTGTAATAGGAAATGCAAGAAGTGCCAAAAATTATGGACACAGAGGGACTCAGCTACACCCTGTATTAAACATAAAGGGGGCCTCAAACACATTCTGTTCAAATTGTCATGTATTGGTAATGAACTGGTTTTGGCTTTTATCCTAAGTTATGTGACAAGGTTCGTTAAAGGGTCGACATTGACTTTTGGGATTGCTACTTCCTATAGTTGGCAATACAGTTCTACTTCTCTTCCTCTCTGAAGAGACAATTTACATATTTCCAAGAGGAGCATTGCAGCTTTAAGTCTTTTATCTCGGCTTGCTTAACATGTCACTCTCAGCAAGGTGAAATGTTACCCCTTGGTGTGTCTGCAAATTGAGATTCTGGTTTTGGCTTTTATCCTAAGTCATGTGATAAGGCCCATTAAAGGGTCAGCATTTACTAGTTGGATTGCTACTTCCTATAGGTGGCAATAGAGTTCTAGTTCTCTTCTTCTCTGAAGAGACAATATGCACAAAGTGCAAATCCTTCTAAAAATTACAAGCAGGGTAATTCATACACATTTGAAGGCACCAACTGTAGTGCCTCATAAAAAAATTAAGAAAGTATAGTTGTGATACTTATACTCTCATAAAGGCTTTGCACAAAGTGCAAATTATAAAGAGGGTCGTCCAGTCAACCATATATCCTAGAAGGCAAGAACTGGCGGGCCTCATTCTAATCCAGACTTTGTTCATGTTTATCAGAGTGAGCCTATCAGCATTTTCTGTTGACAGGCGAAAGCACCTCTCTGTTATTACCTCCCCAGGTAGACCTAAAAACTTGCTCAGACAAGACACTAGCGGCAGGGCAGCACAACACCTCCAATGCATAGAGGGACAGCTCTGGAGCATCTTATGGGTCCAATTATATACAGTGGGGAAAAAAGTATCTAGTCAGCCATCAAGCTGCTTACCTATTACAGATTCAGTCTTCCCATCCTGGTGCAGGGTTACAATTTTGTTTCTGGTGTCCTCCGACAGCTCTTTGGTCATCACTATAGTGGAGTTTGGAGTGTGACTGTTTGAAGTTGTGAACAGATGTCTTTTATACTGATAACAAGTTCAACTAGGTGCCATAACTACAGGTAATGAGAGGAGGACAGAGGAGCCTCTTAAAGAACAAGTTAGAGGCCAGTGAGAGCCTGAAATCTTGTATTTTTTTAGGTGACCAAATACTTATTTTCCACCATAATTTGCAAAATAAATCTTGCCAAATCAGGCAAGGTGATTTTCTGGATTTGTTTTCTCATTTTGTCTCTCATAGTTGTGGTCTACCTATGATGTCAATTACAGGCCACTCTCATCTTTTTAAGTCGGAGAACTTGTACAATTGGTGGCTGACAAAATACTTTTTTCCCCACTGTATGGAGCATTTTATGGGGCCACTTACATATGGAGCATCTTATGGGAACCATTATATTTGGAGCATTTTATGGGGCCAATTATGTATGGAGCATCTTATGGGGCCAATTACACATGGAGCTTCTTATGGGGCCAATTATACATGGGGCATCTTATGGGGCCCATTATATACTGGAGCATTATATGGTGCACATCATATACTGTATGGAGCATTATATGGGACCTATTCTGTATGGAAAATTATATGGTGCCCATTTTGTATGGAGCAATATATGGTGCCCATCACATACTGTATAGAGCATTATATGGGTCTCATTATAATGTATGGAGCAATATATGGGGTTCTTTATTCTGCATGGAGCATGATATGGGGCCCATTTCTCTGTATGGAGCATTATATGGGGTCCATTATTCTGTAGCGCAATATATAGGGCTTGTTATTCTGTATAGAGCATTATATGGGATCTATGGCAGCTCATGCCAGGTGTCCAGCTTTGAGATCCAATAGCTGAAGGTTGCAGAGGAATTAGGGAATATGCTGGTTTTGATGGCCAGGTATTGCTTGACCATTTTTATAAATGTTTCCCTCCTTGTCAAAGATTCCCGGTTATCAGGCCTTGGATGCTTAGCTCTTAACATGAAATTGGCCCAAGCCTTTGACAATGTACTCCTGCCTCTGCTGCATGTTTTCCTTGCCTCTCCTCCTTGGTTAGACAAGGAAGCGTGCCCCCTGCTAATTTGCGTTGTCTGATGGGAATTTTTTCAGCATATTTTCCATAATCGCCTTCTGGTATAGCACCATTTTACAAGACCTCTCCGCTTCAGGAAGAAGAGATGCAAAATTCTGCTTGTAGTGTGGGTATAGCAGGGTGAACAACCAGTACTCTTTTTTTGGCCAAAGATGAATGTAATTTGAGGGTCATGGGAAAGGTAGCAGTGCATAAAGTCTGCCATAGTCCCTACAGCCATCACTTCCCTGCCACTTCATTTCCATGATCACTACTTTCCATCTTCTCCTCTTCCTCCATCTCTTCCTCCTCATTTACCTCCTCAGCTCATCTGTGGTGCCCCTGAGGCTCAGTCGCCACAGAGGTACTGCACCTTCTCCTAAGGTGTAGTGCCCCACCATCCAGGTAAGGTGGGAACTCCTTGCCACACTCCAACACCTGCATCCCACACACATGATAGTTCAGCAGGGACACCTAGCAGCTCCAGGCTGGGGGTTAGCAGAGCACCCTTCGTGGAATCCTGCTTTGTAACACGAGATGCGCTGGGAGGTGGGTGGAGTTAGTATAAATAGAAGGGGAAAGATAGATTTGGAGTTCAGTCTGTAGTTCAGTCTGAAGGACAGGCAGTCCCTGAGAGGACAGTGAGAGGTCAGTCTGGGGTGAGTCCCAGAGGTCCCTGGAAGAAGGGATGGAGGAAGGAGTGCTGCAGCTGTCTCAGTGATCTGTGCCAGCTGGCACGGGAAAGGAAGAAGGAGAGAGAGACGTAGAACTGTAACCTACATTTCCATAAATGAGAAAGACAAGCACGGAACGAAGGAGTAGGAGAACAGAGAGGAGTTGTGGGTTGGAAGAGGAACCCTGCCTATAAGTTCTCAGCGCAAGGCCGGGGCCCGGTCCCCGAGGTTGTATGGACACTTATGGTTCTGCAACAGACACCGATGGAGTAGTTGGGCTGTAAATGCACTACTCCCAACCAAGACTTGGGGCTCAACAGCGAAACGATAGAGAGCCGGGACTCAGGAGAAGGGAGTCTCCGAAGTAGGCTACAGCTGTCTGTCATACAAGTAAAGACTAGGAACATCTAGATAGAGGCATTCCAGGGTAACTAAGTACTGGAGTGCTTTGCCCTTAAAGGCGCATTGGAGGAGTCGTTCAGGAAGGCACATGTTGGTGGGGTGCTGGCAGGGAGAGCCCTATCTTGCCTGGAGGTTGGCTGGGCCTTTGTCCCGGAGGACACGGTACCGAAGCGGGCACCTGTGTGCACTACGAACTGTGAGTAAAGCTTTGAAATGGCAAGCTCTGGTGTCCTCCATTGATTCCCGCATCAGCACCGCTACATCTGGGTATCAACATCTACACCATTCTGCGCTCCACTCCTCCATCGCACCTATACACTGCCTGGGACTACAGCTCCACCTGTGGGGAGCTATACCATCTTAGCTGCATTACACCATCAGTTCCAGTGGATCTGCAAGCATCGTTGGCTAACACCTCACTTGCCAAACACCACGAGTGGCGTCACAAACTTTTCATTACAACCAAACATCACCGCCATTGATATTGGGGCCCAGGGCCAGGGACCGGGTCACCGCTGCTGTGACACGAATCATCCCCCTGACACCGGCCCGGTACCGAATACCCCACAGCCCTGGGTGAAGCGCGGGGGCGACCCACATCCATGTAGGAGAGACCGGATGAAACTTGTGTGGGTACTAGCCTCTTTTGCGCTATCACCCAGCTCTTCTTCCTCAGCTTCCACCTTCTCATTGTTACCTAATATGCACTGAGCAGATGAGATGAGGCTGGGCTGGGTGGTAGCTCCCTGTCTCATATCTTCCTCTGTCTCCACCTGGTCAGTATTCAAAGCTTCATGTTTAATTGTCAAATAGCAAAAGACTGACTGTCATTTCCAAACAGAAGAACTTATGTGTACAGGTGTGAACTAAGAGTAGCCATCTCTACACATAAACAAATAAAGTTGCACTCTGTAGTGCTTTAGCATGTAAACATGAAATATATGAAATTAGAATTGCTTTACTGCTATAGATAATAAGAAAAAATGGAGATGTTTAGCACATACTGTAATTTGGGCAATTCATGCATGCCCAGCTGCCAACAACAAGGCAATCTCCGGTTGCTGGGAACCTATCTAATGTGAATAATAATAATAATCTTTATTTTTATATAGCGCTAACATATTCCGCAGCGCTTTACAGTTTGCACACATCACCATCACTGTCCCCGATGGGGCTCACAATCTAAGTTCCCTATTAGTATGTCTTTAGAAAATGTGAATCCTCTCTTAAGCCCCCGTTACACACTGCGATATCGCTAGCAATATTGCTGTAAAGTCACCGATTTTGTGACGTTACAGCGATATTGCTAGCGATATCGCTGCATGTGATACTTACCTCCGACCGGCTCCCCCGCTGGTAATCACTGATCACGTGAGAAGCTGCTGGATCATTTCTCGTCGTCCACTTCCTGCGGCGCTTCCTGCTGTGACGACGAGCGATGCGTGGAGCCGGGCGGGAGGACGCAGGATCGCCGCGTCTGACAGGTAAGTAGTGATCCCCGTCCCCTGCGATGTCGCTGGTGAGATCTGCCTGAGTGGCAGCTCACTAGCGACCACCCAGCGATTCACCAGCGATCCTGACCGCGTCATATCACTGGTCGGGATCGCTGGTGAGTCGCTAGGTGTAACGGTACCCTTAGGCTGAAGCCTGCATTTATGGGTAGGTCCCTGCTGCAATATAATCCACCACAGGCTGGTGTTTGGAGTGCTAGGTCACAGAACCAATATAAAAATAACAAAGGCTTCATGTTTAATTTTCAAATAACAAAAGACTGACTGTCACTTACAAACAGAAAAATTGGTGTGTACAGGTGCTAACTAAGAGTAGCCATCTCTATAAACAACAAACAAATAAAGTTACACTCTGTAGTGCTATAGCATGTAAACATGAAATATATGAACAAAACCAATAGTTGGCCTAGATTGATGGCACTTCCATCAAGGAAATTAAGCCTACAAACAAAAGGAAGCCATATGCCAAATATATAAAATTATATAGAAATCTTTATTAGGACATATACAAAGAGTGAATTTTTTGGGATAGATACAAATGCAAACATTTACTACATTCACGGAGTGTACACTAAATTCATCAATAGTTAGATGACTCCATATGTTTACATGATTACCAGTTAATCTTAAGGAATAGTTTACAAAGTTGTAAATGGCCAATGTAAGTATGTTTTATGAGGAGATAAGCCACATGCATATAATCTGAAAAGGGGTTAAATTAGGCCAGAAGGTGTTAATAAGAATATGGAGGTCCAATACAATCCTATATTTCAGTTTAATGTGTGGAGAAAAAAAATCTTAGAGGTAAAAAGGTGTAGCCTGAATGGAGCACTAGTATCAAACAGATAGATTAAATTGATCACCTAAAAAAGGCCATAGGGAAAGGGGTGTGTTGTGAGTTCATTTTCTGGTCCACCAGTTGTGAGTTCTCCTTCCAGGCTCCCTCTGGTGGTAACAGGAGGTAGTGAGGCTGATTTAATCAGTAGAGATCTGCCGCCTGATAATGAGGATGACAATTGGACCGCAGGAATCTCAGACTGGATTTAAGACAGCCGATGCCCTATTCTGGTGCTGGTGATTCCTTCTGGCTTGTCAGGTCTTGGTTTTCAGCTCTGTTCCAGTCATCTAAAGCTAAGTTTTTCTGCTAATGTTCACACTTGATTTTGTTGGTCTATTCAGTTTTTTGTGTGGTCAGAGGGAGCGACCATATATAGTGTGGATAAACCAATCACCATCATGGAACCTCCCCTAAATCACACTGCATACATAACATTTACAAACAAAACATCAAGTGCATATAAAAGATAATATAATGTCCAAAACACAATATGCGCGGCGCCACCGCCAGCTATTGGTTAGCTCCTATACAGGTACCTACGTCTCCTACCTTGCAGTCTGTGCTGGAATGTATGCAATGATTGGCCACAATTTTGGCGCTAATGTGATATGGCGCTTCTATTGGTAGGAATAGGTGGGCCATGCTAGGACATTGGGGATTGGTGAGATATCACCATAACAACGACTATGCCATGTGTTGATTGGGAGATCGCTTCAATGCCTTTGTTTATATATATCTGTTGCTTTGAAACAATGTGATTTCTCAGATTTGTGTGACTGTATATTGTGTTTTGGACATTATATTATCTTTTATATGCACTTGATGTTTTGTTTGTAAATGTTATGTATGCACTGTGATTTAGGGGCGGTTCCATGATGGTGATTGGTTTATCCACACTATATATGGTCGCTCCATCTGCCATTTGTTATGCTTGATAAAGACCTTTTTGGTTGAAACGTTGTATCTCTGATTGGCAAAATAAAGCTATTTTTCACCCGGAACGGATGCTGCTCCTTTTTTGCTATTTAGACGTGGTATAGGGTCACAGGAGTCGCCAAGAGTGACAGGCCTGACTCCGTCTAGACCTACCGGTAAATGTCTGACGCAGTAAAGTTGAAACCGTGAACGCACACTGGGCTGTGACTGCAGCCCAGCAGGAACAGAGCCGCTGGAAAAACGCTGCAAAGACGCTGGCGCAATGCAGGGTGCAGGCTGCTGCAACAGGTGAGGCTTGAGCGCGCTGGCGCTAGCGCTGCTAGAGACTGAATCCCACACACTCTCACAGACGTATTATCAGAGGGAAGGGGTTTCTTAACCCCTTTCTACCATGAGACGTACTATCCCGTCCATGTGCCCTGGGACTTAATTACCAAGGATGGGATAGTACGTCATAGCGATCAGCGGCCGGGTGTCAGCTGATTATCACAGCTGACACCCGGCACAATGTGCCAGGGGCGGTCACGGACCGCCCCTGATACGTTAACCCCTTGTACACCACGATCAAACACGATCGCGGTGTCCTGGGGGTTAAAGGGAAGCATCGGCAGGGAGGGGGCTCCCTCTGTGCTTGCAATGTGCAGCGCTGCTGCGGGGGGCTCTTTTACTACAGGCCCCCAGATCCAAGATGGCGACGGCCCCCCGGCAGGCCGGCACAGCCCCCCGGAGCCAGCACAGACCACCGGCAGGCCGGCACAGACCACCGGAGCCTGCACAGACCCCCTGGCAGGCCGGCACAGCCCCCCGAAAGGCCCGTACAGACCCCAGAGAGGCTGTACAAGGGCAGGAAAGGGTTTTTCTTATTCCGATACCGGAAGTCCCATAGACTTGAATGGGACTTCCGGTATCGGAATCGGCGATACCGATACTTTTTTTAAAGATCGGCCGATACCATCCGATACGATACTTTGAAGTATCGGACGGTATCGCTCAACTCTACCTACCAGTGCTCGCACTGCAGAAAGACTTCCCCGGTCTCATATATTTGCAAAAACTACAGTCCCCGCATTTAAAGAAACCACATGGTCTCCTGTCTAGCCAGGTACCACCAGCCAATGGTCTCCTATATTGGCTGTGGACCAACATGTCCCTAATTGATTTACCCTTTCTGAAGGTAATATTGGGACGCTCGCCAATTATATTTTTCAAATCTGGATCCAACCTGAGAACATCCCAATGCTTAGATAGGACCTTTCTGACCTCCTGATGGTTAACATCAAATGTCCCAATCACTCTTATTAATTCTGTCGAGTCTTCAGTCTCACGTTTCTGCAGCAATTTAGCCCTGTCTGCTTTTCTTGCAAAGTCATACGCAGTGTCTAGAACATGTTGCGGATACCCCTTGTTCTTAAACCGACAAAACATATCCCCAGCCTGTTTTTGGAACAGGTCATTCCTGGAACAATTCCTCCTCAACCGTAGGAACTGTCCCTTCGGAATGCCTCTCTTAAGGGGGACTGGATGGTGGCTCTGCCAATGTAACAAACTATTTGTACTCGTAGGTTTCCGAAATATACTTGTAGAGATGCCTCCCATCCGATCTTTTTGGATTTTAATGTCCAGGAATGGTATTTCCGTTTTCTGAATTTCTGAGGTAAATCTCAAGTTAACACTATTTTGATTCAACTCTCTCACAAATTCTTCAAATTGATCTTTATCCCCTGTCCATACCATAAAGACATCATCTATGAACCTGTACCACATAGAGATCAAGCAGTGCCACCACTTCTCCTCTCCTCCAAAAACAATGGTCTCCTCCCACCAGCCCAGGAACAAATTTGCATACGAAGGGGCACAGGGGCACCCCATCGCGGTGCCCCTGAGCTGGTGGTAGAATTTGCCATCAAAACAGAATGCATTGTTGGTCAATATATACTGCAAAAGAGAGGACAAAAAATTATTGTGCCCTCTACAGGCTATTGACCTCTGACTAAGAAAGTGTCCCACACCTTTAATGCCTACATCATGTGGTATATTACTGTAAAGTGCTTCTATGTCAATGGAAGCCAACCAAGCATTCCCTTCCAGATGCACGCCCTCCAATTTTAGCAGTAGATCTGAAGTATCCCTCAAGTATGACAGCATACAAACCACAAAGGGGTGTAGTATCTGGTCAATGTACAGGCCACTATTTTGTGTCAACGAATCCACTCCTGATACAATCGGCCTCCCCTTCAAGGGATTCAGGCCCTTATGTATCTTTGGTAATGCATAAAACGTGGCCACCAATGGGAACTTAGGAAGAATAAAATCAAATTCTGTCTTTGAGACCACACCCTCTGCTAAGGCCCCATTGAGGATCAACTGCAGTTCCTCTTTATAAGAGGCCATAGGGTTCTCTTTTAACACCTCATATGTTGAATTGTCCTGCAAAATAGCATAACACATTTCACGATATTCAATGTGGTTCAAAATTACCATATTACCCCCTTTGTCGGAGGGTTTTATCACTATTTGATCATTTTTCTTTAAGGCCTCAAGTGCTGATCTCTCACTGGCCAACAGATTATCATTATTTTCCCACTCTGGTCCTGTTAATTTCTTAAGGTCCCTCTCCACCAAGCTGGCAAAGATATCGATATTTCCCATATCACCTAAAGGCGGCATCTTTTCACTTTTATTTCTTAAAGTAGTGAAGGGGCCCTTCCCAGCAGTGGGAACTCTATCATTTTCATTCAAAAGTCCAATGAGCGCCTCATATCCTTCAATATCTTCCTCATTGAGCACCTCACATTATATTTGGCTTGGTTCCTTGTGTGTTGCATGTATCTATAGTGTAGAGCAGCCCGCCTGCTAATACTATGGGCGTGATCAATAGGCTGCTCAGACACTTTTGCATCACATTTATCAGTGTGACTTATGCCTTATGCAAGCCTCATCTGTGTGCATTTCCACTGGGCAGCCAGACCACAAATAGTTACTGGCTGTCCTGATCAGTGGAGTGCACCTGTGCTGCCTAAACCTTTATCAATGGGGCTCTGCTGCGTCCTGCCAGTGCATCAGTCAGGGTTTGGTGAGTTACCTTTCAAATGATTTTTTATGGATTTTTTTCTGATTAGTGTTTGTTTATATTTAGTGTTAGGGACTCACAATATCTGGGGACCCTTGACGTTGGGTTGTGAGCTTATCTGCTTTGGCCAAAATAGTAACTAATACCCCATATCTATTTATCTTTTTTGCACTTTTCAGCAGGTTACAGCTAGAACCCTCTATATTTGGCTTGGTTCTTTGTGTGTTGCATGTATCTATAGTGCAGAGCAGTCCGCCTGCTAATACTATGGGCGTGATTAATAGGCTGCTCAGACACTTTTGCATCACATTTATCAGTGTGACTTATGCCTTGTGCAAGCCTCATCTGTGTGCATTTCCACTGGGCAGCCGGACCACAAATGGTTACTGGCTGTCCTGATCAGTGGAGTGCGCCTGTGCTGCCTAAACCTTTATCAATGGGGTTCTGCTGCGTCCTGCCAGTGCATAGTAACCAATACCCCATATCTTTTTTGCACTTTTCAGCAGGATGCAGCTAGAGCCCTTTATATTTGGCTTGGTTCCTTGTGTGTTGCATGTATCTATAGTGTAGAGCAGCCCGCCTGCTAATACTATGGGCGTGATCAATAGGCTGCTCAGACACTTTTGCATCACATTTATCAGTGTGACTTATGCCTTATGCAAGCCTCATCTGTGTGCATTTCCACTGGGCAGCCAGACCACAAATAGTTACTGGCTGTCCTGATCAGTGGAGTGCACCTGTGCTGCCTAAACCTTTATCAATGGGGCTCTGCTGCGTCCTGCCAGTGCATCAGTCAGGGTTTGGTGAGTTACCTTTCAAATGATTTTTTATGGATTTTTTTCTGATTAGTGTCCGATCTCAATTCCAGCCAAAAACGTCAAATGGCGCTGCTTCCCTTCCGAGCTCTGCCATGCGCCCAAATAGTGGTTTACCCCCACATGTGGGGTATCAGCGCACTCAGGGCAAATTGCACAATATGTTTTAGGGTCCTGTTACCCTTGGAAAAATAAGAATCGAGGGTCAAAAGATCATTTTTGTGGAAAAAATATGATTTTTTAATTTTACGGCTGTATGTTATAAACTTCTGTGAAGCTCTTGGGGGTTCAAAGTTCTCACCACACATCTAGATAAGTTCCTTGGGGGGTCTAGTTTCCAAAATGGTGTCATTTGTGGGGGGTTTCCACTGTTTTGGTACATCAGGGGTTTTCCAGTCGCGACATGGTGTCAGATCTCAATTCCAGCCAAAATGTCAAATGGCGCTGCTTCCCTTCCGAGCTCTGCCATGCGCCCAAATAGTCATTTACACCCACATATGGAGTATCAGCGTACTCAGGACAAATTGCACAATAACATTTAGGGTCCTGTTACCCTTGGGAAAATAAAAATTGGGGGTGAAAAGATCATTTTTGTGGAAAAAATATGATTTTTTTAATTGTACCGCTGTACATAATAAACTTCTGTGAAGCCCTTGTGGGTTCAAAGTTTTCACCACATATCTAGATAAGTTCCTTGGGGGGTCTAGTTTCCAAAATGGGGTCACTTGTGGGGGGTTTCCACTGTTTAAGTACATCAGGGGCTCTCCAAACACGACATGGCATCCGATCTGAATTCCAGCCAATTTTGCATTGAAAAAGTCAAACGGCGCTCCTTCCCTTCTGAGGTCTGCCATGCGCAGAAACAGTGGTTCCCCCCACATATCAGGTATCAGCGTACTCAGGACAAATTTGACAATAACTTTTGCAGTCCAATTTCTCCTGTTACTCTTGGTAAAATAAAAAAAATTGAACCTGAACTATTTTTTTGTGAAAAAAAGTTAAATGTTCATTTTTTTTTTGAATATTCAAAAAATTCCTGTGGCGCACCTAAAGAGTTAAACTTCTTGCATGTGGTTTTGAGCACCTTAAGGGGTGCAGTTTTTAAAATGGTGTCACTTTTGGGTATTTTCTATCATATAGACCCCTCAAAGTGGCTTCAAATGTGATGTGGTCCGTAAAAATAAAATGGTGTTGCAAAAATGAGAAATCGCTGGTCAAATTTTAACCCTTATAACTTCCTAACAAAAAAAAATTTTGGTTCCAAAATTGTGCTGATGTAAAGTAAACATGTTGGGAATGTTATTTAATAAATTTTTTTGTGTGCCGTATCTCTGTGATTTAAGGGCATACAAATTCAAATTTGGAAAATTGCGAAATTTTCAAAATTTTTGCCAAATTTCCGTTTTTTTCACAAATAAATGCAAGTTATATGAATGAAATTTTACCACTAACATGAAGTACAATATGTCACAAGAAAACAATGTCAGAATCACCGGGATCCATGGAAGCGTTTCAGAGTTATTACCTCATAAAAGGACAGTGGTCAGAATTGTAAAAATTGGCCCAGTCATGAACGTGCAAACCACCCTTGGGGCTTAAGGGGTTAATGAGTCAGTCACCAGTTCAAGCATCCATCACCATACCCACAGCAGCAGTATGAAAATACTAGCACCTGGCAGAACAGCTATGCGCACTTTTTATAGTGTACGGGAACTTCCGGAAATCTCCAGAGCCCAGATCCGAACCAATGAAATCAGGAGCAGGACCTGAGCACCTGACTCCTGAACTCCAATGAGAGCTTGTCCCGTGAGCATGCTCAGAAGCTGGGATAAAGGACTTAGCCTCTGGAAATAAATGTGAGTATCTGGGTTGCTGCATAGGCATAGAAGGGCCCAGATTCCTAACATTTCCTTTCCTATCCTTTCTAGTTAGTTTGGGCCCCATCGTTTGCTTAGCCTATTTTCCTGCCTGTGTTTGTGCTTTCATCTTGTTTCACCGTCAATACATGTGTGGGGGCTGTCTTTCCTTTGGGGTCTGCGCGGGGGCAGTTAGTTTTCCCCTTTTCTTGCTTCAGGCTTATGTAGTTCTCCGGCTGTGACGAAGCGTCTAGGATCATCGTAGGTACTCTCCACGGTTGCTGCTAGTTGTGTGGTTAGGATCTGCAATCTACATAGTTACCAACCTCTCTGGTTTTCCGTGACTTAGCATGTTTTGTTTTTTTCTCCTCGGGTGACCCATTCATAACAGGGGTGTCATAAGGTGCTTTCAGTGCATGAGGTGCAAATAAATGCACTTGCTGCAATTAAGCTAAGTATACTGTAGGTAAAGTGCCTTATAGTAAGAGTAGTTAGCAGCATATCACATAAATTTGCAGCACATTATCACTAATCATAAGTACATATAATAAAGGTAATAACCTAAAAGAAGTCCATAAGAAAAAGAGGTATCACAAGGTGCTTACAGTGCATAAAGTGCTAAAAAATATACTTACTGCAATTAAACTATGGTAAGTGCAGATAAAGTGCCTTATGGTAATGTCTCCAAGTGAGAGTAGTTAGCAGCATGTCACATGAGTTAGCAGCACAGTATTACTAAAGGTACCATCACATTTAGCGATGCACCAGCGATCCCGACAATGATACGACCCGGTCAGGATCGCTGGTGCATCACTAAATGGTTGCTAGTGAGCTGCCAAACAGGCAGATCTCACCAGCGACATAGCAGCAGTCGGCGGTCGTTACTTACCTGTCAGACGCGGCGATGAAGACGTCCTCCTGCCCGCGTCCATGTGTCGCTCGTCGGCACCAGCAGGAAGCCACCGACAAGAAACGGCCCAGGATGTTCTTGCGCGATCAGCGATAACCAGCGGGGGGAGCCGGTCGGAGGTAAGTGTCACATATAGCAATATCGCTAGCAATATCGCTGCTGTGTCACAAAATCTGTGACGCTTTAGCGATATCGCTAGCGATCTCGCTTAGTGTGACGGGCCCTTAAGGGTAAGCCCTTGCTGATGTAACGGTTTCCTGAAAATGGCATAGTGGGTGGACATTTTCCCCCCCTGAGTTGCACCTGGTGTGCGTGTCCCTCCCCTGTACTCCTTGAGGGTGAAAAGAGCCAGTACCTCTACCAGCAGCATTGTCTGAGGGTAATCTTTTCAGCTGCTGAAAATGGCATGTGTGCCTCCGACATGAGAAAAGGAAATTTCTCCTTGTACAGTGGGTCAAGAGAGGTGCAAGGCCAGTACTTCATGGTGGACAAATTGTCTTTCATGCGAGGGTCTTAGCAAAGGCATCTGGACATGAACTGTGCCATGTGTGGCAGACTACAAAGAGTCAAACATTCAGTGTGACCACCAGGAAGACCATTAACCATCCTCTCCTCCTCATGACACCTTGCCTCCTCCTCCTCTTCATGCCATGCATGCTGGACAGTCATGAAGCTGGGATTGGGAGTTTTGTCTGTAGCACAGACCAAAAACTCCTGTTCCTCCCCCGTCATTACCCAATAAGGCCTGAGAATAATGTCTGAGGTTGGGCTGTGTGGTATCAGACACTGCAAAACCTTGCTCCATAGCCACCTGCTCAGCATTCAAAGCTTCCTCTTTGAGATCCTAGTGCAAACGTTGTAATAGACTGAGCATTGGGATGGTTATGCTGACAATAGTGTCATCAGCACTCGTCATCATGGTGCAGCACTCAAAGTTTTGAAGAACATCACATATGTCAGCGATCCACACCCACTCGGCAGTTGTTATGTGTGGGGGCTGAGTGTTATTCTGATGGGCATTGAGAAGCTGGAATTCAGACTCTGCCCTCTGCTGCTCACTTGGCCTTGCCAAAGTATGAAAAATCAAATTCCGGCATGTGGGCAGGTCATAAATCAGTCACAACTGGACAAGGCAAATTAAAGCACTGCTGCAGCACAGCCAGACTGGCGAAAGCCTGAGATGACTTTCGGAAATAGGCGCTGACATGGCGTACCTTGGCAAGTAGGTCCGGCAAGTCAGGGTATGTTTTTAAAAACAAGTGGGCCATGCATGGAATATGTACCAGCTTGCCGAGCTGTAAAGCCGCCACCAAGTTACGCCCTTTATCGCACACAACCACGACTGGTTGGAGGTTCAACAGGGAGAGCCACTGATCGGTCTGGTCTTTTATCCCTTTCAACAGCTCTGCTGTGTTGTGAGCTTCAGCATCTAAACAGATGAGGTTCAGCAGAGCATGTTGCCACTTCACCAAGGCAGTGCTCCAGAGCTCTTAGTTGGGAGTGATGGGGAGGCTAGTTCAGCTGAGGAGGAGGAGGAGAGACAGAAACTGGAATTCAAGGAGACTCAAACACTGATGGAAGTTGGACCTGCTATTCTTGGTGTGGTGAAAGATGCGTGCTGTTCCAGTCTCTGACTCTGTCCCAGACTCCACCAGGTTCACCTAGGGTGCTGTCAGGGAAATGTAGCATCTTTGTCCACAAAAACTTGTCCACACGTGTGTAGTTAGGTTGACCTTGCCTGTGACTGCATTGACCAGAGCACGGATGATATTGTGTAACACGTGCTTCTGTAAGGTGGGAATGGCACAACGGGAAAAATAGTGGTGGCTGGTAATCTAGTACCATGGGGCTGCCACCATCAAGAGGTCTTGGAGAGACTCAGTTCCCACAAGTCGAAATAACAACATTTCCAGGGCTAGCCATCTGGCAATGTGGGTGTTTAGTGTTTGGGCCTGTTTGGATATTTCTGCTTCTTGTAAAACGTCTGGGGCAGGGATAACTTTACGCTGCGTTGGGACAACGATCTGGACATGGTTGCTGACTGTTGTGTGTGTGCAATCGTAGGTTGCTTCCTGAACAGCAGATTTGGAAAGTCATAACACAGGGAAAGGGGCAATGGTTTCACCCTCAGTCGCAGATTTTGTACCCAGGCATTCCGCCCACCTGCTGAGGAGCTTGGCTATCATGTGCAACAAGCTGGTGGTGCTCAGGTTGGCAGTGTTCTTGCCTCTTTTCAGCTTGGTATGGCAGATGCTGCAAATTACAGTTGTGTCTGAAGGATTTTCCGAAAAAACTGCCAAACAGGGGAACAACGTACCCTTGGCCTGTTATCTAGCCAGGTGGGGGGGCTCTGTGAAATAGTTGACCGAGTTTTCCCTCTGGTAAAACCACTACCTCTTCTTGCCTGTTTTTGTACTACGTGTTATGATTGAGTCACCGTAGGAGGCAAAAACAGAAATGCTAGCTAAGTCCTGAAAACCAGAGAAGTTGGCAACTATCAGATTGCAGACCCCTGAACCTATCAACACAACTAGCAGTAGCCGTGGGGGGTTCCTACGATGACCTAGACCCCTCGATCACAGCCGGAGAGATACATAGGCCTAAAGAAGGAAAGGGGAAATCTAACTGCCCCAGAGCAGACCCCAAAGCAATAGGCAGCCTCCCACATATAATGACGGTGAAGCAAGATGAAAACACTTACACAGACAGAAAGACAGGCTGAGCAAAGACGGGGCCCAAAAACTACCTAGATAGGAACGGATAGGAAGGCTGCTGTCTGCAATCTGCCAAAACCCTATCAGAGACAAAAGCCAACAAGCTGATATAAAAAAGGCCCTGAAGCAACTAAGCTTCAAAACTAAATCAGCACTCAGGTACTTTCAGAAGACAGAGCTCAAGGAACACTGCACACTCCAGCAGGGAGTGACAGAATCCAAAAAGCAAGAAAAACAAAAACAAATCTTAGATGCAAAAAGGCAAAACAGAAAACTTAGCTTTAAGAGAGCAGGAATCAGACTGGTGTCCAAGAGTCGACAGAGAAATCACCCGCAGGGCAGAAAGGGCGTAGGCTGCCTTAAATCCAATCAGTGACTCCACTCAGCCAATCGTCTTCATTAGTCCCAGGTGTCTGATAATCAGGCTCACTACCTTCCTTCACCAGAATAGGGAGTTCACCAGGCCTCAGTGACGGAGGGGAAAATGAACTCACAACAGTACCCCCCCTTGAGGAGGGGTCACCGAACCCTCAACAACGCTACCAGGGCGATCAGGGTGAGCCCGATGAAAGGCACGCACCAATCTTTTGGCATGAATATCAGAGGCAGAGACCCAGGAATTATCCTCCTGACCATAACCCTTCCACTTAACCAAATACTGGAGTCTCCGGCTAGCCAGACGGGAATCCAGAATTTTCTCTACCTCATATTCCAAGATACCTTCAACCAATACAGGGTCCGGAGGTGCCACCTCAGGCACAACTGGCTCAACAAACCTCTTCAACAAGGACTTATGGAACACATTATGGATCTTAAATGTTACAGGAAGAGCCAAACGAAAAGAGACCGGATTAATAATCTCCAAAATCTTGTAAGGTCCAATAAATCTAGGCTTAAACTTAGGAGAAGCCACCTTCATAGCAATATTTTTTGATGATAACCACACCATATCACCAATCTTAAACTGGGGACCAATGGTCCTATGTCAATTGGAAAACCGCTGGGCCTTTTCCTGGGAGAGAGATAACTTATCCACCACTTGGTCCCAGATCTGGTGCATTCTCTCCACCACAGTGTCAACACCTGGGCAGGCAGAAGGCTCCACCTGCCCTGAAGAAAATCGAGGGTGAAAACCAAAGTTACAAAAAAAAGGTGACATCAAAGTGGCAGAACTAGCTCTATTATTTAAAGCAAATTCGTCCAAGGGCAAAAATGAAACTCAATCATCCTGATCAGCGGAAATAAAACATCTCAAATACGACTCCAAGGTCTGGTTTGCTCTCTCTGTCTGCCCATTGGTCTGAGGGTGAAAAGCAGAGGAGAAGGACAACTGAATTCCCAACTTGGAACAGAACGTCCTCCAAAATTTAGACACAAATTGAACTCCTCTGTCAGATACAATGTTCTCAGGAATCCCGTGCAAGCGAACCACCTGTTGCAAAAACAGAGGCACCAACTCAGAGGAAGATGGCAACTTAGGGAGTGGTACAAGATGAACCATCTTAGAGAACCTATCACAAATCACCCAAATAACAGTCATTCTTTGAGAGACCGGCATATCAGAGATGAAATCCATTGAAATATGGGTCCATGGCCTCCTGGAGACCGGCAAAGGCATCAACAACCCACTAGAGCGAGAACAAGATTTAGACCGGGAGCAAGTCCCACAGGACTGCACAAAATTCCTGACATCATGAGACAAGGTGGGCCACCAAAAAGAGCGACTCACCAGATCTCTAGTACCAAAAATACCAGGATGACCAGCCAATGCAGAGCAATGAACTTCAGACATCACTCTCTTCTTCCACTGGTCAGGAACATACAAGTTTCCACTGGGGCAACGGTCAGGTTTGTCCTCCTGGAACTCTTGCAGAGCAAGTCTCAAATCGGGCGACATGGCAGAAAGAACTACCCCTTCGCCTAAGATGGTGGCAGGCTTGGTCACCACAGGAGAATCAGGAAAGAAACTCCTAGAGAGGGCGTCTGCCTTGACATTCTTAGTTCCAGGAAGGAAAGAGACCACAAAATCAAAACGTGTAAAAAACAAGGCCCACCTAGCCTCTCTAGGGTTCAAGAGTTTAGCCGACTCTAGGTAAATCAAATTTTTGTGGTCAGTGAGGACCACAACTTGATGTTTGGCTCTCTCCAACCAATGTCTCCACTCCTCAAATGCCCATTTCATGGCCAACAGTTCCCGATTCCCCACATCATAGTTACGTTCAGATGAAGAGAACTTACGGGAAAAGAAAGCACAGGGATTCATTTTAGATTTTACCCGATCCTTTTGGGACAACACCGCTCCTGCACCAATCTCAGAAGCATCCACCTCTACCTGGAACGGGAGTGAGACATCAGGTTGCCGCAGAACCGGGGCGAAGGTAAATCTACGCTTCAGCTCCTGAAAGGAAGCAACCGCCTCCGGAGACCAATTCAACACATCCGCACCCTTCCTGGTCAGGTCAGTCAATGGTTGGGCAATACTAGAAAATGTTGCTATAAATTTCCGATAAAAATTAGCAAAACCCAAAAACTTCTGGAGGGCCTTCAAAGAAGTGGGCTGAACCCAATCATAAATGGCCTGTACCTTGGCCGGGTCCATTTCAATAGTTGATGGAGACAAAATAAATCCCAAAAAAGAAATTCTCTGTACTCCAAAAAGGCATTTTGATTCTTTGACATACAGAGAATTCTCTCTCAAGATCCGGAACACAGTCCGAATATGTTCCACATGAGAATCCCAATCCTTGGAGAAGATCAAAATATCATCCAGATAGATAATCAAAAATTTATCGACAAAGTCTCGGAAAATATCGTTCATGAAGCACTGGAAGACAGAAGGGGCATTAATGAGCCCAAAAGGCATCGCCAGGTACTCAAAATGTCCCTCCGGAGTATTAAACGCCATCTTCCATTCATCCCCCTGCTTAATGCGGATAAGTTTATACGCCCCCCTGAGGTCAAGCTTGGTAAACCAGCAAGCACCTCTGACTCTAGAGAATAGATCCGAAATCAGGGGTAACGGATACTGATATTTAATAGTAATTTTATTGAGGGCACGATAATCAATACAAGGCCTTAAAGAACCATCCTTCTTGGCCACAAAAAAAAACCGGCACCTAAGGGTGAAGAGGATGGTCTAATATGACCCTTCTCCAACGCCTCCTTAATATAGGACCGCATAGCCTCGTGCTCGGGTACAGATAAATTGAAGAGCCGACCCTTAGGAAATTTACACCCCGGGTTTAGTTCAATTGCACAGTCATAACTCCTATGAGGAGGCAAGGACGCAGACTCATTCTCACTAAATACATCATAGTAGTCCGCCAAATAGTCAGGAACCTCATGCGACTGAGGAGAGGTGGAAAAAACCGGAGCCTCACTAAAGGTACACCGGCAACCCCAACTCACCACAGACACAGACTTCCAATCCAAAACTGGATTATGAATCTGCAACCAGGGAAACCCCAGAACAACGGCATCATGCAGACCATGCAACACCAAAAATCTGCAATTTTCTTGGTGGTCTGGGGCGACCCGCATGACCAACTGGGTCCAAAACTGAGGTTTATTTTTAGCCAGAGGGGTAGCATCAATCCCCCTCAAAGGGATAGGCGTCTGCAGAGGTGTCAACGGAAATCCACAACGTTTAGCAAAATCCAAGTCCATTAGGTTTAGCGCTGCTCCCGAATCCACAAAAGCCTTGGCGGAAAATGTGGACAGGGAACAGATCAGAGTAATCGCCAAAAGAAACTTAGGCTGAACCCCACCAACAGAAAACGTGTGTGCAAAGCGTTTCTCACGTTTAGGACAAACAGAAATAACATGTGTGGCATCTCCACAGAAAAAACACAGCTTATTACGCCTTCTGAATTCCTGACGTTGCGCCTTAGACAAAACTCTATCACATTGCATAGGTTCAGACGTCTGTTCAACCGGTGGCAACACCTCTCGTGTAATCCTGCGTTCACGTAAACGCCGATCAACCTGAATGGCTAAAGACATAGAATCGTCCAGACCAGAGGGAACAGGAAATCCCACCATAGTATCTTTTACGGCTTCTGACAAACCCTTCCGAAAGAGAGCAGCCAAGGCACTATCATTCCAGGTAGTAAGGACCGCCCACTTTCGGAACTTTTGACAGTACAACTCTGCAGATTCTCAACCCTGGTTCAATGCTAACAGGGTCTTTTCAGCCTGATCAATAGCATTAGGTTCGTTGTACAGCAACCCCAAGGCTTGAAAAAATGCGTTCACATTAGTCAGAATAGGGTCATCTGGTTTCAAAGAAAACGCCCAATCCTGGGGATCGCCGCGCAGCAAAGAGATGACAATTTTAACCTGCTGCGCGGGGCTCCCTGACGAGTTAGACTTCAAAGCAAAAAATAATTTACAATTATTTTTGAAACTCAAAAATTTAGATCGATCCCCAAAAAATACATCAGGTGTGGGGATCTTTGGTTCAACAGCATGTGAACGAGCAAGATAGGCGGAAATTCCTTGCACTTCAGCAGCGAGCTGCTCCACTCGATCAGACACTTGCTTTATCTCCATTGAGAGAAAAAAAAAAAAAATTCCACCTACGGCCTCAGAGATATAGAGGAAAGAATATACACACACCTTTTATTTATTTATTTTTTTTTAAACACAATTCTTTCCTGCTATTGAGTACCCCAGGATCTGCGGTTAGGCGGGTGATTCTGTTATGATTGAGTCACCGTAGGAGGCAAAAACAGAAATGCTAGCTAAGTCCTGAAAACCAGAGAAGTTGGCAACTATCAGATTGCAGACCCCTGAACCTATCAACACAACTAGCAGTAGCCGTGGGGGGTTCCTACGATGACCTAGACCCCTCGATCACAGCCGGAGAGATACATAGGCCTAAAGAAGGAAAGGGGAAATCTAACTGCCCCAGAGCAGACCCCAAAGCAATAGGCAGCCTCCCACATATAATGACGGTGAAGCAAGATGAAAACACTTACACAGACAGAAATACAGGCTGAGCAAAGACGGGGCCCAAAAACTACCTAGATAGGAACGGATAGGAAGGCTGCTGTCTGCAATCTGCCAAAACCCTATCAGAGACAAAAGCCAACAAGCTGATATAAAAAAGGCCCTGAAGCAACTAAGCTTCAAAACTAAATCAGCACTCAGGTACTTTCAGAAGACAGAGCTCAAGGAACACTGCACACTCCAGCAGGGAGTGGCAGAATCCAAAAAGCAAGAAAAACAAAAACAAATCTTAGATGCAAAAAGGCAAAACAGAAAACTTAGCTTTAGGAGAGCAGGAATCAGACTGGTGTCCAAGAGTCGACAGAGAAATCACCCGCAGGGCAGAAAGGGCGTAGGCTGCCTTAAATCCAGTCAGTGACTCCACTCAGCCAATCGTCTTCATTAGTCCCAGGTGCCTGATAATCAGGCTCACTACCTTCCTTCACTAGAATAGGGAGTTCACCAGGCCTCAGTGACGGAGGGGAAAATGAACTCACAACAACTACGGATCCATCCCTCTCTTCACTGCTGTGCTCGCTATGCGTGCCACGGTGACAGGTTGGATCAGTGGCCTCATTATCAACCATGTCGCCATCAATCTGATCCTCCTTCTGAGTTGCAATTTTAGGCTGACCTGATGACAACTGCGAGTTATGATTATCCTCCACCTCTTCAAACATGAATTGACCTTCCCCAATGTGGCTTTCTTCTGGACGTGGATGCTCAAATGTTTTGTGCATCACTGCACTTCACCTCCTCATGACCCTCTTTAATGGTGCACAGTGAGAGGCCAGAATAATTACAAGAGAACATAAAGAGTTTCGGAGTGGCCAGCATTGGGGTCATATGTCTGCTGAGACTCTTGATGGGGGAGGAAGGAGAACCAGGTTGAGGATTGTGAGGCCCAGCCTCTTGGATACTGAGACTGGACCGTGAGGAAGACTTTGTGGTGCTCCTGGTCACCACATTGGAACCTTTTTGTGTGCTACCCAACCCACAACACCCTCGCACTTTTCGGACTCGACAGTGGTGTAACATGCAGACCGAATTTTGACAGGAAGCTAGAACGAGATAAAGTCACCTTTTGATCTGTCGCACGGCCTTGGCGGGCACCACCACATCCACGTCAATGTTCCTTAACGTCACACTTTGCCACATTGAATGCGTTATAAAAAAAAATCCTGGCTTTATTTTTTAAAAGTACCCTCACAGAGGTGTTATGTACAAATTCCCTGTATCTATCAATGTGTGGTTAATTTTTTTTAGCTATCAGCTTTATTTCACACGGCAACAACAAACTCAGGAAAATTCCTGGTATATAGTCACATTTGCTTATCTCAGCAGGCTTTGCACCAGTCGCACAACTGCTAGATAAATATACGCTATTTATTTAAACAATAGCAGAGTAATTTTTTTTATATCAGCTTTATTATATACTCCAGCAGCAGTCTCACTAAAATTACTAGGAAATAGTGACGTGTGCGTATCTCATCAGGCTTTTAGCCAGTCGCGCAACTGCTAGATAAATATATGTTATTTCAGCAATAGGCGAGGAATATTATTTAGCTCTAAAAAATGGTGTTTAGTATATGCTGGCACTGAGCAATAAATATTATTTGGCTGTAAAAATAGAGCTTTTTAGTATAACTGTAGAAAAAAGCGGTTTAGTGTATGCTGGTACTCAGGAATATTATTAAGCTCTAAAACGTTTTGTTTAGTATATGCTGGTACTGAGGAATATTAGTTTGCTGTAAAGAGAGCTGTGTTGTATACTGTATTATGGTACTGTACAGTATATGAAACCCTGCCTCTCTCACCACTCTCACAATCTATTTCTACACTATAGAAAATGCAACATAGCAGAGATTTGCAGCATGTACTTGCAATGCTAACACCCTGCCTGCCTTTCCTTCTCCCTCATATTATATCTCTCCCTATGCTATCTCAACCTAACAGAGAACTAATCTTCACTTTAAGTAGCTCTTAAAAGAGCTTTTTGGACTCAGAAACTCTCCTTAAGGTACTGTCACACTTAGCGACGTACCAGCGATCCCGACCAGCGATATGACGCGGTCAGGATCGCTGGTGCATCGCTAAGTGGTCACTAGTGAGCTGCCACACAGACAGATCTCACCAGTGACATTGCTGGGGACGGGGGTCGTTACTTACCTGTCACACTAGGCGATCCTGAGTCCTCCCGCCCGGCTCCACGCTCGTCGCTCGTCGTCACAGCAGGAAGCGCCGCAGGAAGCTGACAACGAGAAACGGTCCTGGACATTCTCGCATGATCAGCGATAACCAGCAGGGGGACGGGTCACTGGTAAGTATCAGACACAGCGATATCGCTAGCAATATTGCTATAACGTCACAAGTTATAGCGATATTGCTAGCGATATCGCTTAGTATGACAGTACCTTTATACGCTGCCTTCAATCTCCCTATGTTTACACTACTCTCTCACTACGCTGTTTACACATGGAATGTGTGCAAGATGGCACCAGCAGGACTTAAATATTCCCCTATGACTCTGTAAGGCCAGCCAATTACAGTAATGCCACAACAAAGATGGCAACTGCATTACTGTGATTGGTAAGCAAGCCCAACATGGTCATTGGCTGCAAATAAAGCACCAAACATGCTGAGTGTGTCACTCGAATATACCGAGGCGAATAGCTAATTACTCGCCGAATAAGAAATAGCCCAAATAGATTACTATTTGTGCGAGTAACAAATAGTGCCATAGAATGTAAGTCCGCAAGGACAGGGTCCTCTCCCCTCTGTACCAGTCTGTCATTGTAAATTTGTTTACTGTTAACGATATCTATAACTTTGTATGCAACCCCCCTTCTCATGTACAGCACCATGGAATTACTGGTGCTATATAAATAAAAAAATAATAATAATAGTGCCGAATGTATTTTCTCATCACTATTTATAATGTAACTAATTTACACATTTGTCCTAACACTTGTACATTATCGTATCATTCACTGATATTATTGCACTTTTTACCAATTAAATCCTTGGTAGGCTTTTTTACACTGAATAGTACTTTTTTGCACGTTTATTTCTTACATAAGGTCTCTTTTATTGCTTTCACCTGTGGGTTGAAATACTCACAATACAATTATTATTTATGTAGTTCCTTAGATATATGTAGCATAGTCAATATGAAGAACACTTCACGTTACTATGTCACTAGTGTCCCTTAGGATCTTTAAAAATGTCTTATTTTCTTGGAAAGGCACTATTTATATTATTATTACTATTATTATTATTAATATTAATATTATTATTTTTACCATTATTGTTATTATTATTATTTTTTTTAATTGTCTTTACTCAGCTTATGTTTAAATTTGTCTCCAATCCCCATATATATTTTTCATATATATCTTTTAGATATTTTTTACTTTTATTTTTCTCTTTTTGCATATTTTCTATATTTATTTTTATTTATTATTCAATATTTTCCCTATTTATTTTGTGTCAATTTATGTTTTTATTATATATATTTTATTAAAAATATACTATTTTCATTTATTCTTCACCATCATTTATTGATCTCTCATTTTCTTTCTCTTCTTTCATATTATCATGATATTTATTATTTATTATTATTTTTTCCAGCTGTTTATTTTTCTTTTTTTATTATTTTGTTCTAATTTTTTCTATAATTTTTTTAAAAAAGCTTTTTGATTCATGAGATTTATTTTCTTTGTCAGCCCGTTAACCAGTTTATAACTTCAACCCCATTTTCAGCAGTTATATACTGTATCTCTGTTCCTAATTAGGTTTTTTACCATGAATCTTTATTATTTATCCCAACTCCATCAGATAGTGTTATCACGCCGCAGAACCTTTGCACTCCACATTGGCACCCCAGATGAGTGCTATGCATAGCTTCCTAGGTTGATGTGGGCGCCACATGTGAGTGAGATGTGCAGATGAGGGCGGTGGTTAACCCCTTTCTGACATTTGACGTACTATCCCGCCCATGTGCCCTGGGCCCGTATGCCCATGGATGGGATAGTACGTCATAGCGATCAGCTGCGCTAGCGGGGGGAGCGCAGCTGATCGTGGCCAGGTGTCAGCTGATTATCCCCTGCCACCCTGCGATGAAACATGATCGCAGTGTACCGGGGGCATAGGGAAGAATAGCACAGGGAGGGGGCTCCCTGCATGCTTCCCTGAGCCCCTCGGAACAACGCGATGTGCTCGTGTTGTTCCGAGGGCCTCCTTCCTGCAGGCCCCCAGATCCAATATGGCCACGGGGGCCTTCTGGGTCCTGCAGGGAGGCAGCTTTCTCAGTGGGGGGTCAATTGTGGGGTCAATTGTGGGGGGTTTCCATTGTTTAATCACAAAACTCAAGATAAAAAGCGGACGGCACCGCTGTTACCGTGTGACTTCAAATGATGTGCGGCATGCAGAAGCCGCACATCAACGGGTCACCATTGAAGCGCTCGAGTAGCGCGAAACGGCCGTTGTCAGCCTTTCTTGCACTCCTTATGTCACTCCCCCGACTTGACATGTTCATGATATGTCAATAAATCAGTGAAACTTTCATCTCGATGAGTGCGACCTCTTCTCTTTGCATGGTTTCCATTGTTTAGGCACATCAGGGGCTCTCCAAACGTGACATGACAACTTCAGACCATTCCATCAAAGTCTGCATTCCAAAACGTCACTACTTCTCTTCCAAGCCCTGACGTCTGCCCATACAGTAGTTTTCTCCCTCATATGGGGTATCAGCGTACTCAGGACAAATTGGACAACAACTTTTGGGGTTCAATTTCTCCTGTTACCCTTGGGAAAATAAAAAACTTGGGGACTAAAAGATCATGTTTGTGGAAAAAAATATGATTTTTTTATTTTCACGCCCAGGCGTTATAAACTTCTGTGAAGCACTTGGGATTTCAAAGTGCTCACCACACATCTAGATAAGTTTCTTGGGGGGTCTCATTTCCAAAATGGGGTCACTTGTGGGTGGTTTCCACTGTATAGGCAAATTAGGGGGTCTCCAAATGCGACATGGCGCCCGATCTCAATTCAAGTCAATTTTGCGTTGAAAAAGTCAAACGGTGCTCCTTCCCTTCCGAGCTCTGCAATGTGCCCAAACAGTGGTTTACCCCCACATGTGGGGTATCAGCATACTCAGGACAAATTGCACAATAACTTTTTGGGTCCTGTTTCCCTTGGCAAAATAAAAATTGGGGGTGAAAAGATTATTTCTGAGGAAAAAATATGATTTTTTAATTTTATGGCTGTACGTTATAAAACTTCTAAACTTATGTGAAGCCCTTGGGGGTTCAAAGTTCTCACCACACATCTAGATAAGTTCTTTGGGGTGTCTAGTTTCCAAAATGATGTCACTTGTGGGAGGATTCCACTGTTTAGGTACATCAGGGCTCTCCAAATGCAATATGGCATCAAGCCAATTCTGCATTGAAAAAGTCAAACTGCGCTCATTCCCTTCCGAGCTCTGCCATGTGCCCAAACAGTGGTTTACCCCCACATATGTGGTATCAGTGTACTCAGGACAAATTGCACAATAACTTTTGGGGTCCTGTTACCCTTGGGAAAATAAAAATTGGGTGTGAAAAGATCATTTTTGTAGAAAAAATATGATTTTTAAATTGAACGGCTGTACGTTATAAACTTCTGTGAAGCCCTTGGGGGTTCAAAGTTCTCGCTACACATCTAGATAAGTTCCTTGGGGAGTATAGTTTGCAAAATGGGGTCACTTGTGGGGGGTTTCCACTGTTTAGACACATCAGGGGCTTTCCAATTACAACATGGTGTCCGATCTCAATTCAAGCCAATTTTGCATTGAAAAAGTCAAATGGTGCTTCTTCCCTTCCGAGCTCTGCAATGTGCCCAAACAGTGGTTTACCCCCACATGTGGGGTATCAGCATACTCAGGACAAATTGCACAATAACTTTTTGGATCCTGTTTCCCTTGGCAAAATAAAAATTGGGGGTGAAAAGATTATTTCTGAGGAAAAAATATGATTTTTTAATTTTATGGCTGTACGTTATAAACTTATGTGAAGCCCTTGGGGGTTCAAAGTTCTCACCACACATCTAGATAAGTTCTTTGGGGTGTCTAGTTTCCAAAATGATGTCACTTGTGGGAGGTTTCCACTGTTTAGGCACATCAGGGCTCTCCAAATGCAATATGGCATCAAGCCAATTCTGCATTGAAAAAGTCAAACTGCGCTCATTCCCTTCCGAGCTCTGCCATGTGCCCAAACAGTGGTTTACCCCCACATATGTGGTATCAGTGTACTCAGGACAAATTGCACAATAACTTTTGGGGTCCTGTTACCCTTGGGAAAATAAAAATTGGGTGTGAAAAGATCATTTTTGTAGAAAAAATATGATTTTTAAATTGAACGGCTTTACGTTATAAACTTCTGTGAAGCCCTTGGGGGTTCAAAGTTCTCACTACACATCTAGATAAGTTCCTTGGGGAGTATAGCTTGCAAAATGGGGTCACTTGTGGGGGGTTTCCACTGTTTAGACACATCAGGGGCTTTCCAATTACGACATGGTGTCCGATCTCAATTCAAGCCAATTTTGCGTTGAAAAAGTCAAATGGTGCTTCTTCCCTTCCGAGCTCTGCAATGTGCCCAAACAGTGGTTTACCCCCACATGTGGGGTATCAGCATACTCAGGACAAATTGCACAATAACTTTTTGGATCCTGTTTCCCTTGGCCAAATAAAAATTGGGGGTGAAAAGATTATTTCTGAGGAAAAAATATGATTTTTTAATTTTTTGGCTGTACGTTATAAACTTATGTGAAGCCCTTGGGGGTTCAAAGTTCTCACCACACATCAAGATAAGTTCTTTGGGGTGTCTAGTTTCCAAAATGATGTCACTTGTGGGAGGTTTCCACTGTTTAGGCACATCAGAGCTCTCCAAATGCGATATGGCACCAAGCCAATTCTGCATTGAAAAAGTCAAACTGCGCTCATTCCCTTCCGAGCTCTGCCATGTGCCCAAACAGTGGTTTACCCCCACATATGTGGTATCAGTGTACTCAGGACAAATTGCACAATAACTTTTGTGGTCCTGTTACCCTTGGGAAAATAAAAATTGGGTGTGAAAAGATCATTTTTGTAGAAAAAATATGAATTTTAAATTGATCGGCTGTACGTTAAAAACTTCTGTGAAGCCCTTGGGGGTTCAAAGTTCTCACTACACATCTAGACAAGTTCCTTGGTGAGTATAGTTTGCAAAATGCGGTCACTTGTGGGGGGTTTCCACTGTTTAGACACATCAGGGGCTTTCCAATTACGACATGGTGTCCAATCTCAATTCCAGCCAGTTTTGCGTTGAATAAGTCAAACGGTGCTGCTTCCCTTCCAAGCTCTGCCATGCGCCGAAACAATGGTCCCCCCACATATCAGGTATCAGTGTACTCAGAACAAATTGCACAATAACTTTTCCAGTCCAATTTCTCCTGTTACCCTTGGTAAAATAAAAAAATTGGACCTGAAGTAATTTTTTTGTGAAAAAAGTTAATGGTTCATTTTTTTTAAACATTCAAAAAATTCCTGTGAAGCACCTGAAAGGTTAATAAACTTCTTGAGTGTGGTTTTGAGCACCTTGAGGGGTGCAGTTTTTAGAATTGTGTCACTTTTGGGTATTTTCTGTCATATAGACCCCTCAAAGTGACTTCAGATGTGATGTGGTCTCTAAAAAAAAATGGTGTAAAAATGAGAAATCGCTGGTCAAATTTTAACCCTTATAACTTCCTAACAAAAAAAAATTTTGGTTCCAAAATTGTGCTGATGTAAAGTAAACATGTTGGAAATGTTACTTATTAAGTTTTTTGTGTGCCACATCTCTGTGAATTAAGGGCATAAAAATTCAAAGTTGGAAAATTGTGAAATTTTCAAAATTTTCACCAAATTTCCATTTTTCTCACAAATAAACGCGTTATATTAATTAAATTTTACCACTAACATGACGTACAATAAGTCACAAGAAAACTTTCTCAGTATCACTGAAATCCATTGAAGCGGTCCAGAGTTATTGCATCATAAATGGACAGTGGTCAGAATTGTAAAAATTGGTCCGGTCATTAACGTGCAAACCACCCTTGGGGGTCAAGGGGTTAAGATGGATTCCATAGGCTGTCTGTATATATAAAAGTTTTGCAGAAAGCTACACTTATTCCCTTTCTGAAGAAGCCATAAGATCAAAATACCCATCAGGGGGACAGATGATAATTATTATTCACATGTACTGATGTTGTCAAGTTCTTTTATGATACCTACACTCACTAAGGTTACTTTATGCAGCAGCTTTATACCCATCTATGCAAATGGATGCACTCTTGATATGGTCTAATCTCATGAATACTTATACTTCTATGATACTTAGCATTTATTAAGACCACTATTTAGGGTGTGTGCACACGTTGCGGATCCTGCTGCGGATCCGCAGCGGATTTGGCCCTGCGGATCCGCAGCAGTTTTTGCTGCGTTGTACAGTACCTTTGTTTTCAATGGAAATCAAAAACCGCAGTGCACATGCTGCAGATTTTTCCGTGCGGATTTGCTGCGGTTTCAAAACCGCAGCATGTCACTTCTTTGTGCGGAATCAACAGCGGTTGTACACCTGCTCCATTGTAGACGTGTCAAACCGCAGGCTAATCTGCAGATAGACCGCGGGTCTTTTGACCTGCGGATTTACCTGCGGATTTTCCAAAACCGCGCAGAAAAATCTGTAGCAGAATCCGCAACATGTGCACACACCCTTAGAGAGTATGCCAGCTATACATGCACTTGCCTTATAGTCCTTCTAATTTTTACACTAGTAATATTTTAAATAACCACTAGGGAGGAGATTGTGTACTGCGATGTAATACATCTATCATTGTTAACTTGGAATGAGATATTACTATCTCTGATTTTTCAGTCGGGCAATACACTATACAGTTGTGGCCAAAAGTATTGACACCCCTGCAATTCTGTCAGATAATACTCCGTTTCTTCCTGAAAATGATTGCAAACACAAATTCTTTGGTATTATTATCTTCATTTAATTTGTCTTAAATGAAAAAACACAAAAGAGAATGAAGCAAAAAGCAAAACATTGATCATTTCACACAAAACTCCAAAAATGGGCCAGACAAAAGTATTGGCACCCTCAGCCTAATACTTGGTTGCACAACCTTTAGCCAAAATAACTGCGACCAACCGCTTCCGGTAACCATCAATGAGTTCCTTACAATGCTCTGCTGGAATTTTAGACCATTCTTCTTTGGCAAATTGCTCCAGGTCCCTGATATTTGAAGGGTGCCTTCTCCAAACTGCCATTTTTAGATCTCTCCACAGGTGTTCTATGGGATTCAGGTCTGGACTCATTGCTGGCCACCTTAGAAGTCTCCAGTGCTTTCTCTCAAACCATTTTCTAGTGCTTTTTGAAGTGTGTCATTGTCCTGCTGGAAGACCCATGACCTCTGAGGGAGACCCAGCTTTCTCACACTGGGCCCTACATTATGCTGCAAAATTTGTTGGTAGTCTTCAGACTTCATAATGCCATGCACACGGTCAAGCAGTCCAGTGCCAGAGGCAGCAAAGCAACCCCAAAACATCAGGGAACCTCCGCCATGTTTGTCTGTAGGGACCTTGTTCTTTTCTTTGAATGCCTCTTTTTTTTCTCCTGTAAACTCTATGTTGATGCCTTTGCCCAAAAAGTTCTTCTTTTGTCTCCTCTGACCAGAGGACATTCTTCCAAAACGTTTTAGGCTTTTTCAGATAAGTTTTGGCAAACTCCAGCCTGGCTTTTTTATGTCTCGGGGTAAGAAGTGGGGTCTTCCTGGGTCTCCTACCATACAGTCCCTTTTCATTCAGACGCCGACGGATAGTACGGGTTGACACTGTTGTACCCTCGGACTGCAGGGCAGCTTGAACTTGTTTGGATGTTAGGGTACCGTTACAACTAGCGACTCACCAGCGATCCCGACCAGCGATATGACGCAGTCAGGATCGCTGGTGAATCGCTGGGTGGTCGCTAGTGAGCTGCCACTCAGGCAGATCTCATTAGCGACATCGCTGGGGACGGGGATCGCTACTTACCTGTCAGACGTGGCGATCCTGCTCCCGGCTCCACGCGTCGCTCGTCGTCACAGCAGGAAGCGCCGCAGGAAGTGGAAGACGAGGAATGGTCCAGCAGCTTCTCGCGCGATCAACGATTACCAGTGGGGGAGCCGGTCGGAGATAAGTATCACATGCAGCGATATCGCTAGTAATATCGCTGTAAAGTCACAAAATCGGTGACTTTACAGCGATATTGCTAGCGATATCGCAGTGTGTAACGGGGGCTTTAGTCGAGGTTCTTTATCCAACATCCGCACAATCTTGCGTTGAAATCTCTTGTCAATTTTTCTTTTCCGTCCACATCTAGGGAGGTTAGCCACAGTGCCATGGGCTTTAAACTTCTTGATGACACTGCGCAAGGTAGACACAGGAACATTCAGGTCTTTGGAGATGGACTTGTAGCCTTGAGATTGCTCATGCTTCCTCACAATTTGGTTTCTCAAGTCCTCAGACAGTTCTTTGGTCTTCTTTCTTTTCTCCATGCTCAATGTGGTACACACAAGGACACAGGACAGAGGTTGAGTCAACTCTAATCCATGTCAACTGACTGCAAGTGTGATTTAGTTATTGCCAACACCTGTTAGGTGCCACAGGTAAGTTACAGGTGCTGTTAAAAAATTTGTGTTTGCAATCATTTTCAGGAAGAAACTGAGTATTACAGTATCTGACAGAATTGCAGGGGTGTCAATACTTTTGGCCACAACTGTACAATCTCTCTCACAACTGAGTGCTTATATATTGGAACAAACTTCTGTGCACTGCTTATTCCTGTTTTTATATATAAACTTGAAAACTACCTCAAGTATGAAGTAGCATGCTATTTGGAGAGAGATTTGATATACAATATATATATATATATATATATACTTGTAGAATACCTGCGGCTTCGCTCGTGTAAAATATGTTAAATTGTTGGTTATGGTACCTAAAGTAAAATTTTCAGTGTCACCCTGAAATTGACATTTTCAGAGTGCTACAGTAATTTTTTTTTCCACTTTAAATTTTTATTATTTTGGCATTTTACTAATTTGTTGTAACATTGATGTGAACAACTTTTTTTTTATTTCATCATTTTTATTGATTTTACATATTCAGTACATATTATGTAGTATAAACTATTACATCTATTTTTTGAGCTATTTTTTATCAAAAATGAAAATTTATGCACCTTACAGAAACATATAAAACATTTACACCCAATTAACAACATAGTGCAACCCTTCCCCCCTCCCTCCAGTGTAATCTATAAGTAGTTTACAGACAAAAGACTAAGGGTACCATTACACCTAGCGACTCACCAGCGATCCCGACTAGCGATATGACGCGGTCAGGATCGCTGGTACATCGCTAGGTGGTCGCTAGTGAGCTGCCACACAGGCAGATCTCACTAGCGACATCGCAGGGGTCGGGGATCGCTACTTTCCTGTCAGACGCGGTGATCCTGCGTCCTCCCGCCCGGCTCCACACGTCGCTCGTCGTCACAGCAGGAAGCGCCGCAGGAAGTGGCCGACGAGCAATGATCCAGGAGCTTCTCGCGCGATCAGCGATAATCAGCGGGGGAGACGGTCGGAGGTAAGTATCACATGCAGCGATATCGCTAGCAATATCGCTGCTACGTCACAAAATCAGTGACTTTACAGCGATATTGCAGGCGATATCGCAGTGTGTAACGGGGGCTTTAAATTGGGTTACAGTTAAACATCTATCTATTGTAGTGCTTTTTGGTAATCAATGTTTCTGGTTTTACCTTCAGGTGCATATATGAAAAGATTTTTGGGTTACTCACTTTAGAGCAAGCAACGTACAACTGTCCATGTGAAAAACAGGGCTATCCAAATTAATGCCGGCTACTTTAAGTGATTGACCTTGTGCTTTGTTTATAGTCATAGCAAATGTATGTCGGATTGATAACTGCAGACGCTTAAAATTGAAGGGCATATCACTTGGCAGCAAATAAATACATGGAATGAAAACATTTGCTCCCTTAGAGTTTCCCATAAGAATAGTGGCTTGAATAACATTGAGCATGAGACTCTTAATGCACAATCTTGTGCCGTTACACATTTTTGGTGGGTCAAGGTTCCGAAGCAAAATTTTTGTGGCTCCTATTTTTAAAGTGAGCTTATGCAGTGGCATTCCAGGAGACTCCAAAGAATTCAGGAACTCCAATGGATACATTACGGCTTGTTCACTCTCCATGACTGAATCAGTGGACATGTATGTGGTCGCTAGACTAGGCAGCCTTCCCTGAATTATTAGATTTATGGAGCTGACACTATCATTTTCAGGCGCTATGATTGCATGTTCACAAAGCCACTGATGGTTGCTAAAATTGTTACAAATATCAGGGAAAACTTGGTCAATAAGTGATTCCATGGCTGCACTGTGTTGCTAGCACCCATGCGCTCCTTTCCTTGCTCTGTCTGCAACGTCGCCGTCTCTGATTCTGGAGGACCTGACACAGAAGTCCCAGTGCTCATGCCCTATATCAGGCTACCTCTTCCTATGGGAGGTGCCTGATTATAGTTGTGCTTCCTGGCTTGGTCTGTTTGGCCCTAGCTTGGCTGTGCCCTGTAATCGGGCCCTCTGCCTTGTGTTCTGTTGTGCCTCCTGGCACATGCTCTGTTCCTGTACTCTGTCTTATGCTCCGTTCCTGTACTCTGCCTCGTACTCTGTTCATGTACTCTGCCTCACTGTGCTTCCTAGCACATGCTTCATTCCTACACTCTGCTCTGTGCTCTGCCGTGCCTCCAGCACACACTCTACTCCTGCACTGTGTCCTGTCGTGCCTCTTAGCACACACTCTGCTCTGTGCTCTGTTGTGCTTTCTTTGCGCACTTTCTGCCTAGCCTTGCACTCAGGCATGCTTCTCTGCACACGCTCTGTCTAGCCATGTACTCTGGTGTGCTTCTTTGCACGCGTCCTGCTTTACCCACACCCGGGTGTGCTTGTCACTGCATGCCATACGTGCTCCCATGTACTCGCCTTGCACTATTCAGTATCTAGCGCACTCCCATCTACACACTCTGTACTGTCCTATACCCTGCGTGCCACTGTGTCCACGCTTTGCACACTCCCTGTTGCATCCTGCAGACACACTCACTCGTGTCTCCCGTGAGCCGGCCACTTGGTTCCAGCAGTTGTGGTACCATACCCCCTTGGGCCTGCCCCTGACACTCCCTGTATAAGGGGTGTTCCTCACTAGGTCAGCTCGCCCTAGGTGGGTTGGTGCCACAACCCAGAGAGTCCACTCCAGGAGTCATCACACTCATGCATATGTCTGGGACTTCCAGTAAATGTAGCCAGAAAAAATAAAGATATGCCCAATGTCAGCCACGTTGCCATCAATAGCAACAGCATCCCTTAAATGAATGTATTCATCCACTCTAAGTTTTTGTTGGTTCGATGATAAGTACAAAAGACGCTCAATTTCCACCTTGGCATACATATCAACTATAAATTGATGAAAAAGTTGCCTACATTGTAAAATGTGGTTAGAAGACCCATGTCTGATCATTATTTGGTAGGCATAAAAGTCCATAGGTGATATTTTTTTATTGGTTGGCCTAGCAGTCTTGGGATCAGTCTGTGCTAGATTAAAGTGATAGCCATCTTGGCCATTCCAAAATATTATCGGATATTGCAGAGCATCATATGACCTACGTGTTTCTGCAATATGTTGAAGATTGTTGTTTCATCTCTCAATAATTATATCTCGGCTTTGAAAATCCTGACCATCCATTACAATAGCTACTTAAATCGCCTTTCATGCTCGCCAACCGGTGTCTTGTCTGCTCTTATTAAAACTTGATATTTATCACTTGGCATTCTTTCTAAGGCTGTGTTGAAATGGTTTACTGACTGTGCTGATGGAAAAATCTTTGCAAATTCAACACAATCTCTTTTTTTGTCTCAAGTATAGCTTCACAGCGTCTATCAGCTTGCATTTGTTCATCTCCCAAAAAATACATTTATAAAAACTTTGGATCTTCATTTGCTACAGGAAGCATTGAACCGATTTTGTGATATATTTGACCCTGGACTTTAAAAGTTGGCCTAAATCCTGCTTCCTGGAGTACAGCTGTCGTACCAAAGGATGTCATCTGGAAAGATGAATTGTATATCCTAATATTTTGCAGAAAATGCTTGGGCTTGGTAGTTGTTCCTGACATGTATGAAAGAAGTGGTTCAGGAGGTGATTCCAAGTTAAACTTCTTTGCTTGACAATGTTTGCATATTATGTCCATTTTGCCAATTATGACTTTCTGATATGACCTATAGTCTTGAATTGGATTGTAGTGAAATGCTTCCAAACTCAAGTCAGCCTGCCTACATCTTTGCACACGTTTGCATATGTCGTATCCAGTCATTTTGACAACGTTCATCCTTTTGTTCAGATGTTTCCATGTTCCTTGCTTCAGCCTGCCTTATCCGATTCTTATGAAGACAACATTCCCGTTGCTCTGATGTCTCAGCTGCCTTATATTTAGCCTGTCTCTTGTTTCTTTTCAAGCCGTGAATCACATTGTTCATTTGTCTCAGCTCTTTTACACAATTTTGCTTTCTTAGCTTTTGGATCAACTTGCCCAATAGATGGTAGTTTTTTGGGCGGCATTTTAAAAAAGTCCTTAGTATTATGACCCTTTAGTATTCACCTGACACTGATAAGAGATGTAATAGGATGAATAGTAAATACAGAGCAGCCCTCACACAGTATTACTATGACCTGAAGGAGCTCACATCTCAGTAATGAAAACCGCCTCACAGGCAGACTTGTCTAGTTGCCCAGAGCAACCAATATAAGTTCAGCTGTCATTTTACCTCAGCAGCTTCAGTGATGAAAGCTCCTTGTATAGTAAGCAATAATGACAATCTTACTATGAGACACTTTTCGCCTGACCAATATTGCTGCTCAGTAATGTTCGTCCGTGTGCCTAGGGTGCATCCATCTGAGTGTGTTTGCAGGTGTGTGTAGTCCTTGCGTGCGTGTGTGTGTGGTGTGGTGTGCATGTGGCATTTATGGGGTGGTGTTGTGGTATTTGTTGGGTGGTGTTTGTGTTGTGTGTGTCTAAAGTGGTCTGGTGTTTGTGTGGTATGTTGTGGCATTTGTGTGGTGTTGTGCTTGTGGGTTGGTGTACGTGTGCTGTCTGTGTGATGTTTGTATGGTGTTTTTGAAATGTTTGTGTGTTGTGTGTGGTGGTGTGGCCCCTTTAGCAGCGACTCTTTGGTGCCATTGCTATAATCCATCCCTGTCAGTCACAACTGTTGTTTTCCCCTCATCACTTTTACTTTCAACCTTCACATTTTTCCATTATATGTATAGGGCCTAACTTTGGGGGCCCCGATCTCGTGACAGAGGACGCTAGCAAGATTTAACATGCATAGTATTCTGCTCCTGTGGGTGGAAAGGGGGCATGCCAAATTTCACCCAATTCGAGCGAGAACTGTGGATTTGTATAGAGCGGGATACTACAGATTTTACATTTCCCCATTGTATGTATAGGGTCTAACTTCGGGGGCCCCAATCTCATGACGGGGGATGCTAGCGAGATGTAATGTACGCAGTATTCTCCTCTTGTGGGTGGAGAGGGGGCGTGTCAAATTTCATCCAATTTGAGCGAGAACTGTGGATTTGTGTAGAGCGGGCTACTACAGATTTCACATTTCCCCATTATATGTATAGGGCCTAAATTCAGGGGCCCCAATCTCCTGATGGGGGGACGCTAGCGAGATGTAACATGCGCAGTATTCTCCTCCTGTGGGTGGAGAGAGGGCGTGTCAAATTTCACCCAAATCGGGCGAGAACTGTAGATTTGTATAGACCGGGCTACTACAGATTTCACATTTCCCCATTATATGTATAAGGCTTAACTTTGGCAGGCCCAAATCTCATGAAGGGGGTGCTAGCAAGATGTAACATCCGCAGTATTCTGCTCCTGTGGGTGGAGAGGGGGCGTACCAAATTTCACTCAAATCGGGCGAGAACTCTGGATTTTCATTTATAGATTTTGAGCTTTTTATATATATATACACACACACTATATCTATATATATATATACTATACTAGCTATTGAACCCGTTCTACGCCTGGGTGGTGAGCATTTATATTGGTATATGGTCTTCATCCTGGTATGCGCTGCTTCCATCCTGTGCCCTAATCTTGTCATGTGCTGCTACCATCTTGCGCCCCCATCCTGTCATATGCTGCTCCCCTCCTGCACACCCATTCTGTAATGTGCTGCTCCCATCCTGCGCCCCCATTCTGTAATGTGCTGCACCCATTCTGCACCCCCATCCTGTCATGTGCTGCTTCCATCCTGTGCCCCCATTCTGCCATGCGCTGCTCCCATTCTGCGCCCCCATGCTGTCATGTGCTGCTCCCATACTGCGTCCCCATTCTGTAATGTGCTGCTCCCATCCTGCGTCCTTATCCTGTCATGTGGTTCTCTCATCCTGTGTCCCCATCCTGTCATGTGGTGCTCACATCCTGTCATGTGCTGCTCTCATCCTTCGCCCCATCCTGTCATGTGCTGCTAAAATCCTGCACCCCAATTCTGTCAGGTGCTGCTCCCATCCTGTGCCCCCATTCTGTAATGTGCTGCTCCCATCCTGCGCCCCCATTCTGTAACATGCTGCTCCCATCCTGCGCCCCCATCCTGGTATGTGCTTCTGCCATCTTGTGATGTGCTGCTCCCATAAAATAGCACCTGAGTCAAGTGTGCATATCTCACAATATCTGGTGCCATTTTGTTGAAGACACTGTGTCTAGAAATTTGCACACACAGTGTCTTCACTAAAATGGCATCGTAGTGCAGTATGCACGCGTCCTGACTCAGGCACCACACTGCACAGGCGTCACCCATTTTGGCTTTGAACAAAAAGACACATTCACTGTTATATATAACATTTTAAATTTAATTAAACAATTAGGTAAAGAAAAAAATTATTGTGCAAAAACTTCTCTGTAAACAACATTTTTGGTGTAAACTCTGTGGTCTTTCTTTAAGTTACCTTGTTGATCAGTAGCAAAAACTTTGACTTGCTGGAAGGATTTTGTCCTTGAAAAGGTGACATAAAGTTGGCCATGGCTGAAGGCTGGAAATGGCAAATATATGCCAACTGAATCTAGTGTTTGCCCTTGACTTTTGTTGATGTTCATAGCATAACCAAGTCTTAAGGGAAACTGTTTTAGTTTTTAAAGTAAAAGAAAGATCAGGATCGGTTGGTGCCAGAATAATTCTGGGAATTAATACCCTTGTACCTTTAAATGATCCGGTGAGGATTTCACAGTCAATGACTTTTGACATCATTTGCTTCACAACCATTCTGGTGCCATTGCAAAGACCTCTTGTTGAGTTAAGGTTTCTTAATAGCATGAGTACTGCTCCAACTTTCAAATTTAATCTATGAGGAGGCATACCACCAGGCGTTAAGCTGTTTAAGAACTCCATTGGATAGTTTGCTGCTTCCTCAGCATTTGCAGTATCTTACTGAATGGAATCAATACTGGTGTAGCATTTCAATTCAGACTGAATTCGTCTAAGAACATTTTCATTCAGTTCATGTGAATGTTGTTTTTTAGTTAGCATTGCATGGTTTGCAATGCTTTCATCTTCAGGTTGTATGACTCGAGGAAAGACAGCATCAACAATACATCCATTTTCAATGCAGACAGAAGAAATTTCAAGGATACCTTCCTCTTGTCCTGGTTCTTGAAGTTTTCCATATCCAAGATTTAAAAGCCTTTGGGAAAAGCCTTGATGTTCTTCGGGGACATTGTCCTCATTGATACGCATGTTTTGGTCCAATTTGAGGACTTCAATATTCCTCCAACAATAGCTGTTCTTTATGCATGCTGAAATTATTTCGGTTCTGCTGCCATGTGGTACAACAGGAAGGATTTGTTGAAAATCTCCACCAAAAAGAAACACCGCAACTTCGAATGGTTTGTTGGATGGAACTTTTGGATCTTCAGCCAAGAGTTCTTTGTAGAATGTGTCAACTGCATTTACAGCATGAGCTGGAGCCATAGAAGCTTTGTCCCAGATTATGAGTTTGGCACTTTTCAACTCATTGGCAGTATTGCTGCCATGACGAAAATTACACATTGACATTTCATTAAATGGTATGAACAGATTATGGGAAGTTTGGCCTCCCTCCTGCAAAGTAGCAGCAATGCCTGTAAATGTACATGGCAAGACTAATTCATCATGACTTAGGAAAGTCTGACTGACGGCTTCACTGTAATGACCCCTCCCACACTTACCCCTTCTTAACTTAAATAAGACACGACTGCGTGACATTGGATGTAAAAAGGCCACAGCAGCCCCGTTTATTAACACCAAACAAGCAATAACATTTTATCCATAAACGTAGAAATATTCCATAAACATAACCACCAGCAAAAGGAGGGGGGTAAATGAAGAGTCCATTGTACATGATTGCAACACCAGCTCCACCACGTGCCCTCAGCCGCACCACACCGGCTCGGGGACACCCAGCCGAGTGTTGCCCAACCAATGTCCTGCTGGGACCCAGCCCAGCAGGGACCCACGTTAACATGCCCCGCTGTGACCGAGCACAGCAGGGTCCCACGTTAACATGTCCCGCTGTGACCCAGCACAGCTGGGACCCACCTTAACCAAGTATACCATTGCACCACCAGGGGTAACCCGCTCCTGCACTGGGTTCACCCCCCCGCTCTTTGTGCAATCCACCGACTTCAAATACCCCCCTCCTTTCCGCCGACTGCTGCGACAACGTCAAACCTCTTCTTCTCTTCACCATGTTGATCTCCAGAAGATCCTAAAATTAGGGCGGGAGGGCGGGACAATTCCGGACGTCTGCAAGGTAAGGAATGACCATCCCCCACAGTTCTGCCCTATATATCCATCCCACTACTGACCACTCCCTGCCAACTCACATTGCACAATAAGCCCCATAGCTCCAACCCACACCTTCCCCACAAGCACAAAGCATTACTGACCACTCCCTGCCAACTCACATTGCACCATAAGCCCCATAGCTCCAACCCACACCTTCCCCACAAACACAAAAGCACTACACCTTACCCTTCACTAACCCTCAGGCCTAGCATCCCTCCTTAGTCATGTGCGCCCTCCCTGTAGCCCCTTTGGGGCAGGCGTCCGGGCTTGCCTTTGCTGCGAATGTAATGCATGATTGTATTATACAGGAATGTTTTACCACTTCCACCAGGTCCGTCAATAAAAAATAAGCGTTTTTCCAAGTTGGGATTCTCAAAAGCATCTCTGATTTTTTCGAAAGCCTTTCGTCGTCCTGGGTTTAACATTTGGAATTTCTCCTCAAACAAATCCTTTTCCGCAACAGGGTTGTAATATTTGACACAATTGATTGGATCTTCGTACTTGCCAACAGGAAGTTGTAGGCCAAAATCTTGTAATGACTTTCCATGTGTCCATAACACAGACTCAATTTCATGCAATGTCATATAGAGAGCCTTTTCTACATGAGAGAAACATCTGGTATAGTCTTCCATGAGATTTTTATTGTGTCTTTGAAACAATGCTGCAGCATTAGATGGCTCACACATGATGCAAATAAATGCAAACAATTGTCTAAGTTGTATTGGCATTTGATAAGTGGCAGCTTCTGTTAGGCAAGTATCCCATTCAGAGTCATCATCAGTTAACCCTCTTGCAATACATGCTTCTTGGAAAGTAGCAAAACAGTTTCCTTCAGTTGTTCTGAGATAATTAAAAGATGTTGCGCCTCTAACATTGAGAAGGAGAATTCAGAGAAAGTATTTTTCTCTGTCTAATGGACTAACGGTAAACATTCTGCCAATTGTGCTTTTATGACCTTAGTTACGTGGTTTCCATTTAACATTTTTATCATCCCATGTGTAATGTTCAGGGATTTCAATGTATAAATATTGTTGTGCATTAGGATCTTCCCGATTCAGTTTAAACAAAGCAAGAAGTTTAGACTTGTTGTTTTTCTGCTGCACAGCTTCAGTTTCTTTACTTGGTATGAAGCATATTGTATGCTTGTCTGCAAGGTGGACAATTAATCTTTCCACATGATCAGTTTGATGGTGCATTTTATATTTCTTGAGTCTCCAACATGCTTCAGGTGCACTTATATAGTGAGTTTCTAAGGCTAGTTTCACGCTAACTTTTTTCTGCGCTGCGTTTGGTGCACACATCAAATGCGTGACAAAAACGCATACAAATGCTGGTAAACGATGCTTTTTTGTCTCATTATCGTGTGCGGTAAGGCAAAAAAACGCAGCGTTTGTATGCGTTTTCAAGCGTTTTCCATGCGTATGCGTTTTTTATACGCATGGTGTCATAATCACAGGAGGAAAATTCTAGAAAAATTCTTGCATCAGACACCACCAATGGGACAGCAGTGGGCTTGTGTTATGGAAATTCTTTATATAGGCCCAGTTTACAGCTGAATTCTTCACATTTCCTTGGATTGTCTCTTGACAACATGGATCTGCACTGGAAGACTTTTTACTTCAACTTAGATCTGGACATCAGGATGGCTCAGGCTTATGCAGCGAAGACGGCAGCGGCGGCGTTTGTGGATACAACCGATTGTTGAACTCCGGGAGAGCCGTGGAGCGTACCACACCCTCTGCAGCGAGCTCCAGGCAAACCCGGATAAACTTACTGATTACACATGGATGTCCCAACAAAGCTTCATATATTTGCTAGGTTGTGTCCAAGATGCTATCCAGAGACAGGACACACATCTCCGTCGTGTGATTCCTCCTGAGGAACGGCTCCTGGTCACCTTACGGTACGTAGTATTTAAAAAACAATGCCTGTATAATTTTATTTGTTCTCTCAGATGTACTATGAATTATTGTTCTTCCATGTACTTAACCAAAGGCTGCAGCCTTATTTTTATGCCATGTAGTAAAGAAAAGGCAAAAGGCTGCATATTTATGTTTATGCCTTTTTTGGTTTCTAATTTTATTTTATGGTGTTGCAAAAATTCCAGATACACAAATATTAATTTTTGTTGTTTCTCTGTTTCCCAGATTTCTGGCTACTGGAGAGACCCTCTCTTCACTGCACTTCCTGTACCGGCTTGGAATCTCCACCTTGTCGGGAATAGTTGCGGACACCTGCCAGGCTTTGTGGGACGTTCTCTGTCCCGAATTTCTGCCCCTCCCCACCGTGGAAAAGTGGATTGAAAATGCAGAAAGATTCTGGACAGTCTGCATTTTCCCCAACTGTTTGGGTGCGGTGGATGGGATGCACATCCGGATTATAAAACCAAAAAGAACTGGATCAGAGTGCTATAATTACAAAAACTACTTCTCTACAGTACTCATGGCCATTTCTGATGCAGACTGTAAGTTTGTTGCAGTGGACATTGGTACATTTGGGCATGGGAATGCCTTCCAGGCTTTTAAGAACTCGGACATGGGCCGGAGGTTGTATGGCAACCAGTTCAATTTCCCCATGCCACATCCTCTTCCCAACACTGAAGGTCCACCACAGCCCTTTCTAATGGTTGGGGATGAGGCATTCTAGATGTGCCAAAACCTGCTCAAGCCCTACTCCAGCCGGGACTTGGACCACAACAAAAGTTTTTAATTACAGGCTGACCAGGGCAAGAAGAACTGTAGAGTGTGCCTTTAGTATACTTGTCTCTAGATGGCGCATTTTAACCACAGCCATTAATCCGAAACTGGAAACAGTGGATAAGGTGGTGAAGGCCTGTGTGGTTCTACACAATTTTGTTATGGTTAGAGAGCACCCGACCTTTGAACTTGATGATGCCGCTCCTAACCCCTTGCCAGAATTTAATCAGCACCCTCTCAGGTCATCCATTGAAGTTGGCCAAATGAGGGACCAATTTGCGGTCTACTTCAACTCAGATCTAGGATGGGTGGCCTGGCAAGACCAAATGGTGTAACAAAGTTTACTTTTGTGTGAATGTTAATAAATAAAATTTGTTGATACAGTTGTGGCTAAAAGTATTGACATCCCCACAATTTTGTCAGATAATACTCAGTTTCTTACTGAAAATTATAGCAAACACAAATTCTTTGGTATTATTATCTTCACTTAATTTGTCTTAAATGAAAAATCACAAAAAGAATTGTCCTAAAGCCAAATTGGATATAATTCCACACCAAACATAAAAAAGAGGGTGGACAAAAGTATTGGCACTGTTTGAAAAATCATGTGATGCTTCTCTAATTTGTGTAATTAACAGCACCTGTAACTTACCTGTGGCACCTAACAGGTGTCGGCAATAACTAAATCACACTTGCAGCCAGTTGACATGGATTAGAGTTGACTCAACCTCTGTCCTGTGTCCTTGTGTGTACCACATTGAGCATGGAGAAAAGAAAGAAGACCAAAGAACTGTCTGAGGACTTGAGAAACCAAATTGTGAGGAAGCATGAGCAATCTCAAGGCTACAAGTCCATCTCCAAAGACCTGAATGTTCCTGTGTCTACCATGCACAGTGTCATCAAGAAGCCTATGGCACTGTGGCTAACCTCCCTAGATGTGGACAGAAAAGAAAAATTGACAAGAGATTTCAACGCAAGATTGTGTGGATGTTGGATAAAGAACCTCGACTAACATCCAAACAAGTTCAAGCTGCCCTGCAGTCCGAGGGTACAACAGTGTCAACCCGTACTATCCGTCGGCGTCTGAATGAAAAGGGACTGTATGGTAGGAGACCCAGGAAGACCCCACTTCTTACCCCGAGACATAGAAAAGCCTAAAACATTTTGGAAGAATGTTCTCTGGTCAGATGAGACAAAAGTAGAGCTTTTTTTGGCAAAGGCATCAACATAGAGTTTACAGGAGAAAAAAAGAGGCATTCAAAGTAAAAAACACGGTCCCTACAGTCAAACATGGCGTAGGTTCCCTGATGTTTTGGGGCTGCTTTGCTGCCTCTGGCACTGGACTGCTTGACTGTGTGCATGGCATTATGAAGTCTGAAGACTACCAACAAATTTTGCAGCATAATGTAGGGCCCAGTGTGAGAAAGCTGGGTCTCCCTCAGAGGTCATGGGTCTTCCAGCAGGACAATGACACACTTCAAAAAGCACTAGAAAATGGTTTGAGAGAAAGCACTGGAGACTTCTAAGGTGGCCAGCAATGAGTCCAGACCTGAATCCCATAGAACACCTGTGGAGAGATCTAAAAATGGCAGTTTGGAGAAGGCACCCTTCTAATATCAGGGACCTGGAGCAGTTTGCCAAAGAAGAATGGTCTAAAATTCCAGCAGAGCATTGTAAGAAACTCATTAATGGTTACCGGAAGCGGTTGGTCGCAGTTATTTTGGCTAAAGGTTGTGCAACCAAGTATTAGGCTGAGGGTGCCAATACTTTTGTCTGGCCCATTTTTGGAGTTTTGCGTGAAATGATCAATGTTTTGCTTTTTGCTTCACTCTCTTTTGTGTTTTTTCATTTAAGACAAATTAAATGAAGATAATAATACCAAAGAATTTGTGATTGCAATAATTTTCAGGAAGAAACTGAGTATTATCTGACAAAATTGCAGAGGTGTCAATACTTTTGGACACAACTGTACCTGTACCGAGTGCACTCTGTCTTTTTACACTTCAATATAATAATCAACTGACCAGGTGTATGATTGAATTCATGATGCTGTGTTTTGTGCATCCTTCATTTAATAGTACTCAAGACAAGGTGACTACACATACAGACAACTTGTATGTTCTTTATTATCTTTACACTTTGCGTTCGTAGTGATGCGACGGTGGAGATAATACCACTAGTATTTGTGTCACCTGTCATGATGTTGCAATTATTCATTTTGGAATGCAGGAGCATCCCTAACTATTTATGATACCTAAAAACACTGTGCCTATCCATATTAGTTGTATTAGCATCACTGTGGCAAGTTTAGAACTAAAGACTGTATACATAATAAAGTTGATACAACTTGTACAATACCCATGCCTGGTGTCATGCTGAAGTGAGGACGGCAAAACTAATGCATCCACACTTCAGACGCTTATCACACATTGTCAGGAGAATACACATAAGAGGTTAACTGCAGCAGCGCTACAGTCTGAGTTATATATATGCAGACTGAAGCGACGCTGCTGGTTACAACTCATGTGTATTCACCTGCCCAGGTGTGATCGTTATGATACAAGGCCAGGGTATTGGACATATGGCGGGTATTTTCCACATCATCTACTCAGTTTATCCACACACACTGAATAGAGGATGAGTTTAATTACAAGGTATAGGTATAATAACCTTGGATTGTATCCAAAAAAGTTAAATGATGTTAAAAAACACCATAGTGAAGTTACTGTTTTGAATAAAAACCAAGGTGACAATAGATAGGCCTTGCACTCAACACCATCCTCTATTCAGTCTGTGTTTTATTACCTGACTGAAGAGACTGATGTTGAAAATACAAGTCATCTAGATTTCTTGTTTTGACTACACATATCTCCAAGATTGACATGCGTAAAAACGTGTCATTAATGGAGCTATGTGTTGACAAAAAAAAGAAAAATGTACGGCGCAGTCTGTGTACGGCGCAGTGTGTGTTGGTGGCGAGAGACACATTAAACCAAACTTTTTTTGAACCAGAAAAATTGCACATTTATTTTGTAAAACTAAAAAAAGCTTATTTTTCTTTGGTAGGACATTTGGGGGAAGAGTGTGATACTTTGGGGGTGTGGAGAGATGAGGAACAGCTGGAAATTGAGGAAGGGGTACTAGGTGAAGGGGCTACTAAAGTACTGGGGGAAGGGAGATCAGGCATGGAAATGAAGGCTGGTTGAGAAACATTGGAAGGAGAGGGGGAACTGACAAAGTCTTTTGTTTCTTCTTCTTTGGGGCAGGAGTCACCTGCCTGTACCGACCACCACCTTGTGACCACCTTACAGTTGTTGACCGCCTCAAGATGTTGGACCGTGTCTGTGAAGAATAAAATATGGAATGTGGATCTCCCCTGGGCTGCTCGGTGGAGGTGTTGGCGGTGCTCCTTGCCGGAGAACTTGTGGTGTCGGTGCTAATTGAAGGTGAAGTGTGCACAGTGCTTCTGGTGGGAGAATAGGTGGCGGTGCTCCTATCAGGTGAAGTGGTGGCGGTGCTCCTGTGATGAGGAGTAGTGGTGGTGTTACGTGTAGGCGAAGCGGTGGCGGTGCTCCTCTGAAGAGGAGTGGTGGTGGTGCTCCGAGTAGGTGCAGCCATGGCGGTGCTCCTCTGAAGAGTGGTGGTGGTGCTACGATGAGGAGAAGAGGTGGCGGTGCTCCTCTGATGATGAGTGGTGGAGGTGCTCCTGGAATGATGAGGAGTTGTGGCTGTGCTCCCATGCTGATGAAGCAAAGTGGCGGTGCTCCGTTCCGGAGATGATGTAGTCTCTGTGGTCCGAACAGGAGAAGATTTGGCGGTGGCCCAAGCAGATTTTGTGCTGGAGGTGCGCCACGATGTGGAAACGGTGGCAGTACTGGTGCTCCAGACAGGAGCAGCGCTTGACATGGTGGTGGCAGGGGTGGAGTGTCCAGCTGCACTCGGCATTGGTGTGGTGTAGATTTGTCCGGCTTGGCTAGGAATGCAGGTGGCCGTGCTGTGGTATGCAGCAGAAGTCGGTACTGTGGTGAAGCGAGTCAGTGGTGGCACAGGTGGGAATGACACCACTGACTGCTGCACGTACTGATTCTGCTGCATAGCCTGTAAGTAAGCAGTGTTGCAGGCGTGTAATACATTCAGCTGTTGCTCAGGACTAGGTGATCCGCCATGCCCCATTCAATTTTACTAAAGAAATGGTGCGCTGGTCTATTGAGGTCGGCCTCCAGCCGTTCAAAGCGCTGGTCGGAAGAGTGGAAGAGGTTTTCCATGTGGTTAAAACCACATTCCATTAGTGAAAAAACACTTTCCACTCTTTCGGCCAGCGTCTTGAGTTGGAGCAATGATTCTGCTGGTGTGCACAGTATTTACTTTTTCTCTCACGAAAGTCGTGCTATATTCAATAGCCATTCGGTTTTCCAGATTTGGCTTTAGCAGTTCTTCTTGTTCAAATTGCAACATATTTTTGTATTCTCTGGAGAAAGGATTGATATCTTCAAGAATTCTTTGCAGATTTTCCATAACATTACAAATGCATCCACTGTTGGCTGGATTTTGCATTCTTTTATTCAAGGCTTGAGCCCAATCCAGAATATATAACGGGGCGTATGTTGGTGATTAACAATGGTTAGGGTGCAACGCAGATGTTGCATGGTAAATTTGCCCATGGATTCTGTAACCGAAAGGACCTGATCGCCTGTTAATTAATTGGTAAATTTGTGCGCCCATTGACGCAAAAGCGTTTGCACTATTGTATGATCTTATGTTTTCCATAAAATTCTTGGAGTTTGGTTCCGATCTCTGCATGCAATTAGTAATATAGGGATTCATTCGTACTTCTTCCAGTATGATGGTTCCATTATGACAACAGTTTGTTGTAATTTCATTTTGGAAATGGTTGGCATTACAAAATGAGCATTTGTTGTTCATTGGGGCAAGCTAGCATGCTTCAATGTCGTCTTCATTGAAGTTTTCAGCAAGCAAAGCAGTGATGCTAAATCTTACGTTCTTAACCCAGCGGGCAAGTTGTTTAGTATGGGCTACTCTTTTTGTCTCAGCATTGACTTTGCGATGCTGCTGAGGATCACCTTCTGTCATACTCTCTTGGGCAGACCTATGCCATTCAGAGTCAGTTTTGCGCATCTGTTGAAGCTTTTTTTTGGGTGAGATTATGACGGGCAGCCCTTCTTCTGACAGTATTGTCTTCACGCTGCAATTTCAGGTGCTGTTTTTTAACCCTACTTCTACAAACTGTTTGAGCTTCAGCCCTTTTTGATTTTTTTGCCTGAGTTTCCTCCTGAGAAAGAACTTGCTGGCATTTGGGGGGCACTGTCATGAAATTACAGAACGAATAAGGTTGTAAATAGTGATGGGCGAGCACTAAAATGCTCGGGTGCTCATTATTCGGGTCGAGCAAATTGGAATACTCATGTACTCAGACAGAACAGCGAACACAATGTAAGTCTATGGGAGACCTGAGCATTTTTACTGCGATCCCCCCCCCCCCCCCCCGGGAGTTCTTTTAAGGTCTAAAAATGTCTGAAAAATGATGGAAACACTGCTCAAATGACATGGGAACATCATGGGGAACGCCCCTGGAAGCATTCCTGACTCCTAGTTTACAGCTTTAAACAATTTTTTCAGAGTTTCATGCCATTTTTACCGATGCACCAAAAAACATACCAAAACGAAACCAAAACGAATTTTGTTGGGAAATATGTTAAAGTTCATCCTTTCCAGGTTAATGACTTGTATATCAGGCAAAATAAATAACCCCAGACCAAAATGTTACTCTACCACTTGGGCTATGTTCAGACGCAGCATTTTTGAAGCATTTTTCAACTTTAACATTGCTTTCAAACAAAACAAATGCATTCACTGGGAAATGTCATTGTAGCATTTAACAACCCTAGCTGGCCATGTGGTGTGTGTCACATAAGCAGACATATCTTTTTTCATTTATGAAGGAGGGACTCTTAAAGTCACAGAGCCTATTTTTACAGGGGCATCAGGCAGCATTAATCTGCTTAAAGGGCTATTATTAAACAGAGGGTCTCCTAAACTGTTATAGCCTATGCAGTGAGTGGAGGGGCTGCCAAGAATTATGATGCATCCCAATACCCCTTTCACAAGATGTCCAGGATGGCTTCCATAAAAAATGTTGCATTTAATGCAAGGCCTACCCTGCTACCAAGTCATATGCACCCTAATACGCCTTTGAACCCACATAGTGGATGGGCACAGGAAAATCCACTTCACATTATTCATTTTTTACTCCCATTCTGTTTTCTTATGCATTGACTGCAAGGCCTGCCCTGTTACCAAGTCATATGCACCCCAATAACTCCAATCTCCCTTGTAAGAAACATGGAGGGCTGTAACAATAATGTAAAGTATTAAACCTTCTGGAACATTCCAGAATCTTCCATTCACATACTGACCTCTGCTATGCCAATGGTGAGGGTTTGACCCTCCATTCTTTTCCCTTCGACGGTCATGCCTGCAAATTTCTATTCACTCACAGCCTGTGACACTGTCCACCCCTCTTTCCCCCCCTCCCCTGCCTCCACACACACTCAGTGTAACCTGAGATACCAGTGAGTGATTTCCCTCCTCCCAGCAGGGAGCCCCTTTGTCTTCCCATGTGCTCTGACTTCTGATAGACAATAATGAGAATCTAATCATTTGGTCATAAAGCAATGTGAATGTGTGATAGAAAAATGACAGATACATATTTGGAACGTGCTTTGATAGAGCTTCGCGTCAGCGCCTCTTGCTAAATTCTAGCTTCAGCGGAATCTGAGAAGTGGATTCCTGCACAGCTGGGGCAGCCGATGCTTCATGTTTGGTTTTGAATGAACGCCAGCGACAAGCTGAATAAGATGATACTATGTATGTTTCTATACGAGGTACCCTCTGTGAGATATGATTAGTTTTCTTATCCAGATTGTAACTCTGAAAGCTGTGGGAGGGTGTAAGTAAGCCAGCCCCTATAGTGATGTCACAAGCCCAGACATATAAGTCACTGCAACTAAGCCCCCCAGTTAGTTTATAGCCTGACAAGCTGCTACAACCAGACCTCAATGCATTGTGATGTCTGGGTCCTCCCACCAGCATGGTTTGGCCTAAGAGTTTCTAAGCAATATGTGAGTTTATTTCTTCCCTTAATCCCCATTTATTTGTATTTGCTGTGTACATATTTTAGTTGTCTCATATTGTAAAATCTTTTTTATATCTTCTGTAAACAATGCCTTTCTTTTGGGAGTAAAATATAAAATTATTAGTTCCGTCTACATGTTCTATACTGAACCTTTACGTGCCTGAAGTAATTACACTACTAATTTGGGTTGGCTTCATACCCCTTTATTAATTTGAATATTGATAGAGAAATCAGAAGCTGGTGGCAGCGAAGTGTGCTCTGGGCTAGGTGGGCTAGCTGGCATTGATGGAAGGGGCTTTATAAGCTGATTGTCTGGCTGTGGCCAGAGCCTTCATAATTCCCTCACTGCAGCGGGCCTAATAGCCAGTGCACAACAAGTGGCTCATCCGGCAACAAATTATCCTAGGTGCAGTTCCCTGACTGACCTGAGGGTAAAGGGGGTGCCGGAGAGCTGCAAGTTCCAAAGCAGAACCAAAAGTGCGATATACATAAATCTCAGCAGTTTGTAACACTTTGTGGCAGCAGTGGGATAACTAAAAAAGCCCCTGCGGTAAATTGTTAGGTCAAGACTAGCTTGCTGTTTTTCATCACATTGTGGCAGTGGTGGGATAACTAAGATAAATCCCCCCTGCACATGTGATAGCCGAGTGCGGCCAAAGGTCAACAACCCCCTTTTCCTGACAAGGGCCTCTTAACAAGAAATGTCCCATTAAAAAGGAGTGGGTCTCCTAAACTTGTAATGCCCATGCACTAAGTGTGTTGGCTGGCAAACATGTTGCCCTGTGGGGTACACCGCAACCTTTTCCGCAACAAGTATTTCACGCCCAGCAAAAACACCCACCCTTGTTAGGATTTTGACAATGGCTGTAGCAGCACGGAACACGTTAATGCGGGTGATCTAGTGGCGGCGGATGATGAGACGTGGAGGAAGGCCTGATTAAAAACTATGCCCAATTTAATGGAGTGGGTCTCCTAACTTGGAATGCCCATACACTAAGTGCATGGGCTGACAAACATTTCCCCCTGGGGAGTAAAATTGTTAAAAATATTTTATGGGCATCATAGACACCCTTGCCAAAAATTGGACTGGCTGTAGCAGCACAGAACCCATTAACCCTGTTGATCTAGTGGTGGAGAATGAGGAGACAATGATAAATCATACTGAAATCAAACAAATAAATAAAAAATGTGAATCCACCTATGAAAGAAAATTACAAAAGGGAGGGGCAAACACAGGTTCATAGATATGAAGCCAGAATGTGTTCAACAAGATATGTTTGTCCCTAGCAACAGCTCAGAGACAGGGATATAAATAAAAATATAATATAATAGGATTTCACTATTTTTATATTGGAGAGGTATACAGTAGGTCATAAGAGGATGTTCCACAAATAGGAAAAATGGAAAATATTAGAATAAATGGGAATAATATACGAATAATGTGAAGTGGATTTTCCTGGCCCCATCCAATATGTGGGTTCAAAGGCTTATTGGGGTGCATATGACTTGGTAGCAGGGCAGGCCTTGCAGTCATTGCATAAGAAAACAGAATGGGAGTACAAAATGAATATTGTGAAGTGGATTTTCCTGTGCCCATCCAGTATGTAGGCTCAAAGGCTTATTGGTGTGCATATGACTTGGTAGCAGGGCAGGCCTTGCAGTCAATGCATAAGAAAACAGAATGGGAGTATAAAATGAATAATGTGAAGGGGATTTTCCTGTGCCCATCCACTATGTGGGTTCAAAGGCTTATTGGGGTGCATATGACTTGGTAGCAGGGCAGGCCTTGCATTCAATGCAACATTTTTTATGGAAGCCATCCTGGACATCTCATGAAAGGGGAATTGGGGTGCGTCATAATTCTTGGCAGCCCATCCACTCACTGCATAGGTTATAACTAGTGTTGAGCATTCCGATACTGCAAATATCGGGTATCGGCCGATATTCGCTGTATCGGAATTCCGATAAAGAGTACCGAAATTTTTCAATATCGGATACCGGAATCGGAAGTCCCCATAATGCAATGAGCCACTGTTGTGGCTGTGATTGGTTGCTGAAATGATGTCATCATGATGCGCGGTCTGTGCCGACAGCCGGGGTCTGTACGGGCCTGCCGGGGGCCTGTGCCGGCAGCCAGGGGTCTGTACGGGCCTACCGGGGGCTTTTGCCAGCTGCAGGGGGTCTGTACGGGCCTGTGCCGGTTGCCGGGGGTCTGTACCGGCTGCCGGTGGTCTGTACGGGCCTGCCGGGGGCTTGTGCCGGCTGCTGGGGGTCTGTACGGGCCTGCCGGGGGCCTGTGACGGCTGCCGGGGGTCTGTGCGGGCCAGCTGGAGGTCTTGTGTGTGTGCAGGCATCGTCCGATGGGACTACAAGTCCCATCGGGCGATGCCGGCTACAATGACAGTGATTGACACATTAGCCAATGATAGGACAGTAGTAGTCCCATCATCCGGCTAATGTGTTGAATGTAAAAAAAAAAATATGTATATATATATATATATATATATATATATATACATACTACATACATACAACATACATACAACATACATACTACATACATACTACATACATACATACATATATACAACATTCATACATACTACATACATACTACATGCATACTACATATATACAACATTCATACATACTACATACATACTACATATATACAACATTCATACAACATACATACATACTACATACTACATATATACTACATTCATACAACATACATACTACATACATACTACATATATACTACATTCATACAACATACATACATACTACATACATACTACATATATACTACATTCATACATACATACTACATACTACATACATACTACATATATACTACATTCATACAACATACATACATTCATACATACTACACACATACTACATATATACTACATTCATACAACATACATACTACATACTACATATATACTACATTCATACAACATACATACTACATACATACTACATACATACTACATATATACTACATTCACACAACATACATACATACTACATACATACTACATACATACTACATTTATACAACATTCATACAACATACATACATTCATACATACTACATACATACTACATATATACTACATTCATACATACATACATACTACATACATACAACATGCTACAGACATACAACATACATACAACATACATACTACATACATACTACATGCAATACATTCATACATTCATACAATACATACATACTACATACAATACATTCATACATTCATACAATACATACATATAGACATACAGTACATACTGTATAACATAGAGTACATACTCACCAATACTTGTCACTTTGATCCCTGAAGCCAGTGTCATCTGTGGAAAAATATGAAAATAACAAACAAACAATATGCTCCCTGATCTGCAGAAATCCAAAAGCTGTCTGGGAACTTTCTCACACAGCAATGCCAAAAGTGAGACTATGGACTATTTTTTTTTACAGTGGCAGAGGAATACAGTGCAGAAGGATACCTACCTCCCGTCGTTGGATTCCTGGAGCCCCGTAGAGAGCGGTCGCATCAGCTGATGCTGCTGTTCTCCAAGGGAGATCGGCGTGGGACACGCGTGGATTTCTGTGGGTCAGGGAGTATATAGGTTGTTTGTTATTTTCATATTTTTCCACAGATGACACTAGCTTCGGGGAGCAAAGTGACAAGTATTCATGAGTATGTACTCTATGTTATATGTACTGTATGTCTATATGTATGTATTGTATGAATGTATGAATGTATTGTATGTAGTATGTATGTTGTATGTCTGTTGTATGTCTGTAGCATGTTGTATGTATGCAGTAAGTATGCAGTATGTAGTATGTATGTTGTATGAATGTAGTATATATGTATGTATTATGTATGTATATATGTTGTATGAATGTAGTATATATGTAGTATGTATGTATGTATGTATGTTCAATGAATGTAGTATATACGTAGTATGTATGTATGTATGTTGTATGAATGTAGTATATATGTAGTATGTATGTAGTATGTATGTATGTTGTATGAATGTTGTATATATGTAGTATGTATGTATGCTGTATGAATGTAGTATGTATGTAGTATGTATGTATGTTGTATGAATGTAGTATATATGAAGTATGTATGTAGTATGTATGTATGTTGCATGAATTTTCTATATATGTAGTATGTATGTAGTATGTAGTATGTAAGTATGCTGTATGAATGTAGTATATATGTAGTATGTATGTTGTATGAATGTAGTATATACAGTATGTAGTATGTATGTATGTATGTGTTATGAATGTAGTATATATGTAGTATGTGTGTATATTGTATGAATGTAGTATATATGTAGTATGTATGTTGTATGAATGTAGTATATATGAAGTATGTATGTAGTATGTAGTATGTATGTATGTTATATGAATTTTGTATGTATGTAGTATGTATGTATGTATGCTGTATGAATGTAGTATATATGTAGTATGTATGTTGTATGAATGTAGTATATATGTAGTATGTATGTAGTATATAGTATGTATGTATGTATGCTGCATGAATGTAGTATATATGTAGTATGTTTGTAGTTTGTATGTATGTTGTATGAATTTTGAATATATGTAGATATACGTATGTAGTATGTATGTAGTATGTATGTATGCTGTATGAATGTAGTATATATGTAGTATGTATGTAGTATGTAGTATGTATGTATGCTGTATGAATGTAGTATATATGTAGTATGTATGTATGTTGTATGAATGTAGTATATATGAAGTATGTATGTAGTATGTATGTATGTTGTATGAATGTTGTATATATTTAGTATGTATGTAGTATGTATGAAGATTGTATATATGTAGTATGTATGTTTTTTTTTTTTTATTTACAGTCAACACATTAGCCGGATGATGAGACTGCTACTGTCCCATCATTGGCTAATGTGTCAATCACTGTCATTGTAGCAGGCATCGCCCGATGGGACTTGTAGTCCCATCGGACGATGCCTACACACACACAAGACACCCAGCAGGCCCGCACAGACCCCCGGCAGCCGGCACAAGCCCCCGGCAGGCCCGTACAGACCCCCGGCAGCCGGCACAAGCCCCCGGCAGGCCCGTACAGACCCCCGGCAGCCGGCACAAGCCCCCGGCAGGCCCGTACAGGCCCCCGGCAGCCGGCACAAGCCCCCGGCAGGCCCGTACAGACCCTCGGCAGCCGGCACAAGCCCCCGGCAGGCCCGTACAGACCCCCGGCAGCCAGCACAAGCCCCCGGCAGGCCCGTACAGACCCCCGGCAGCCGGCACAAGCCCCCGGCAGGCCCGTACAGACCCCCGGCAGCCGGCACAAGCCGCCGGCAGGCCCGTACAGACCCACGGCAGGCCCGCACAGACACGCACAGTGTCCGCCCACACACCGCCCACACTCTTCCCCCCTCCCGAACTGGATGTGCAAGTAAAGAAAGGGTTTTTTAATTCCGATATTTCTGTCCCATTGACTTGAATGGGACTTCCAGTATCGGAATCGGCGATACCCAATACTTTTTGTGTATCGGGCCGATCCAATCTGATCCGATATTTCTGGATATCGGATGGTATCGCGCAACACTAGTTATAACAGTTTAGGACACCCACTGTTTAATAATGGCCCTTTAAGCAGATTAATGCTGCCTGATGCCCCTGTAAAAATAGGCTCTGTGACTTTAAGAGTCCCTACTTCATAAATGAAACAAGATGTGTCTGCTTATGTGTCACACCCCAAATGGCCAGCTAGGGTTGGTAAATGTTACAATGACATTTCCCAGTGAATGCATTTGTTTTGGTTTAAAGCAATGTTAAAGTTGAAAAACGCTCCAAAAATGCTGTGTCTGTACATAGCCCAAGTGGTGGAGAAACATTTTGGTCTGGTGTTATTTATTTTGCCTTATATATAAGTCATTAACCTGGAAAGGATGTACCTTAACATATTTCCCAGCAATATCCATTTTGGTTTCGTTTTGGTCTGTTTTTTGGTACACCGGTAAAAATGGCATGAAACTCTGAGAACATTGTTTAAAGCTGTGAACTAGGAGTCAGAAATGCTTCCAGGGGCGATCCCCATGATGTCCCCGTGTCATTTGAGCAGTGATTCCATCATTTTCAGATGTTTTTAGACCTTAAAAGGACCCCCAGGGGGAATCGCGGTAAAAATGCTCAGGTCTCCCATAGACTTACATTGGACTTGTTGTTCTGTCCGAGTACCCGAGTATTTTAGTGCTCGCCCATCACTAGTCATGTCATGCTAGGACAGTAACTTTGTGCATGACATTTAGTTTTCCCTTGATTCAACTGATTTTGAGGATATGAGCCGTGGAATGCACATCTGTGAGCTTGCCTTAGGGCCACCACCAGTTTTTGCACCGTTATCAGACATGGCCTTCCCTAGATGCAGGTTCAGAGGAGACAGCCATTGATCAAGTTTACCCTGGAGGGATGTCCACAACTCTACAGCTGTGTGACTGCAGTCTCCAAGGCATATAAATTTTAAGACTGCCTGATTGCGGTGAGCCCTGGCTGCGCAGTGCAGAGGTGGTGGGGGTTCGCTATGCACTGTTGGAATGCGTGTCTCATGAAGGCAGAGGTTGAGGGCGCAGGTAGAGGTCCTAGAGGAGCCAGAAGAAGTGGAAGAAGTGTTAAATGTAGAGTTTGGAGCAGCGCCTGTCCCCACAGCCACCAGTCACCCAGTGCCCAGTCAGCGAGATGTAATGCCCATGGCCATGCTTACTCGTCCAAGTGCCTGTGGTGAAATGCACCCTGTCAGACAGAGATTTTGTGAAGGAAAAGGTGATGTTGTCTGCTACATGCTGGTATAGCGCAAGCACAGCTTTCATAGAAAAACAATAGCGACTGGGTAATTGGTATTGGGGCACTGCGACGGCCATCAGCTTTCAGAAACCATTGATATCCACCAGGCAGAAAGGCAGCACTTCTGTGGCCAACAAATTGGAGATGGTGGAGTTCAACCTCTTAGCTTTGTCATGCGTAGGAGAAAACAATCTTTCCATTATAACAACTGCGGAACCGTGGACTGGCTGCAGTTCTGTGAGAGGGCGGAGTACGGTGAACCGTACAAACTGCTGGACTGAGAGAGAGGTGCAGGGGGAGATGTTACTGTGGATTGACAAAGTTGTGGTGTGCTCGTCCTCTGAGATCGGTCAAATACAGCAAGCATGTCTGCTTCCGTTACGGCTAAAGGCGGCCTCTCAGTCAGCGTGACTCGATCGGGTAAAGAACCCGAGGTTCTACGGTCAAAGACCTGCATCTTAACAGTTGGCATGGTAACAGAGGATGAGGATGACGCAGCAGAAGCAATTGATGGGGTGGCTAATGGTGGTTGATGTCTTCTGGTCCGCATTTTTTCACAGTGGGATTCCCACAATAGAGCATGTTGATGGCGCATGTGAAGGTTCATACATGTAGTAATGAAATTATTGCAGTTTTTACCTCGACTCATTTTTTTTTGCAAAGTTGGCAGATTACATGAGTTGGCTCATCCTTTGCAGTGTCAAAAAAGGCCCAGGCTAGGCAACCCTTGCCACCCCTGCAAGCTGCAGACACGCAGATGCTGCTGGTCAGAGGCACAGTTGTAGCTGAGGATGCATCGCTGTTGTGGCTGCATCACTGCGTGTCTGCAATGGATGGCACAACGTAACCTCCTTATCTTCCTCCTCAGATGACCTACTCAGCTGTGTGCCTCTATGTTTACGCCAACTGGGATCTAACACCTCTTCATCATCCTCTGTGTTTTCACATTCCTTGCCATTCTATCTCCTTTTCTTCTTGCCCTGACAGCACAATACAGTACACATGAGCCTCAGATATCTGAGTCTCATCAGGATCACCTCCCCCCCAGGGGTTAGCATCTGATGAGGGTCAGGATGCTGTTGGGACCGTACTTCTTCCTGCCCCGGATCCAAGCTAAAAAAATTTCGGTCATCGGTGCAGATTTCCTCATTTTGACTGTGCAAAGCTTTTGAGTACACTTCTGATGAACATGGCATAGAATGTGTGAACAGCTATTCAGAATCACCCATCTGTGGTTCCGTGAAGTCAGTTGAACATTTGAATATTTGGGACACGGGGGGAAGCAAGGGTAATTTGGGTGCCACATCTGTGGACTGTACTGAGTGTGATGTTGAGGTGGAGGAAGAGGAGGAGAGGCCACTTGAAGCTGCACTTGCCATCCAGACGAGTACATGCTCTTTATGAGCATCATCGATAAGGCGCATCGCTGTGCGACTGCCAAAGAAAGGTAGTGGTGTAGCCTGTCCAGTAACATAAGTTGTCAGTTGTCTTTGCATAGGACGTGACGTTGCTTCAGTAGTGCTTTCACCAACATTACCACCTACCCCATGTACACCTTGAACACCAAGCCTAATTCCCCTTCCACCACAGCCTTGCTTTTTCACAGTCATTTTGCTCACATAGTGTGGTAGGAGCACAGTATTAGCAACCAAAAATTAGATTTTAAACTCTGCACCTTCTCTGCAACAGCTGAATTTCAGTGACAGTAAATTCAAAGTTGCAATATGGCATGCTGTATCGTGTTAGTCACAGAAAAAAGATTTTCATTTTTTTGCACCAAGGATCAGGCCTCTAGAACACACTAGATTCTACAAACTCTTTTTAAACTCAGGTCCCTTAGTGAATGACGTTAATAACAGAAGTATTTTTTTGGGGGGAGGCTTATGTATCAGGCCTCTAGAACAAGCTAGATGCTACAAACTGTTTTTAAACTCTGGTCCCTTACAGTATGACGCTAATAGCAGAAGTATTTTTTGGGGGCCAAGGATCTTGCCTCTAGAACACACTAGATGCTACGAATTTTTTTTAAACTCTGGTCCTTTACTGTATGATGCTAAAAATAACAGAAGTACCGTATATACTCGTGTATAAGCCGACCCGTGTATAAGCTGACCCCCTAATTTTGCCACAAAAAAACTGGGAAAACTTATTGACTCGCGTATAAGCCTAGGGTGGAAAATGCAGCAGCTACTGGTAAATTTCAAAAATAAAAATAGATACCAATAAAAGTAAAATTAATTGACACATCAGTAGGTTAAATGTTTTTGAATATCCATATTGAATCAGGAACCCAATATAATCCTCCATACAGTTCATGATGGCCCCATAAGATGCTCCATACAAAGTACACCCCAAATAATGCTCCATAAAGGTTAATAATGGCCCCATAAGATGCTCCATAGAATAATATGCCCCATATGCTGCTCCATAAAGGTTATGGCCCCATAAGATGCTCCATAGAATATGCCCCACAAGATGCTCCATAGAATAGGCCCCCATAAGATGCCCCATAGAATATGCCCCCATAAGATGCTCCATTAAATATGCCCCCATAAGATGCTCCATAGAATATGCCCCCTAAGATGCTCCATAGATTATGCCCCCATAAGATGCTCCATGGATTATGCCCCCATAAGATGCTCCATAGAATATTCCCCCATATGATGCTTCATAGAATATGCCCCATAAGATGCTCCATAAAATAGGCCCCCATAAGATGCTCCATAGAATATGCCCCCATAAGACGCTCCATGGAATAGGTGCCCATAAGATGCCCCATAGAATATGCCCCATAAGATGCCACATAGATTATGCCCCCATAAGATGCCCCATAAAATATGCCCCCATAAGATGCTCCATAGAATAATCCCCATATGCTGCTGCAAATAAAAAAAATGACATACCTCTCCGTCGCTGGGGGCCAGGTGCCAGTGTTGCTGCTGGCTCAGGACCCGGCACCTGAGATATTCACCTGTCCCCATTCCCACGCTGCTCGCCGCTGTCTGCCTCGTCATCTGTCAGTGACGTTCAGGCAGCAGAGGGCGCAGCGCGCACTAACAACGTCACAACGCCCTCTGACCTGAACATCACTGACAGAGGATGTGGCAGGCAGCAGCGAGCAGCATGGGAGCGAGGACAGATGAATATCACATATACTCACCCCCGGAGTGTCTCTGCAGCCCGTTCTCCCAGTCTCCGGCGCCTACCTTGCGGTCACATGATTCCGCTCATTATAGACATGAATTTGCGCATATTCTTGTCTTTAATGAGTGGTACCATGTGACTGCTGAAGGCAGGTGCCGGAGACCGTAGGACAAGCAGGGGGGCTGCAGAGATGCACCGGGGGGGTCAGAGACGCGCCGACCCCCTGTCTTATATGACTCGCGTATAAGCTAAGAGGAGAACTTTCAGCCCCAAAAAATGGGCTGAAAATCTCGGCTTATACGCAAGTATATACAGTATTTTTTTTGTTTAGACCAAGGATCGGGCCTTTAGAACACGGTAAATGCTACAAACTATTTTTAACTCTGGTCCTTTACTGTATGACATTAATAACAGAAGAATTTGTTTGTGGCCTTTGGATCAGGCCTCTACAGCTTCATGCTTCCCCCTATCAACAAGCTTATTGGAGATGGAAATTTCCTTCTCCAACAGGATTTGGCACCTGTCCACAATGCCAAAAGTACCAATTCCTGGTTGAAAACAACAGTATCACTGTTCTTCATTGACCAGCAAACTCATCTGAACTTAACTCCATAGAGAATCTATGGGGTATTGTCAAGAAGAAGATGAGAGACACCAGACCCATCAATGCAGGCGAGATGAATGCTGCTATCAAAGCAACCTGGGCTTCCATAACACCTCAGCAGTGGCACAGACTGATCGCTTCCATGCCTTGCTGCATTGATGCAGTAATTGATGCCAAAGGAGCCCCGACCAAGTATTGAGTGCATTTACTGAATATACATTTCAGTAGGCCAACATTTCAGATTTTAAAATATTTTTTTCAAGCTGGTGTTATAAAGTATTCTAATTTTCTGAGATAGTGACTTTCGGGTTTTCATTGGCTGTAAGCCATAATCATCAACATTAACAGAAATAAACACTTGAAATAGATCACTCTGTTTGTAATGACTCTATATAACATATGTTTCACTTTTTGTATTTGTGACAGGGTCACTGGAGTCATACGTGAGGGGAGATATGTGTCACAAAGATAGCTTTCCTGTGTGATGTGAAAGCCATAAGTGTTTTCTCCAGCATGATATGTGCTGAGAGCAATCCTGTTGCTATATGAGCATGGCTTTCATGGTGGGTAAGTCAGAGATGGGCGGGACGCCTACCCACCATATGTCCACCTCCAGGGTATGGATGCAGGGAGTTAAATGTCCAGCCAGTTTTTTTTCCTCTGGCTGTGTTGTGGGGAGAAAGGAAGTCTCCATATTGAAGCTCATGTGAGAGCTGCCATAGGTGTTGTTCCAAAAGTACTGGACAGGACTGTATATGAACTTTTTTTTTTTTTTTTTTGAGCCAGACAGGCTGTTTTCTGTTACCAGTTTGGTTCAGGGTTTATGATGCAATAAACCACCCTGAGTCTTTAACCAAATGTGGTCCAGTGTCTACCTTGAGGATTAGCTAAGCATGTCAACCCCTTACAGTATTCAAGAACTGAAATAAATTAACTTTTTGATGATATTCTAATTTTGTGAGATGCACCTGTAGCAGAGTTCCCGATCCCTCCCTGATCTTTCCTATTTCTTCTCGCGCCTCATTTGCACCACCTCCGTGCGTGCATACTGCATCCGCCAAGCCGCTGGTCAGACATACACCACTGACTAGCAACTGTGCTCGCTTTTGGTAGGGACTTCTGTCAATTTTTTTCCACTTTTTGCACCACATGTGTGGATTAGGGACAGTAAAAATAAACTGTAGTAATCATTGTCTACTACAGTATTTTTTACTGAATTGAGTTAGGGTTAGTTAATCCTATCAAGTAATCAAAACTTTCACAGTGCTAACGGTGATGTCACCGAGGTCACGGCAGCTCAGCCCAGCTGGGAACGGAGCCTCACTGGCCAGTGGTAACCTCAAGACCGGTCTCTGAGGCTCTGCTCACAGCAGTTCAGTCACCAGTGGTTGTCAGCCTGGACGGTCGCATCTTGGCACCGTCCAGGTTAAAAACTGTTTATCCCTCAGACATGGATTACGTCGTGGAACAGAACAACAGACAGGTATGGTATATTGTTGTTTTTTTATTTTAGTTTTATTACAGGAAAACGAGGGCTTCGGTTGAACTAGGTGTTTAAATAAAAATGGAAAGCTATGTTTTGTTTTATTTCTAATAAAAGACTTTATTCTGGCAGTTTCTTTATTTACCATTTAAATATAGGATTAGCAATGGATAGGTGTCTCATAAACGATTCTCCATTACTAAGCCGTGGGCTTGATGTCACCGGACAATACAAAGGTGACATCGACCACTGCTACAGGGTAAGTAGGAAGAGCCGAGAAAAGAGCAAGAATTAGCGCATCAAATAGATGTGCCTTTTCTGGACAGCTGCAGGTTGCTATTTTTAGACTGGGGGGCCAATACCCATGGCCCTTTACCAGCCTGAGAATACCAACCCCCAGCTGTCTGCTTTAGCAAGGCTGGTTGTCAAAATTGGGGGGACCCCATTCCATTTTTTTAATTATTTATTTAAATAATTAAAAAATACAGTGTGGGGACCTCTCTATTCTTGATAACTAGCCTTGCTGAAGCTGATAGCTGAGGGTTGCAGTCTCCAGCTGTGAGTTTTGCCTGGCTGGTTATCATAAATACAAGGGAACCAATGCCGTTTTTTTTTTAATTATTTATTTACAGCAAAGGGGCCGCTAATGAATACCCCCATCCGCCGCTCCTTCTCTCACTGTAATTAGCAGCAGCAGGTGTCAGATAATGGGATCAGTAGTCCCATCAGCTCACACAAGTGGCCGGATGTAAACTTTATACCTCCAATTACAGCTGAGCGCTAACGCTGTCTTTGGATAGTGTGGGAGCCGCAGCTCTCTGACCGGCGGTAATGATTTCATGGCCAATCAGAAGCGGTGTTTGCCACGCTGCCACATGACAGCGCAACAAACACCCAGTGTTCGGGCTCCCGCACCCGAACAGTAACACAGACTTCCTGGTGAAGTCCTTGTTCGTTGTCTGTGCCCGAACAGTAGAAGCCAAACTTTACTGTTCGGGTTCGCCCATCTCTTCTCAGCAGCAACTTGTTAGGGTCTTCTGGAAAAAATGCTCACATTTTTCCCATTAACTTCCATTATACTTTGTACTCGAGACGAGCCAGTCCGAGCGTCGCACCTGCTCTACTGGAACATCAAGCATTCAGGCATTTTAGTGCTCGATCATCACTGCTTAAAATGAGCGTCTTGATTCAAAAATTCTATACATGTAAGGATCCTGATGTGTTTATTATATACCATATTTTTTGGATTATTAGACGCTCCGGATTATAAGACGCACCCCAAATTTTGAGGCGAACAAGCGGAATTTTATTTTTTAAATAAAATGGTGGTGCTTCTTATAATCCATTTGTCTTCTTATTGCTTACTGGGGGTAGTGGCTGGGGTGAAGCGGGGTCCCAGGGTTGCTGCTGGAGGAGACAATAGTGGGGTGATGCTCAGGCTGCAGGGTGAGATGAGGGGGTGTCCAATGTGCAGTGCGCCATTGCGAGTGTCCCTGGCGGTACTGCTGCCCAGGAAGTCTGCTGCCCGTGGTGTCCACGGCTGCCGCTGCCCGGGGTGTCAGCTGCTGCTGCTCGGGATGTGCGCTGCTGTGGGGGGGCTCTGTCAACATTTCGTGAAAGGCCAGAGCCCCCCGGCAGCTCCATGGTTTCCTCCTGTGTGGTGGACTCCAGTAAAATGGCCAACGGGGGGTGGCACATGAGCAAACAGAGATCTCGGCAACAAGATCTCGGGAGATGAGATTTCAGCGCTGAGAACTCATCTCCCGAGATCTTGGTGCCGAGATCTCCATTTGCACATGCGCCGCCTTTCACGCAATGTCGGGAGAGCCTCCCGCGGCGGCAGCGGACGTGGACACCCTGGGCAGCAGCAGTGGACATCCCAGGCAGCAGCAGTGCGACGGCAACTGACACCCCCTCATCCCAGCCTGCAGCAACAGTACTGGTAAGCGGTTACCGGTATATCCCCCATTTCTCCAAAAAATTTTGGGGAAAAAAATTGCTTCTTACAAAGCGAAAAATATGGTACCTATATATTATTCTGCTACTGGTCTCAATCAATCAATCAATCAAATTTATTATCGCCAAGTACATATTACATATATACAAGGAATTCTTTGTGGCAAAGAGGCAACATAATATATAACAACAGATACAACAAGTAACAGCTAACAAGACAGATACAGTATATAGTCTACAAATGACAATTTAATTGTTGAACAGAGAGTGGATAGAAACTGTTCATATGGCGGTTGGTGCTGCATTTGGGGACTCTGAAGCGACGTCCTGAAGGGAGTAGTTGGAATGAAGAGTGTCCCGGGTGAGAGGGATCAGATGAAATTTTCAATGCATGGGATCGAATACTCTTATCATAAAGATCCTGGATTTTAGGCAGGGGGGAACCTATAATTCTCTCTGCTGTTCTGAAAGTCCTTTGTAAGCGGAGTTTGTCATGCACAGTGGCTCCCCCATACCAGACTATCAGAGAGGAACAAATCACAGATCTGATGACAGCATTAAAGAATAAGATCAGCAGATTCTTAGACAAACCATATCTCTTCAGCTGACGCAGGAAGAACATCCTCTGTTGTGCTTTTCTTATAACAGCATCCACGTTTTTCCCCCATTTAAGATCATGAGAGATGATAACACCAAGGAATTTGGTCTCTGTGACCCTAAGAACCACTTTGTCATGGATGTAGATTGGAAGTATCTCATGTTGATCTTTCCTAAAATCCACAACCATCTCAGCAGTTTTTTTAGTGTTGAGTACAAGATAATTGGCTTTACACCAGTCACATATTCTTTTCACCTCACTCCGATACAAGTCTTCAGCATTTCCCCTGATGAGACCAATCAGTGTCATATCATCGGCAAATTTCAAGATTTTTACTGAGTCTGCTGAAGAGATGCAATCATTCATATAGAGAGAAAACAGTAACGGGGACAAAACACACCCATGAGGTGCCCCGATGTTTGTGACCAAGGTGTCCGAAGTGAATGGTCCAACTTTTACACTCTGTATCCTGGCTGTCAGGAAGTTATAAATCCACAAGCATAAGTTGAGAGGGACTCCAAGAGCTACCATTTTCTTATGAGGTAAATTCGGATCAGTGGTATTGAACGCTGAGCTAAAGTCCATGAAAAGTCTCTTTGATGTTTTAAATGCATTATATTGCTTGTGTAAAATACCAATGTGATAAGGTTTCTGTAAATTGAAGATATGAAAGTATATCAGTGGATTGGTTTGTTAAAGTATAGTTCGTTGTGAATTTTTGCCAAGATTTTAAATTAAAACTTTTAAAGAAAGTCAATGTAGCAGCTCCTACTCCTTAATGAGTTAAACTCCTGAACTTGCTCTCTGTTATCTGTTGCATCTCTGTACTCTGTACTTTTTGTGCTCTGCTCTAGCAAGAAAAAAAAACAAATAACAAACATTTTGAAATGGAGGAAATGGATCCACTCCTACCCTGTAATAATAGTTTTTCTACACATGTAACACATTTTTGTCTGAGAACTGGCAGCAAGCACAGATCACCATGGCAGTCCACTTGTTCAAGAAGTCAACATTTTCATTAATTTATCAAAAGTATATGATTCCAGTCTCCGATGAAATAACTAATACGGTTTTATCTTACGTGAGAGGAAAAGTAAGTATAATAAGAAGGTAAGCCATCGAGTGAAGTATTGCAATCATATTAAAACCTTTTAGCAAGCTGTGGGGAAAATGCGGCTAAATAAGAATGCTTTAACAAATAGAAGAGTTAGAAGTTTATTTTATGAATCAACAACAAATCAAATCAAAACAGCATCAATTCTCCTACAGTGGCTACACTTGCACACAGGTTTTGAAGGAACTCAGCAGGGAGGTTGTTCTAAATATCTTGGAATACTATCCACAGATCTTCTATGGATGTAAGCATGTGCAAATCTCTCTGGCTCTTCATATTATCTCAAACAGACTCGATGAAGTTGAGATGAGCAATTGTGCCTCCCCCCTCAATAAGAACTGGCCCTACTATGCCCTGTTTTTACTATCTATTATATAAATGCATCAGACAATACTTGTACAGTATATCCAAAACCATAATAGAATCAAAGCATACTGATAGTCCTAATAGAAATAGATCAAAATAAAGGCATATTGTCTTTAGTCATACAACGTCTGTGAGACATATAACATTTTGCTTATTAATATATTTTGTTATATGTCCAAATAAAAAGACAAATTAAAAAATAATTGCCAAATGATACAGTTAGGCACCCCAGCAGAGAACTGTTTCTTTGGAGCGCTGGAGTCCTGGGTTCAAATCCCATCAAAGACAACATCTGCAAGGAGTTTGTATGTTCTCCAAGTGCCGGCGTGGGTTTTCTCCGGGTTCTCCGGTTTCCTCCCACACTACAAAGACAAACTGAGTGGAAATTTAGATTGTGAGCCACAATAGGGACAGCAATGATACTGTCTGTAAAATGTTGCAGAATATAATGGTGCTACAAGCACTTCTCACTAAATTAGAATATCATCAAAAAGTGAATTTATTTCAGTTCTTCAATACGAAAAGTGAAACTCATATATTATATAGAGTCATTACACACAGAGTTATCTATTTCATGTGTTTATTTCTGTTAATGTTGATGATTATGGCTTACAGCCAATGAAAACCCAAAAGTCATTATCTCAGTAAATTAGAATACTTTATAACACCAGCTTGAAAAAAATTATTTTAAAATCCGAAATGTTGGCCTACTGAAATGTATGTTCAGTAAATGCACTCAATACTTAGTCGGGGCTCCTTTTGCATCAATTACTGCATCAATGCGGCGTGGCATGGAGGCGATCAGCCTGTGGCACTGCTGAGGGGTTATGGAAGCCCAGGTTGCTTTGATAGCAGCCTTCAGCTCGTCTACATTGTTGGGTCTGGTGTCTCTCATCTTCCTCTTGACAATACCACAAAGACTCTCTGGGGTTAAAGTCAGATGAGCTTTCTGACCAATAAAGCACAATGATACTGTTGTTCTTAAGCCAGCTATTGGCTCTTTTAGCAATGTGAACATTTGCCAAGTCCTGCTTGTAAGGGCAGGAGTCTTGGAGGTCAGGATTTGTCAGCTCTGACAGGGCTTAATAGGTGGTTCAGTACATTTTGGTGTCCAGTCATTTGGTATTCCAGGACTGGGAATAGTTGCCTGTATATATGTATTGGAGTATGTTACATGATATATACAGAAGCCTTTATGTATAGTCTGTGACAATTGGATCGAGTGAGGTTTTTTATTGCACTTGCTTGACTTTATCTTTTGGTAGCTTTTTATCTATAACATTAAAAATGATGTTTTAATAATATCTCTATTGCTGATACCCCCACTGGTATGCTGCCCATCTGTAGAAACATGGAGATGAAAAAAAAAATAATCCACGTGCATATTGTGAATAAGGATGTTTCGGAGCGCTTCCTTAAGAGGATCCTTAAGCCAATTTGAAATAAGAGGATCAGATGTTAAATCAGATGATGGTTTATTGGCTATGTGTAGCAAATACAAATTTTGTAAAAGACAATAAAAACTTATTAAATAAAACACAACGCGTTTCGGCCATGTAGGCCTTCATCAGGTAGATATAAATATGAAAAAAAATCACAAAAATATAAAAGTTCAAATCACCTTCCTGTTCCCCATTAAAAATGAACAAATATTTTTTGTAAAAAAAAATATGCATATTTGATATTGGTACGTACATATCAAAATATAAAATAAATTAATCTGATCAGTAAATTGTGTAATGAGAAAAAAATTGAAACGTCAGAATTGTAGTTTTTTGGACACTGCAACAACACAAAAAATGTTATAAGAGGCATTGAAAACATCGTATCTACCCTAAAATTATATCAATAAAACATTGGCTCAGGGCGCAAAAAAACAAGCCCTCACACAGCTACATGTACCGAAAGTTGAAAAAGTTACGGCTCTCGGTAAATGGCGTCAGAAGCAAAATTCTCTATTTTTACAAGTTTTGGAATTTTTTTCACCACTGAAATAAAACTAAAAATACGTACGTCTGATATATCTGTAATTTTACTGACATGAAGAATCTTATTGCCATGTTGTTTTTGTTGTAAAATAAACGCTGTAAGCAAAAAACAATTCCATATTGCACTTTTTTTTGCCACACTTGGATTTTTTTTCTCGCTTTACAGGAAAACCCATGATAAAATGGACAGTGTCATTCAAAAGTATAACTCATTCTGCAAAAAAACAAGCCTTCACTTGTTTATGTAGACAGAAAAATAAAAAAAAAGTTATGACTCTTGAAGGGGAAGAAAAAATAAAAAAAGTGCAAAAACAAAAAATTGCCCCATCCTTAAGGGATTAATAATGCATGTAAATAAAAAAATCTGTAGGAATGTGCTCCAATATTCTTAAGTGTATGTAAAATACATGTAAATTGATAGAATTCCCACATGACTGTTATAGGTGACTAGTATGTATGTCATTTTGTTTAGTACACATAATGTGTATGGAATGAATTGTAACTTTACTAAATGTACTTTACCCTTTATAAAGACAAATGGGCGGCCCCTTGAAATGGCGCTGGATATTGGCTGTGGGACCGGACGTTACACTTTACCTCTAGCTCCTCACTTTAAGAACGTCCTTGGACTAGACATCAGTGAATCCCAACTAAGGGTGGCAAAAGAAAAGACCTTGGCAAAAAATGTGTCGTACATGTGAGTACTAAACTGGATTTCCTATATCTGCTGATGTGGGAGCATTAGATGGCATAAGTGACACTTATGACGTCTGTCCTCTCTCTGCAGTGTTGCTCCAGCTGAGAAGTTACCTGTGAAGGATGCTTCGGTGGACCTGGTACATGCAGGTGTAGCTGCTCATTGGTTCACAATAGACAAGTTTCTTGATGAGACAATGCGAGTATTGAAGCCAGGAGGATGCTTGTCTGCCCATTCTTATGAACCAGTCCCTGAGTTTGAATATAACAATTTGTCACACGACCTGAATGTAGTGATGGCAGAGGTAACTTATTGATTTAAATTGGACATAATGTATGTAGAATCCATGCTCCTTCCCTTTTGTACATTAAAATTATAGTATACTACTGATGTATATTTGTCACAATCCATTTTTGATACGTGGCAGCTCTAGTTTAACTATTATTTAAATTTAGCTTTTTTGCTTTCAGGCCAGTGGGGGTTAATGTCAGTTTCCCTTTTAGACAGCATGTTTTAACTGCAGGGTTGCTTGATCAGCTGATGTGGGTGGTGACCACTCCCACCATCCTTTAAATGGTTATCTCATGCATCAGCTGACTGTCAGTGATAGGGCAATCTACAGTGACCAAGCCTTTATTCTGCTGTGCGTTACTTTGCAGCAGAGGAAGTTAAAGCTAAGCTGTGTTATTACTCCATCCCTTTCTTGTTTGTCACTGTCCTCTGTGTGATATTATCTGCAATGGTGAGGCTAGGGTTCCTTGCCAGAGCACTAGCCAGGGCAATATTAGGTGACAGCGAGGGACGAGGTTCCTGACGATGGTGGGGGGAAGGACCCATTTAGGGCACTAGGGGAGTACAGGGACAGCATCAAGTTTGAGCTCAGGTGGTGACCATCTCCCATTTCCCTATCAGTAGGGCCTTCCTCCCCCATTTCCATCCCGTTGTGAGTGTGTTGCACCATCCACTTACCGACCCCCCGTTGGGTCGTGTGTCACATTGTGACATTATCACTGACCATCACTTTTTTCTGCTGAACCTATGGTGCAAGCAAAGGCATTTGCTCAGCTGATCCAGACCCTCACTGATGAAGTTAAGAAGCTGAGGTGCTGCAGTAGCTTCAGCAGTTGTCAGGGTTCTTGGTCTAGGCTCATGTGCAAGCTCAGCCGGAACCCAAGACATCTCTTCCTGACATGTTCTCTGGAGGAAGAGATACATTTTTGGTTTTTCAGGAGGCATGTAAATTATATTTCAGGTTCCGCCCTCATTCTTCAAGGAGTGAGGAACAGTGTGTGGGGATTATAGTATCCCTTCTCAAAGGTGATCCCCAATCCTGGGTCTTCTCCCTGCAGTTAGTGGATGAATTTTTTGCGGCATTGACGCTGGTGTATGGGGATCCTGATGGTGTCTCCCTGGCTGAGTCTAGACTCCGTAAAATCAAGCAGGGGGGCCTGCTGGCTGAGGCATACTGCTCAGAGTTTAGGAGATGGGACACTGACATGCAGTGGAATGACCCTGCTCTTAGGAGTCATTTTTGTCACGATCTGTCACCTAGGTTACAAGATACTCTGATGCAGTATGCTACTCCTGGGTCGTTGGAAGCTGCCATGGCCCTTGCTATCCGGGTGGATAGACAACTCAGGGAGAGACATACACCAAATCTGCCCCCTGTTGTCCTTTCTAGGGAGGAGAACACATCGGTGCGGACAGACGAACCTATGCAGGTGGGAGGAGTCTCTTCTCAAACAGGGTTGCCTGCTGTTCAACGTGGTATGGGGGCACGTTTTTGCTGTGGTCACAATAGTCATTTCATCAATGTCTGCCCAGCTCATACAAAAGTATGTTCACCATCTCTAAAGCAGCATCCCTCTGATTGTGTGGATGGAGGTGACCAGAGTGTGTATATTTCATCCCTCTTTTCATCTCAGTGTACCATATCTGCTGAAGTGGTGGTTAGCGGGGTTACTGAGACTGTACTGGTGCTTGTGGACAGTGGAGTGGGAGTCAATTTAGTGGATGCTCGCTTTGTTCAGACCCATGGCCTGATGGGTACGACGCTGGTGAGACCCATTAGTGTTCAGGCAATTGACTCTGTTTTGTTCTCAGCCAGGAGAGAGTGACCCAAGTCGTAGATATTAACCTGCGTATAGGGACTGTAACGGGGTCTTCTGTGCTGTAATACCTCTTACATTACCACCTCATTTCTCAGGAGGTCCACTCTGCTTTTCCTCACTTCTGTATGAAGGGCGCTGGCTCGAAAGGCTTTGTAACATGGGAACATATAAAAGATTACTGCTTGTCCACGTATTTCCAGTGTGACAACATTTTACTCATCGGTCTCAGAATATATATACATACAGAGGGCAGGACAATCAATGTGTGTCGGGCCAGTAGAAAACAGGCTCCAATTAAGATGCCAGACGTACATTGCAATAGCCGTGGGATTTACAAAGGTGGGGGGAGGTCAGAAGTGGGATATCTCATTTACCTCTGCCCAGGGGGTCGCAGCCGGTCGGTTGCTGCATTAAGGCATACATCTCACATTACACCTATCATACATGCATCTCCTATTCGGGGAGCTGGGGTTCTGTAACACGGCTCCCTCTTTTCAGCGACGTGATCGGCATACACAGTCTGATCTTTAAAGGATCGGCTTGGGGATAACCGAAGTCTATGGAGTTGGTACAAGTTCCGTTTTTCGACTTAGTCCATCGGCGTTACCATTTTGTTTGCTGGGTCTGTAGTGGATGGTGAAGTCTAGAGGTTGTAGGGCTAAACTCCACCGCAGTAATTTGGCGTTGTCTCCAGAGACCCGATTAAGCCACACTAGGGGATTATGGTCCTTTAGGAGGGAAAACTGTTGTCCATACAAATATGGTTGTAACTTCTTGAGTGCCCATACTACTGCCAGGCACTCCTTCTCGATGGCCGCATAGCTTACTTCACGGGGCAGTAGTTTCCAACTCAGGTAAGCTACCAGGTGATCTTGACCGTCTGGCCCGACTTGGCTCAGCACTGCCCCCAGTCCAAACATAGAAGCGTCTGTGTGAACAAGGAAACGTTTAGTTGGATCGGGTGCGGCCAATACTGGGGTATTTGTGAGGGCGTCCTTTAGCTGGCGGAAGGCTCCCTCACACTTGGGGGTCCAGGTTACCTGGTAGGGGAGGTTCTTACGGGTCAGATCAGTGAAGGGCTTGGCTACGCTGCTGTAATTGGGGACAAATTTCCTATAATACCCTGCTGTCCCTAGAAACGCCATGACCTGGGTTTTAGTGCATGGGGTGGGCCATTTGGCTATGGCCTCAATCTTGGCTGGTTCTGGTCGCTGTTTCCCACTTCCCACCCAATGTCCTAAATACTGAACCTCTGCTTTGCCCACGTGACACTTGTTGGGATTCAGGGTGATTCCGGCCTTGTGGATCCTGTCCATTACTGTCTCTAGGTGATTTAGATGCTCATCCCATGTCGCGCTGTAGATGGCGATGTCATCCAGGTAGGCACAAGCATAGTCCTGGAGATCATCCAGAAGCCGGTCAGCCAGCCTCTGGAAGGTCGCAGGGGCATTCTTCATCCCGAATGGCATAACTCGAAACTGGAATAAGCCGAATAGGGTGACAAATGCAGACTTGGGAATAGTGTCAGGACTTAGGAGGATCTGCCAATAGCCTTTGCATAGATTGATGGTGGTCAAATACTTTGCCCCCGCCAGCCGGTCTAACAACTCATCCACACACGGCATGAGATACGCATCAGTCACCGTTTTCTCATTTAGCTTGCGATAGTCTACACAAAACCAGGCAGTCCCATCCTTCTTGGGCACTAACACTACGGGGGATGCCCAGGGACTATCTGACTCTTCAATGACCCCTAAACGCAACATCTCTTGTATCTCTTGTCGCATCCCTTCTCGTACAGACTCAGGGACTCGGAAGGGGGGTTGTCTCAGGGGGGTCTGATCCGGGGTCTCAACCTTGTGTTGTGCCAGGCGGGTGTACCCCAGTCTCTCTGAAAACATCCTCTGTCGCTGCCTCAACAACGCCTCCGCCTACTGTCTCTCCCGGGGCCCTAGGTTTTCTCCCAAGTGTACCTGGTCCCATGTTTTAGACTGAGTCCTCTCCCCTAAGACATCAGGCAAGGGGAGTCCTGCTAAATCCTCTGCTTCGGATGCACAGATGGCCACTACCTCTTCTGGGCGCTCCCGGGAAGGCTTCAGCATATTCACGTGGAACATGCTGATAACCCTGGGGTCGTCACAATCGGCGACATTGTAGGTGGTGTCGGCTATTTTCCCCACTACCTGGTAGGGCCCCTGCCATGCAGCTTTGAACTTGTTCTGCCTAGTTGGTTCTAACACCAGGACCTTCTGTCCTATCTCAAAGGTGCAGTCTCTGGCCCTCCGATCGTACCATACGCTCTGGCGCCATTGGGCCGCCTGCATGTTCCCATCTGAGTCAGCTCCTGTAGGCAGTCCCGAAATTCCAGCATATAGGGCACAATAGGTATCCCTTCTATGGTTCCCTCCCCTTCCCAGTGTTATCGCAGTTTAGGGGTCCCCTTACCCGCCTCCCGTATAACAGTTCGAACTGGGAGAACCCCGTGGATTCTTGGGGCACCTCCCGATAGGCAAACAGGAGGTGTGGCAAGAACTTCTCCCAGTCCCTGTAGGTCCTGGTAAAAGTCCCAATGAGTTGTTTTAATGTTCCATTAAAATGTTCACACAACCCATTGGTTTGCGGGTGGTACGGGGCGCTTCTAATGGACTTTACGCCGCACAGCTTCCACATTTGGTTGGTCACCTCTGCTGTAAACTGGGTACCCTGGTCCGAGATAACCTCCCGGGGAAATCCAACCCGTGAGAAAACCTGGAGCATTTCAGCCGCCACTGTCTCTGCCAGTATGTTAGGTAATGCAACCGCCTCTGGATACCATGTGGCATAATCTACCACTGTCAATATATACTTTTTCCCTGATGGAATGGGTTTGGCGAACGGCCCTATCAGATCGACTGCTACTCGGCTAAATGGCTCCTCCACAATGGGGAGGAGTGTAGTTTGGCCTTGCAGTGATCTCCCCTCTTGCCAATGCGCTGGCAACTGTCACAGGTCAGGCAGTACCTGTTCACCTGATGTATCAGCTGACTGTTGTTGATAAAGCAATCTACAGTGACCAAGCCTGTAGTAAGGAGCTCGCTGGCTGCTGTTGTGTATCAGCTGATTTTGTGAGTTTGTGATCCTGGTGCCTTTGTTCTGCTGTGCGGTACTTTGCAACAGAGGAAGTTAAAGCTAAGTTGTGTTATTACACCATCCCTTTAGTATTTGTCACTGTCCCTTGTGTGGTATTATCTGCAATGGTGAGACTAGCGCCCCTTGCCAGCCAGTGCAGTAGCCAGGTCAGTGATAGCTGACAGCGAAGGATGAGGTTCCTGATGGCGGTGGGGGGAGGACCCACTTAGGGCATTAGGGGTGTGCAGGGACAGGCTCTGGTTTGAGCTCAGGTGGTGACCATCCCCCATTTCCCTATCAGTAGAGCCTTCTTCCCCACATTTCCATCCCATTGTGAGTGTGTTGTGCTGTCCACTGACCAACCCCTCGTTGGGTCATGTCACATCATTACAGTATCATTCGCTGCTGTGTGTTATGATTTATTATTGGTATCCAGTAGTCTTTTTTGTTTTATACAGACCTAATTTTCTCTCATACAGCATTGCCTGTCAGGTGGGTTTGACACTGAATGCTGTAGTGTTTCAGAGAACAACATACTTTAAAAGCCACCAGTTCCCAATTGGCTTATTTGATAGGTCACTGCATGAATAGGTAGAGACCTGTCAATCCAGGGTAGAGAGAGGGGAGAAACCACCGCAGACCCATCATTATGACTAGTCTTTAATGGCTTTTAAATCTTTTAAATCATTTTTTTTTCTTTGAAACATAACACCATTTCAGACTCAAACATACCTGGAGGATCCCATACAGCCAGGGACTGATACATGCTACTCGTGGATCAGCTGCTAGGTTTATGTTAAAGGTAATCAGTACTTTCCCCACATTGTCTAAAGGGGGTTTTACACATAGCGATATCGCTAGCAATATCGCTAAAACGTCACTGATTTTGTGACGTTATAGCGATATCGCTAGCGATACCGCTATGTGTGATACATACCTCCGACAGGCTCCCCCGCTGTCCATCGCTGATCGCGCGAGATCAGGCGGCTCCATTTCTCGTCGTCAGCTTCCTGCTGGGCTTCCTGCTGTGTGAGATGAGCGACGCGTGGAGGCGGGCGGGAGGACGTCAGGATCGCTGAGTGTGAATGGTGAGTATCATGCGCTGCGTCGCTGCTGCATCGCTGTGAGATCTTCCTGTGTGGAAGCTCACTAGCGATCATTTAGCGATGCACCAGCGATGCTGATCGCGTCATATCGCTGATCGGATCGCTGGTGCATCGCTAAATGCAAAAGGGCCTTTTATCACAAAGCACTTAGACAGCCAGCAATCTCTACCCTAATGAAGAGCACGCACCTCTAAACTGACTGTGTGTAGATCAATTTCTGTCTTGGCATTTATCCCAAGTCATGTTGCTAAGGTTGTTTAAAGGGTCAGACAGTCACTTATTGGGTAGTCTGCTGTAACGATCACTAGCGGGTTGGGGTGTACTTGCTCGTCAGCAATATAACATGCAGGAGGACTCTAATTTTCTTTAAAAGTTCACCTCGGTTTATTGCTCCATATCCCCAGCAGCACAAACACAAAGTAAACCAGCCTTTAGATCCGGTAAAACAAAATAACAATCTCCATAAACAGGGCTTGGCTCTGTCAGGCCTGTGGGCACACAAGCTGTGCCATGTCCAGCACGCAGGCTCTATAGCCTAAACACAGTCTTTCTGACCCCGGTCAGCATAACACAGATCCCTGTCTGTTACTTGTTGATGTCAGCCACACAGGTTCCCGAATGCCTCTTATCCTCAGAGGTATCCCACAACATCTCTCACTGACCCTGGTCAGTAACACTCACGGTTGTCAGACTATCCAATCCCGAGGTATCTCACAGCTCTCCTTCCTCTGGCTCAGACTAGCCAGCACTGCCACATGTGCCAAACACACAGGCTCCATTAGGTAGCCTCTAACTACACCCACAGGTGAGGTGACATCACATGCACTGGTTAGGTGATCATGACATCACCACAGGTCCTTAAACATATACAACCACATAGAGGATTCATCTTGGGTGAAACACGCCCCTTGGGTGGGTATGTGGGTGACTGGACCCACCCATCTCTCCAAGTCACCTGGAAGCCTCCCAATGTATAGCAAAAACCCTCAGCAGTAGATCTGCTGAGCAAAACACACCCAGACTTCCATCATAGGGCCACCCACCTCTGCGATACATACCGCCCATCAATCACATGACCAGTCGCCATGCCACAGTAGTCACCTCTTTTAGGTGGTTCTTTTAAGAGAGCTTCTTTGCAACAGTTCCTTCATCGAGCTTTTAGTTTAAGACTCCATACTACAGAGAACCAGCCCAGTACTTCACACAATTATCTATATAAAATACTGCTGAAAGAAGCACTCTCATCAAAAGTGCTATCCTCTTAACCCCTTTGAGATGAAGCCTTTTTTTTCGCTTTAATAACCAGGTCAAATTTTACAATTCTAACCACTGTCACTTTATGAGGTAATAACTCTGGAACACTTCAACGGATCCTGGTGATTCTGAGACTGTTTCCTTGTGACATATTGTACTTTATGAGAGCGGTAAAATTTCTTTGATATGACTTGTGTTTATTTGTGAAAATATGCCCTTAAATCAGAGAGTCATATCACACAAAATAGTTAATAAATAACATTTCCCACATGTCTACTTTACATCAGCACAATTTTGGAAACATGATTTTCTTTTGTTAGGGAGTTATAAGGGTTAAAAGTTGACCAGCAACTTCTCATTTTTACAACAAAATTTGCAAAACCATTTTTTTAGGCACCACCTCACACTTGAAGTGACTTTGAGGGGCCTATATGAAACAAAATACCCAAAAATGACACTATTCTAAAAACTGCACCCCTCAAGGTACTCAAAACCACATTTAAGAAGTTTATTAACCCTTCAGGTGCTTCACAGGAATTTTTGGAATGTGGAAGGAAAAAATAAACATTTACTTTTCTTTCACAAAAATTTTCCTTTAGACCTAATCTTTTTTACTTTCACAATGGTAACAGTGGAAAATGAACCATACATTTTGTTGTTCAATTTCTCCTGATCATGCTGATATCCCTACGTGGGGGAAATGTACTGTTTGGGCACACAGCAGAGCTCGGAAAAGGAGCGCCATTTCACTTTTTGAATGCAAAGTACGCTAGAATGCAAAGTATGCTAGAACAGCTAATTATTAAATTGGCTTGGATATTTTTTGCAGAGGATAGTAAAACTTAACTTTTAATCACAAGTTTAAAACCTGTATAGTGAAAAAATATGGTGCCATACATAAAATAATAGTGCCAGTGCAAAAGTGCCAATAAAAACAAAACCAAATTGTATGAGACGCCTTATTTTATCCAGATATATAAGGAATATTTCTCTTTTTTGTGTCTATATGTGACCAGGTATTATTAACCATATACCATCTCAACATATATACCGACACTTTTTGGTTCTTACAGTATCCAGTTTAGGAAGCTATTACATTTCTTGTTTCCATTTCAAACCTTAAAGAACAGTTATAGAGACAAGGCGAATCAATAAGGAGAAAATTAAATCTCCACCTCCAATATATCTATATTATAGCCGCATATTTTAGGTCAAAATGAATCATAAAATACACTCATGGAGTACAGTATATTATATTGCCCTATATTCCACAATATTACTACCTATTAAACCCTCTCATGGTGCAATATTATTATGACATTATACTCATCTCATGTGTATTAGTCCTATACACCGATGCCTGTATATGCGCTCTTGTATGGGAGGCCCCCACTCTTAGCATATCCTACTGTCTGCATTCATCTGGGCGGCCTTTTTCATACACCGTTCTCCCAACGCGTTTCATCTATTCAGGACTCATCAGGGGAGTTTATGGAGTTCAATTAGACACATAGCGCGCAGGTATCATGTCTCTTTACTTTATAATAACTGAGCACCACATGGTAACCTAACAGTTTCCGGACGCCGAGTACCGTACCTCCGGTCCCTCCATATGCAATGGGCCATCGCCGTCTGCATGCCCCACTTCCTGGGCTCGGCTTAGGGCCATACGCGTCACATCCGGTCCCGGAGATACAGCGTCATCCCAGCATCGCTCACATGACCCATAGTGTCCATGACAACCTGACGCTGCACCTCCTCACCCGGTCGCATTTCTGCCATATGTCTTACGTATAGTATTAGTGTAGCTTATCTCCACAATACTAAAAACGGCTGCATCCAGGTTTTAAATAATTTATCTTATTCAGACTTGTTTGTTGCTGAATACCCTAATAATGGACACATTGCTTTGATTCCATAACCAACTTATTCGTTCACATTTACAATAGGAAAAGGACAAAAGGAACGTGTCTATAGAAAAAACACCCAGAAAAAATATATTATATGAGAATCATACAATTAGGGTCGTATAATCGTCTGGTATGATGTACAGTATAGGTATTATAATCATCTAATATGTTGTTGCATGCTAATTAGGGACACCACAGATCTTCTTGCTTATGGAAAAATAGAAAGGGTGCTCACTAGGTCTCTCCCTAATGATCCCTCACTAACTACTCCCTACCTCACGCGGAGGTTGGCACCCTAAAATCCTGCGCAAGTGTCGCCCCCACTCAACGGCGGCTCTCCCTATTAAAAATCACCCTGTTATTCCCTCCCTACAAGAAGGAAGAAAAGGAGAGTGTATTGTTTAGTCCATTAGGGTACACTGTTTGTAGGGTAAAAATCCAATATGTTTCTCTTTGGAGGATATATTTATCCCAATCACCTCCTCTCTGATTTCTGGATATCTTTTCGATACCTATAAAGCTGACCATCTTTAGATCTCCCTTATGACTCTGGTTAATATGATTGGCTACTGGAGTATCACGTTTATTGATGGTATCCCTATTATGCTCTCCTACCCTTACTCTGAGTTCTCTCTTTGTCTTGCCGACATATTCTAAACCACATCTGCACGTCATCTTATAAATTACCCCTACAGATCTGCAGTTAATGAATTGCTGGATGGGGTATATTTTTCTTGTGATATTGCTACAGAATTCATTATTTTTTTCGATCGACATACAGTATTTGCAGCAACCACATTTAAAGCATCCTTTTGGTTGGGTGCCCAACCATGTGGCGCTGTCAACACTTTTTGGGGCAAAATGGCTACGGACCAACCTATCTTTCAACGAACGGCCCTTCTTATATGTAATCTGTGGGTGATTAGGAATAATTCTTGTGAGGTCCTGATCCATACACAGAATCGGCCAGTGTCGATTTATTATTTCTTTTATATCTTTGGCTCCATTACAGTATTTTGTGATGAATCTTGTAGTACCTTCATCCTTAGTTTTCTGCGAAGGGATAAGTAGATCTTTTCTATCCCTAGCCAGAGATGTCCTATATGCATTCCTTAAAATCCCATCCGGGTACCCCCGTTCTAGGAAACGTGATCTCAAATCATCAGCTTGCAACTTATAGGTATCTCGATCTGAGCAATTCCTTCTCATTCGAAGGTACTGTCCTTTAGGGATGCCTTTTTTCAAGGGAACTGGGTGGTTAGATTCCCATCTTAAAAGTGAATTAGAAGATGTAGGTTTTCTATATGTTTTTGTTAGAAGGCGACCATTCTCACCCCGTTCAATAAGGACATCCAAAAAGGGTAATCTGCAAGCATTGACCTCACAAGTAAAACTAAGGCCCAAATCGTTCTTATTAAGGCCTTTAACAAAGTTACAAAAACCATTCTCGTCACCCTTCCAAATTACAAAAACGTCGTCCATGTAGCGAAGCCACAGGACAACGTTTTCTTCCGCCACTTCTGAATATTCTCCAAAGATGGCATTTTCCTCCCACCAGCCCAGGAGCAAATTTGCGTAAGATGGTGCACAGGGGCTACCCATCGCGGTGCCCCTGAGCTGGTGGAAGTACTTGCCATCAAATAGAAAATAATTTTTTGTTAGGCAAAATTCAAGGGCCCTCATCACAAATTGATTGTGTTCTGTATATTGTAGACCTCTCGTTCTTAAATAGTAGTCCGCAGCCATTAAACCCTTCTCATGGGGAATCGATGAGTACAGAGCCTCTACATCGATTGAACCCAAGATCATATTGGTATCCAATTCAATGTTATCCAGTTTCAATAAAAGATCCGTGGTGTCCCGTGTATAGGAGCTCAAAGAGACCACAAAGGGTCTCAAGATTTTATCAACATATAAACCTAAATTTTGGGTTAAACTCCCAATTCCAGAGACTATAGGTCTTCCTCTCAATGGTACTAGACCCTTGTGTACCTTTGGTAGAGCATAGAAAGTTGCTACTACCGGGTGTACAGGGATTAAAAAATCTCTTTCATTTTTATCAATTAATTTTAATTGAAATGCCCCATCAACCAAAATTTTTAGTTCTCTAAGGTATAGTTCTGTAGGGTTACGTTCAAGTATCTCGTAACCCATGGATTTCTGTAGTAGAGAGTAACACAAAGTTCTATATTGGGCAACATCCATTATCACTGTGTTACCACCTTTATCTGATGTTTTAATTATTCTGGTGGTATCTCTCTCTAATTCGAGCAGACCATCCATTTCCATTTTGGTAAGGTTACAGGGTCTTCTTTTCTTAGATTTTTCCAATTCTAGCAAGTCTCTGGACACCAAATTAGAGAATACATCTATAGCGCTTATATCATTATTACTTGGTGGCATACGTTTGCTTTTATTCTTGAAATCCGTAAATGGACCCTCACCATATTCGTTGGGGTCTACATCCCCCAAATGATACAAAAATCTGACATCTCCCAAGAGATCCTCATCAATGCCTAATTCAGTGCAGCTTTTTTTATCGGCATTTATAAAGTATTTCTTCCATTTTAGTCTACGTATAAACAAATTAAGGTCCTTTATGGCTTCAAAACATACAAAATCAGAGGTTGGAACGAATGACATACCTTTACTTAATGCCGCCATTTGTTCATTGGTGAGGGGTTTTGAGGAGATGTTGATAATTTGGTTATTCACACGGGGTTCCGGGTATTGAATCGACTTCTCAGTGGGTAGTTTGAATCTAAAAAATGTTCCCTCTGTGGTGTACCCCGACCTGCCCCTCTACCTCCTCGAAAACCACTTCTACCTCTGGGTCTCCCTCTATTGTTTTTAAATCTAACTTCGGAGTCGGAATATTCGGCCTCAGAGGATGAAATATCCGTTTCTTGTTGTCTATTTGGTTTAATATTGGTAACCGTATAAGCCTTATTATCCCGAAACTCCTGTAGGTCTCTTATAAAGTATTTATGTTTTCTTTCATTTAAGTGATATTGAAATTTTTCAATGATATTCTGTAAACTAATTTCTTTTACAGAGTATTCTGTTTCTGCCGAAAAAATTTTTGTGACCTCTATTTGCTCCTTAAGACGTTCATTAATGGAGTTTAGCATAGATTTTTCTTCTTCTAAGAGTATTCTCATTAGCCTTAGTGAGCTATCTGTAGCTTCCTTTTCAAGCTTAGCTAACGAGGCTGCACTTTTATATCTATAACCAAAATTAGTAGATATCCTAAGATGTCTAGGTACTATGCCTGCCTTTATATAGTTTTCCAAACTTTGTACCTCCCACCAAGATGTAATTTGTTCTTTGTATATTTTGGTGAGTTCTTTAAAAGCTGCATTAAATGATGGTATATATTTTTTCTGCGTGAAAACACCATCTGAAAAAACGTCCCTGGCCTCATTCATGCATTGGTTTGTGTCTATCCCTGTGGATAGGAATCCTGCCATGTCCAAATTCAAAAATTTTTTTGATAGCGGGGGTCTATTTTACCAATACCGGTCAAAAGTATATAGCATATTGGCTTGGATATTTTTTGCAGAGGATAGTAAAACTTAACTTTTAATCACAAGTTTAAAACCTGTATAGTGAAAAAATATGGTGCCATACATAAAATAATAGTGCCAGTGCAAAAGTGCCAATAAAAAAAAAACCAAATTGTATGAGACGCCTTATTTTATCCAGATATATAAGGAATATTTCTCTTTTTTGTGTCTATATGTGACCAGGTATTATTAACCATATACCATCTCAACATATATACCGACACTTTTTGGTTCTTACAGTATCCAGTTTAGGAAGCTATTACATTTCTTGTTTCCATTTCAAACCTTAAAGAACAGTTATAGAGACAAGACGAATCAATAAGGAGAAAATTAAATCTCCACCTCCAATATATCTATATTATAGCCGCATATTTTAGGTCAAAATGAATCATAAAATACACTCATGGAGTACAGTATATTATATTGCCCTATATTCCACAATATTACTACCTATTAAACCCTCTCATGGTGCAATATTATTATGACATTATACTCATCTCATGTGTATTAGTCCTATACACCGATGCCTGTATATGCGCTCTTGTATGGGAGGCCCCCACTCTTAGCATATCCTACTGTCTGCATTCATCTGGGCGGCCTTTTTCATACACCGTTCTCCCAACGCGTTTCATCTATTCAGGACTCATCAGGGGAGTTTATGGAGTTCAATTAGACACATAGCGCGCAGGTATCACCTCTCTTTACTTTATAATAACTGAGCACCACATGGTAACCTAACAGTTTCCGGACGCCGAGTACCGTACCTCCGGTCCCTCCATATGCAATGGGCCATCGCCGTCTGCATGCCCCACTTCCTGGGCTCGGCTTAGGGCCATACGCGTCACATCCGGTCCCGGAGATACAGCGTCATCCCAGCATCGCTCACATGACCCATAGTGTCCATGACAACCTGACGCTGCACCTCCTCACCCGGTCGCATTTCTGCCATATGTCTTACGTATAGTATTAGTGTAGCTTATCTCCACAATACTAAAAACGGCTGCATCCAGGTTTTAAATAATTTATCTTATTCAGACTTGTTTGTTGCTGAATACCCTAATAATGGACACATTGCTTTGATTCCATAACCAACTTATTCGTTCACATTTACAATAGGAAAAGGACAAAAGGAACGTGTCTATAGAAAAAACACCCAGAAAAAATATATTATATGAGAATCATACAATTAGGGTCGTATAATCGTCTGGTATGATGTACAGTATAGGTATTATAATCATCTAATATGTTGTTGCATGCTAATTAGGGACACCACGGATCTTCTTGCTTATGGAAAAATAGAAAGGGTGCTCACTAGGTCTCTCCCTAATGATCCCTCACTAACTACTCCCTACCTCACGCGGAGGTTGGCACCCTAAAATCCTGCGCAAGTGGTGCCCCCACTCAACGGCGGCTCTCCCTATTAAAAATCACCCTGTTATTCCCTCCCTACAAGAAGGAAGAAAAGGAGAGTGTATCGTTTAGTCCATTAGGGTACACTGTTTGTAGGGTAAAAATCCAATATGTTTCTCTTTGGAGGATATATTTATCCCAATCACCTCCTCTCTGATTTCTGGATATCTTTTCGATACCTATAAAGCTGACCATCTTTAGATCTCCCTTATGACTCTGGTTAATATGATTGGCTACTGGAGTATCACGTTTATTGATGGTATCCCTATGATGCTCTCCTACCCTTACTCTGAGTTCTCTCTTTGTCTTGCCGACATATTCTAAACCACATCTGCACGTCATCTTATAAATTACCCCTACAGATCTGCAGTTAATGAATTGCTGGATGGGGTATATTTTTCTTGTGATATTGCTACAGAATTCATTATTTTTTTCGATCGACATACAGCATTTGCAGCAACCACATTTAAAGCATCCTTTTGGTTGGGTGCCCAACCATGTGGCGCTGTCAACACTTTTTGGGGCAAAATGGCTACGGACCAACCTATCTTTCAACGAACGGCCCTTCTTATATGTAATCTGTGGGTGATTAGGAATAATTCTTGTGAGGTCCTGATCCATACACAGAATCGGCCAGTGTCGATTTATTATTTCTTTTATATCTTTGGCTCCATTACAGTATTTTGTGATGAATCTTGTAGTACCTCCATCCTTAGTTTTCTGCGAAGGGATAAGTAGATCTTTTCTATCCCTAGCCAGAGATGTCCTATATGCATTCCTTAAAATCCCATCCGGGTACCCCCGTTTTAGGAAACGTGATCTCAAATCATCAGCTTGCAACTTATAGGTATCTCGATCTGAGCAATTCCTTCTCATTCGAAGGTACTGTCCTTTAGGGATGCCTTTTTTCAAGGGAACTGGGTGGTTAGATTCCCATCTTAAAAGTGAATTAGAAGATGTAGGTTTTCTATATGTTTTTGTTAGAAGGCGACCATTCTCACCCCGTTCAATAAGGACATCCAAAAAGGGTAATCTGCAAGCATTGACCTCACAAGTAAAACTAAGGCCCAAATCGTTCTTATTAAGGCCTTTAACAAAGTTACAAAAACCATTCTCGTCACCCTTCCAGATTACAAAAACGTCGTCCATGTAGCGAAGCCACAGGACAACGTTTTCTTCCGCCACTTCTGAATATTCTCCAAAGATGGCATTTTCCTCCCACCAGCCCAGGAGCAAATTTGCGTAAGATGGTGCACAGGGGCTACCCATCGCGGTGCCCCTGAGCTGGTGGAAGTACTTGCCATCAAATAGAAAATAATTTTTTGTTAGGCAAAATTCAAGGGCCCTCATCACAAATTGATTGTGTTCTGTATATTGTAGACCTCTCGTTCTTAAATAGTAGTCCGCAGCCATTAAACCCTTCTCATGGGGAATCGATGAGTACAGAGCCTCTACATCGATTGAACCCAAGATCATATTGGTATCCAATTCAATGTTATCCAGTTTCAATAAAAGATCCGTGGTGTCCCATGTATAGGAGCTCAAAGAGACCACAAAGGGTCTCAAGATTTTATCAACATATAAACCTAAATTTTGGGTTAAACTCCCAATTCCAGAGACTATAGGTCTTCCTCTCAATGGTACTAGACCCTTGTGTACCTTTGGTAGAGCATAGAAAGTTGCTACTACCGGGTGTACAGGGATTAAAAAATCTCTTTCATTTTTATCAATTAATTTTAATTGAAATGCCCCATCAACCAAAATTTTTAGTTCTCTAAGGTATAGTTCTGTAGGGTTACGTTCAAGTATCTCGTAACCCATGGATTTCTGTAGTAGAGAGTAACACAAAGTTCTATATTGGGCAACATCCATTATCACTGTGTTACCACCTTTATCTGATGTTTTAATTATTCTGGTGGTATCTCTCTCTAATTCGAGCAGACCATCCATTTCCATTTTGGTAAGGTTACGGGGTCTTCTTTTCTTAGATTTTTCCAATTCTAGCAAGTCTCTGGACACCAAATTAGAGAATACATCTATAGCGCTTATATCATTATTACTTGGTGGCATACGTTTGCTTTTATTCTTGAAATCCGTAAATGGACCCTCACCATATTCGTTGGGGTCTACATCCCCCAAATGATACAAAAATCTGACATCTCCCAAGAGATCCTCATCAATGCCTAATTCAGTGCAGCTTTTTTTATCGGCATTTATAAAGTATTTCTTCCATTTTAGTCTACGTATAAAAAAATTAAGGTCCTTTATGGCTTCAAAACATACAAAATCAGAGGTTGGACCGAATGACATACCTTTACTTAATGCCGCCATTTGTTCATTGGTGAGGGGTTTTGAGGAGATGTTGATAATTTGGTTATTCACACGGGGTTCCGGGTATTGAATCGACTTCTCAGTGGGTAGTTTGAATCTAAAAAATGTTCCCTCTGTGGTGTACCCCGACCTGCCCCTCTACCTCCTCGAAAAACACTTCTACCTCTGGGTCTCCCTCTATTGTTTTTAAATCTAACTTCGGAGTCGGAATATTCGGCCTCAGAGGATGAAATAGCCGTTTCTTGTTGTCTATTTGGTTTAATATTGGTAACCGTATAAGCCTTATTATCCCGAAACTCCTGTAGGTCTCTTATAAAGTATTTATGTTTTCTTTCTTTTAAGTGATATTGAAATTTTTCAATGATATTCTGTAAACTAATTTCTTTTACAGAGAATTCTATTTCTGCCGAAAAAATTTTTGTGACCTCTATTTGCTCCTTAAGACGTTCATTAATGGAGTTTAGCATAGATTTTTCTTCTTCTAAGAGTATTCTCATTAGCCTTAGTGAGCTATCTGTAGCTTCCTTTTCAAGCTTAGCTAACGAGGCTGCACTTTTATATCTATAACCAAAATTAGTAGATATCCTAAGATGTCTAGGTACTATGCCTGCCTTTATATAGTTTTCCAAACTTTGTACCTCCCACCAAGATGTAATTTGTTCTTTGTATATTTTGGTGAGTTCTTTAAAAGCTGCATTAAATGATGGTATATATTTTTTCTGCGTGAAAACACCATCTGAAAAAACGTCCCTGGCCTCATTCATCCATTGGTTTGTGTCTATCCCTGTGGATAGGAATCCTGCCATGTCCAAATTCAAAAATTTTTTTGATAGCGGGGGTCTATTTTACCAATACCGGTCAAAAGTATATAGCAAATTGGCTTGGATATTTTTTGCAGAGGATAGTAAAACTTAACTTTTAATCACAAGTTTAAAACCTGTATAGTGAAAAAATATGGTGCCATACATAAAATAATAGTGCCAGTGCAAAAGTGCGAATAAAAACAAAACCAAATTGTATGAGACGCCTTATTTTATCCAGATATATAAGGAATATTTCTCTTTTTTGTGTCTATATGTGACCAGGTATTATTAACCATATACCATCTCAACATATATACCGACACTTTTTGGTTCTTACAGTATCCAGTTTAGGAAGCTATTACATTTCTTGTTTCCATTTCAAACCTTAAAGAACAGTTATAGAGACAAGGCGAATCAATAAGGAGAAAATTAAATCTCCACCTCCAATATATCTATATTATAGCCGCATATTTTAGGTCAAAATGAATCATAAAATACACTCATGGAGTACAGTATATTATATTGCCCTATATTCCACAATATTACTACCTATTAAACCCTCTCATGGTGCAATATTATTATGACATTATACTCATCTCATGTGTATTAGTCCTATACACCGATGCCTGTATATGCGCTCTTGTATGGGAGGCCCCCACTCTTAGCATATCCTACTGTCTGCATTCATCTGGGCGGCCTTTTTCATACACCGTTCTCCCAACGCGTTTCATCTATTCAGGACTCATCAGGGGAGTTTATGGAGTTCAATTAGACACATAGCGCGCAGGTATCACCTCTCTTTACTTTATAATAACTGAGCACCACATGGTAACCTAACAGTTTCCGGACGCCGAGTACCGTACCTCCGGTCCCTCCATATGCAATGGGCCATCGCCGTCTGCATGCCCCACTTCCTGGGCTCGGCTTAGGGCCATACGCGTCACATCCGGTCCCGGAGATACAGCGTCATCCCAGCATCGCTCACATGACCCATAGTGTCCATGACAACCTGACGCTGCACCTCCTCACCCGGTCGCATTTCTGCCATATGTCTTACGTATAGTATTAGTGTAGCTTATCTCCACAATACTAAAAACGGCTGCATCCAGGTTTTAAATAATTTATCTTATTCAGACTTGTTTGTTGCTGAATACCCTAATAATGGACACATTGCTTTGATTCCATAACCAACTTATTCGTTCACATTTACAATAGGAAAAGGACAAAAGGAACGTGTCTATAGAAAAAACACCCAGAAAAAATATATTATATGAGAATCATACAATTAGGGTCGTATAATCGTCTGGTATGATGTACAGTATAGGTATTATAATCATCTAATATGTTGTTGCATGCTAATTAGGGACACCACGGATCTTCTTGCTTATGGAAAAATAGAATGGGTGCTCACTAGGTCTCTCCCTAATGATCCCTCACTAACTACTCCCTACCTCACGCGGAGGTTGGCACCCTAAAATCCTGCGCAAGTGGCGCCCCCACTCAACGGCGGCTCTCCCTATTAAAAATCACCCTGTTATTCCCTCCCTACAAGAAGGAAGAAAAGGTTACCATGTGGTGCTCAGTTATTATAAAGTAAAGAGAGGTGATACCTGCGCGCTATGTGTCTAATTGAACTCCATAAACTCCCCTGATGAGTCCTGAATAGATGAAACGCGTTGGGAGAACGGTGTATGAAAAAGGCCGCCCAGATGAATGCAGACAGTAGGATATGCTAAGAGTGGGGGCCTCCCATACAAGAGCGCATATACAGGCATCGGTGTATAGGACTAATACACATGAGATGAGTATAATGTCATAATAATATTGCACCATGAGAGGGTTTAATAGGTAGTAATATTGTGGAATATAGGGCAATATAATATACTGTACTCCATGAGTGTATTTTATGATTCATTTTGACCTAAAATATGCGGCTATAATATAGATATATTGGAGGTGGAGATTTAATTTTCTCCTTATTGATTCGTCTTGTCTCTATAACTGTTCTTTAAGGTTTGAAATGGAAACAAGAAATGTAATAGCTTCCTAAACTGGATACTGTAAGAACCAAAAAGTGTCGGTATATATGTTGAGATGGTATATGGTTAATAATACCTGGTCACATATAGACACAAAAAAGAGAAATATTCCTTATATATCTGGATAAAATAAGGCGTCTCATACAATTTGGTTTTGTTTTTATTGGCACTTTTGCACTGGCACTATTATTTTATGTATGGCACCATATTTTTTCACTATACAGGTTTTAAACTTGTGATTAAAAGTTAAGTTTTACTATCCCCTGCAAAAAATATCCAAGCCAATTTGCTATATACTTTTGACCGGTATTGGTAAAATAGACCCCCGCTATCAAAAAAATTTTTGAATTTGGACATGGCAGGATTCCTATCCACAGGGATAGACACAAACCAATGGATGAATGAGGCCAGGGACGTTTTTTCAGATGGTGTTTTCACGCAGAAAAAATATATACCATCATTTAATGCAGCTTTTAAAGAACTCACCAAAATATACAAAGAACAAATTACATCTTGGTGGGAGGTACAAAGTTTGGAAAACTATATAAAGGCAGGCATAGTACCTAGACATCTTAGGATATCTACTAATTTTGGTTATAGATATAAAAGTGCAGCCTCGTTAGCTAAGCTTGAAAAGGAAGCTACAGATAGCTCACTAAGGCTAATGAGAATACTCTTAGAAGAAGAAAAATCTATGCTAAACTCCATTAATGAACGTCTTAAGGAGCAAATAGAGGTCACAAAAAAATTTTCGGCAGAAACAGAATTCTCTGTAAAAGAAATTAGTTTACAGAATATCATTGAAAAATTTCAATATCACTTAAAAGAAAGAAAACATAAATACTTTATAAGAGACCTACAGGAGTTTCGGGATAATAAGGCTTATACGGTTACCAATATTAAACCAAATAGACAACAAGAAACGGCTATTTCATCCTCTGAGGCCGAATATTCCGACTCCGAAGTTAGATTTAAAAACAATAGAGGGAGACCCAGAGGTAGAAGTGGTTTTCGAGGAGGTAGAGGGGCAGGTCGGGGTACACCACAGAGGGAACATTTTTTAGATTCAAACTACCCACTGAGAAGTCGATTCAATACCCGGAACCCCGTGTGAATAACCAAATTATCAACATCTCCTCAAAACCCCTCACCAATGAACAAATGGCGGTATTAAGTAAAGGTATGTCATTCGTTCCAACCTCTGATTTTGTATGTTTTGAAGCCATAAAGGACCTTAATTTGTTTATACGTAGACTAAAATGGAAGAAATACTTTATAAATGCCGATAAAAAAAGCTGCACTGAATTAGGCATTGATGAGGATCTCTTGGGAGATGTCAGATTTTTGTATCATTTGGGGGATGTAGACCCCAACGAATATGGTGAGGGTCCATTTACGGATTTCAAGAATAAAAGCAAACGTATGCCACCAAGTAATAATGATATAAGCGCTATAGATATATTCTCTAATTTGGTGTCCAGAGACTTGCTAGAATTGGAAAAATCTAAGAAAAGAAGACCCCGTAACCTTACCAAAATGGAAATGGATGGTCTGCTCGAATTAGAGAGAGATACCACCAGAATAATTAAAACATCAGATAAAGGTGGTAACACAGTGATAATGGATGTTGCCCAATATAGAACTTTGTGTTACTCTCTACTACAGAAATCCATGGGTTACGAGATACTTGAACGTAACCCTACAGAACTATACCTTAGAGAACTAAAAATTTTGGTTGATGGGGCATTTCAATTAAAATTAATTGATAAAAATGAAAGAGATTTTTTAATCCCTGTACACCCGGTAGTAGCAACTTTCTATGCTCTACCAAAGGTACACAAGGGTCTAGTACCATTGAGAGGAAGACCTATAGTCTCTGGAATTGGGAGTTTAACCCAAAATTTAGGTTTATATGTTGATAAAATCTTGAGACCCTTTGTGGTCTCTTTGAGCTCCTATACACGGGACACCACGGATCTTTTATTGAAACTGGATAACATTGAATTGGATACCAATATGATCTTGGGTTCAATCGATGTAGAGGCTCTGTACTCATCGATTCCCCATGAGAAGGGTTTAATGGCTGCGGACTACTATTTAAGAACGAGAGGTCTACAATATACAGAACACAATCAATTTGTGATGAGGGCCCTTGAATTTTGCCTAACAAAAAACTATTTTCTATTTGATGGCAAGTACTTCCACCAGCTCAGGGGCACCGAGATGGGTAGCCCCGTGCACCATCTTATGCAAATTTGCTCCTGGGCTGGTGGGAGGAAAATGCCATCTTTGGAGAATATTCAGAAGTGGCGGAAGAAAACGTTGTCCTGTGGCTTCGCTACATGGACGACGTTTTTGTAATCTGGAAGGGTGACGAGAATGGTTTTTGTAACTTTGTTAAAGGCCTTAATAAGAACGATTTGGGCCTTAGTTTTACTTGTGAGGTCAATGCTTGCAGATTACCCTTTTTGGATGTCCTTATTGAACGGGGTGAGAATGGTCGCCTTCTAACAAAAACATATAGAAAACCTACATCTTCTAATTCACTTTTAAGATGGGAATCTAACCACCCAGTTCCCTTGAAAAAAGGCATCCCTAAAGGACAGTACCTTCGAATGAGAAGGAATTGCTCAGATCGAGATACCTATAAGTTGCAAGCTGATGATTTGAGATCACGTTTCCTAGAACGGGGGGTACCCGGATGGGATTTTAAGGAATGCATATAGGACATCTCTGGCTAGGGATAGAAAAGATCTACTTATCCCTTCGCAGAAAACTAAGGATGAAGGTACTACAAGATTCATCACAAAATACTGTAATGGAGCCAAAGATATAAAAGAAATAATAAATCGACACTGGCCGATTCTGTGTATGGATCAGGACCTCACAAGAATTATTCCTAATCACCCACAGATTACATATAAGAAGGGCCGTTCGTTGAAAGATAGGTTGGTCCGTAGCCATTTTGCCCCAAAAAGTGTTGACAGCGCCACATGGTTGGGCACCCAACCAAAAGGATGCTTTAAATGTGGTTGCTGCAAATACTGTATGTCGATCGAAAAAAATAATGAATTCTGTAGCAATATCACAAGAAAAATATACCCCATCCAGCAATTCATTAACTGCAGATCTGTAGGGGTAATTTATAAGATGACGTGCAGATGTGGTTTAGAATATGTCGGCAAGACAAAGAGAGAACTCAGAGTAAGGGTAGGAGAGCATCATAGGGATACCATCAATAAACGTGATACTCCAGTAGCCAATCATATTAACCAGAGTCATAAGGGAGATCTAAAGATGGTCAGCTTTATAGGTATCGAAAAGATATCCAGAAATCAGAGAGGAGGTGATTGGGATAAATATATCCTCCAAAGAGAAACATATTGGATTTTTACCCTACAAACAGTGTACCCTAATGGACTAAACGATACACTCTCCTTTTCTTCCTTCTTGTAGGGAGGGAATAACAGGGTGGTTTTTAATAGGGAGAGCCGCCGTTGAGTGGGGGCGCCACTTGCGCAGGATTTTAGGGTGCCAACCTCCGCGTGAGGTAGGGAGTAGTTAGTGAGGGATCATTAGGGAGAGACCTAGTGAGCACCCTTTCTATTTTTCCATAAGCAAGAAGATCCGTGGTGTCCCTAATTAGCATGCAACAACATATTAGATGATTATAATACCTATACTGTACATCATATCAGACGATTATACGACCCTAATTGTATGATTCTCATATAATATATTTTTTCTGGGTGTTTTTTCTATAGACACGTTCCTTTTGTCCTTTTCCTATTGTAAATGTGAACGAATAAGTTGGTTATGGAATCAAAGCAATGTGTCCATTATTAGGGTATTCAGCAACAAACAAGTCTGAATAAGATAAATTATTTAAAACCTGGATGCAGCCGTTTTTAGTATTGTGGAGATAAGCTACACTAATACTATACGTAAGACATATGGCAGAAATGCGACCGGGTGAGGAGGTGCAGCGTCAGGTTGTCATGGACACTATGGGTCATGTGAGCGATGCTGGGATGACGCTGTATCTCCGGGACCGGATGTGACGCGTATGGCCCTAAGCCGAGCCCAGGAAGTGGGGCATGGAGACGGCGATGGCCCATTGCATATGGAGGGACCGGAGGTACGGTACTCGGCGTCCGGAAACTGTTAGGTTACCATGTGGTGCTCAGTTATTATAAAGTAAAGAGAGGTGATACCTGCGCGCTATGTGTCTAATTGAACGCCATAAACTCCCCTGATGAGTCCTGAATAGATGAAACGCGTTGGGAGAACGGTGTATGAAAAAGGCCGCCCAGATGAATGCAGACAGTAGGATATGCTAAGAGTGGGGGCCTCCCATACAAGAGCGCATATACAGGCATCGGTGTATAGGACTAATACACATGAGATGAGTATAATGTCATAATAATATTGCACCATGAGAGGGTTTAATAGGTAGTAATATTGTGGAATATAGGGTAATATAATATACTGTACTCCATGAGTGTATTTTATGATTCATTTTGACCTAAAATATGCGGCTATAATATAGATATATTGGAGGTGGAGATTTAATTTTCTCCTTATTGATTCGCCTTGTCTCTATAACTGTTCTTTAAGGTTTGAAATGGAAACAAGAAATGTAATAGCTTCCTAAACTGGATACTGTAAGAACCAAAAAGTGTCGGTATATATGTTGAGATGGTATATGGTTAATAATACCTGGTCACATATAGACACAAAAAAGAGAAATATTCCTTATATATCTGGATAAAATAAGGCGTCTCATACAATTTGGTTTTGTTTTTATTGGCACTTTTGCACTGGCACTATTATTTTATGTATGGCACCATATTTTTTCACTATCCAGGTTTTAAACTTGTGATTAAAAGTTAAGTTTTACTATCCTCTGCAAAAAATATCCAAGCCAATTTGCTATATACTTTTGACCGGTATTGGTAAAATAGACCCCCGCTATCAAAAAAATAGAACAGCTAATTAGCTGTTGCCATGTCGTGTTTGGAGAGCCCCTGATGTGCCTAAACAGTGGAAACCCCCCACAAGTGACACCATTTTGGAAACTAGACCCCTTATGGAACTTATCTAGATGTGTATTGAACACCATGCAACCACAGGTGCTTCACAGAAGTTTATAGCATAGAGCTGTGGAAATAAAAAAAATCACATTTTTCACAAATCTATTTAAGCTCCATATTTTGCATTTTTCATAAGGGTAACAGGAGAAATTGCTTTATACAATTTGTTGTGCAATTTCTCTTGAGAACGCGATACGCCATATGTGGGGGAATACTACTGTTTGGGCGCATGGCAGGGCATGGAAGGGAAGGAGCGCCATTTGACTTTATGAATGCAAAATTTGATGGAATAATTAGCGGACGCCATGTCGCATTTGAAGAACCCCTGATGTGCCTAAACAGTGGAAACCCCAACAAAGTGACACCATTTTGGAAACTAGACCCCTTATGGAACTTATCTAGATGTGTATTGAGCACCATGAAACCACAGGTGCTTCACAGAAGATTATTATAACGTAGAGCCCTGGAAATAAAAAAAAATCCAAGTTTTCACACAAAAATCTTTTTTGGCTACAAATTGTGCATTTTCACAAGGGCAAAAGAAGAAAATGGACCGCAAAGTTTGTTATGCAATTTCTCCTGAGTTCACAGAGACCCCATATGTGATCAAAAACTACTTTTGAAGCACAGTGCAAAGCTCAAAAGGGAAGTAGCGCTATATTACAGTGCAGATTTTGCTGTATTTGTTTGAGGGTACCATGTTACATTTGCAGAGCCCCTGGGTATCAGAACAGCAGAACCCCCTATAAGGGACCCCATTTTGGAAATTATAACCCCTTTGAGAATTTATCTACAGATGTAGTGACAGTTTTGACTCCATGGTTGTTTTCCAGAAACAGGTAAAAGTGGATGTTGTTGAGTGAAAATTGCAAACTACCGTTGTAGTAACCAGTTCATAATGCCCAGCTCAAGCTTCTGGAGACACGCACCTATAAATTAGTTGGGCTCTCATCACTACAGAAATGTCAAACATGTGGGCACTATATGTGGTTTATGCACGCTGGTGCTCAGAAAGGAGGGGGAACTTGGATTTTGGAGCGAAGAATTTGCTGAATTTCTTTTGGCGGGTGAGGAGCCATTTTGCTTTTCCAGAGCCTTTGTGCTACCAGTAAAGTGGAAGCCCCCTATATATCTGTTAACAGATACAGATAAGAGTGGGGACTTGCTTTTTTGTGGATTGAGTGGAAGCTTTTATTGGGAACATTTTACAAAATGTTTGGAATCACAGTTATCCTGCGCACTACGCTGAGCACTTACTTTGGGGTTTCTATATAAATCTTTGAGATGTGTGATTCAGATGAAATCCCCGATGGATCCATTCACTATAGTGAGGCAGCAGAGTTATTCTGGGCTCTGTATGGCCTCTGTTCCACGATTTCCTTATTTTCAAAAGTACAAAATACTGTGGCCAAGGACACTTTTATGCAATCCTAAAAAGACGGACACCCTGAATCGCAGGAGCTATGGCATCCACAGTGCCTCCATCTGCCTCATTATGGGGAATTTTCCACTGGGGTTCTGTCTGAATCACGTATTTTAGAGATTTACACAGAAACCCTGGTGTAAGCATTCAGTGCAGAATGTAGGATAAATGTGCACCAAGCCTTACTGCGATCTTTGGTAGGCAGAATGAAAAAATCAACAGCATGTGAAGAATTGGTTTTATTAATTCTTTATGCCATTCCTCGTATGGTATAAGTGATTAGGCATCTTTATTCTTCGGGTCGGTGCGGTTACAGGGATACCAGATTTATATAACATTTTTATGTTTGGCTGCTGTCACACACTTTAGACGCTTTCATTGTGAAAACTAGTTTTTGCATCACCATATTTTGAGAGCTATAATTTTTCCATATTTTGGACGTCAAAGTCATGTGAAGGCTTGTTTTTTGCAGGAGGAGCTGATGTCCCTATTGGTACCATTTCCGGGCACATGATATTTTTTGATCGCTTTCTATTCTGATTTGTGGGAGAGAGAATGAAAAAAAAACAGCAATACAGGAAGTTTTTTTTTTCTTTTTTATACCATTCTGCGTGTGGTAAAATTGGTAAAACAGCTTTATTCTTCGAGTCAGTACGATTACAGTGATACCTCATTTATATTTTTTTAATATTTTGGCTCCTTTACATAATGAAAACTATTTTATAGAAAAAAATATTTTTGCATTGCTTTATTGTGGGAAAAGATGATGTTTTCAAAGGTACTATTTTTATTTACATCCATCTTTTTTATTGCATTTTATTGTACTTTTTGTTCAATGGTATGATGATAAAGCATTGCTTTTTGCCTCGTTTTTATTTTTTTTACAGTATTCATTGAAGGGGTTAACTAATGGGGTAGTTTTATAGAGTGGGTCATTATGGATACAGCAATACCAAATATCTGTACTTTTATTGTTTTTTTTATTTATATAAATGTATTTATTGGAAAAATATTTATTTATTTTTTCCTTTGGGGATTTAAAAAAATTTTTTTTTTACAAATTAAAATATTTTTTAACCCCTTACCTACAATGGACGTAATATTCCGTCCATGTGACCCTGGACCTAATTTCCATGGACGGAATATTACGTCACAGCGATCAGCGGCGCCCACGTGGTGAGCGCCGCTGATCGCGGCCGGGTGTCAGCTGATTATCACAGCTGACACCTGGCACAATGTGTCATGGGCGGTCACGGACCGCCCCCGACACGTTAACACCTTGCACACAGCGATCAAACACGATCGCGGTGTACCGGGGGTTAAAGGGAAGCATCGGCAGGGAGGGGGCTCCGTGCTTCCCTGAGCCCCCCACGGCTGCGCAATGTGCAGCGCTGCTGCGGGGGGCTCCTTTCCTGCAGGTCCCCGGATCCAATATGGCGGCGGGGACCTCCGGGGGCCTGCAGGAAGCTGGCTTCCTCAGTGCCTGCAAAGCGCAGGCATGAGGAAGCCTTCTGGCCTTCTGGACTGCCTGTGACAGATCAGCAATCTGTCACAGGACAGTTATGTCCCCCCTGGGACATTGTAATAAAGTAAAAAAAAAAAAAAGTGTAGCAATAATTTAAAAAAAATCGCTAAATAAATAATAAAAAAAAAATATTCCCCAATAAATTCATTTTTTGGAAATAAAAGAAAAAAAACAATAAAAGTACACATATTTGGTATCGCCGCGTCCGTAACGACCCGCCCTATAAAACTGTCCCAATAGTTAACCCCTTAAGCGAACCCCTTAAAAAATAAAAATAAAAAACGAAGCAAAAAATAATGATTTATAATACCACCGAACAAAAAGTGCAATAACGTGCGATCAAAAAGACGCATATAAATATGCATGGTACCGCTGAAAACTTCATCTTGTCCCGCAAAAAACAAGCTGCCACTCAGCATCATCAGCAAAAAATTAAAAAAGTTATAGCTCGCAGAATAAAGTGATGCAAAAATAATTATTTTTTATAAAAAATTGTTTTCATAGCATAAAAGCGCCAAAACATAAAAAAAACCTAAATGAGGTATCGCTGTAGCCATACTGACCTGAAGAATAATACCGCCTTATAAATTTTACCGCACCCAGAATGGCGTAAACGCACCACCCAAAAGAAATTCATGAAACGCTGGTTTTTGTAAATTCTGCGTCCCAAAAAACAAAATAAAAAGCGATTAAAAAATGTCACGTGCCCAAAAATGGTACCAATAAAAACGTCAACTCGTCCCGCAAAAAATAAGACCTCACATGACTCGGTGGGTCAAAATATGGAAAAATTATAGCTCTCAATATGTGGTGATGCAAAAACTATTTTTACGATAAAAAGTGTCTTTTAGCGTGTGACAGCTGCCAAACATAAAAACTGCCGTAAATAGTAAATCAAACCCCCCGTTATCACCCCTTAGTTAGGGAAAAATAATAAAATTAAAAGAAAATGTATTTATTTCCATTTTCCCATTAGGGCTAGGCTTAGGGCTAGGGTTAGGGTTAGGTTAGGGCTAGGGTTAGGGCTAGGGATAGGGCTAGGGTTAGGGCTAGGGCTAGGGTTAGGATTAGGGCTAGGATTAAGGCTAGGATTAGGGTTAGGGGTGTGTTGGGGTTATGGTTGGAGTTAGAATTAGGGGTTTCCACTGTTTGGGCACATCAGGTGCTCTCCAAATGCAACATGGTGTCTGATCTCAATTCCGGCCAATTATGCGTTGAAAAAGTCAAATGGTGCTCCTTCCAAACTCTGCCATGTGCCCAAACAGTGTTTTACCCCCACATATGGGGTATCAGCCTACTCAGGACAAATTGAAAAACAACTTTTGGGGTCCAATTTCTCCTGTTACCCTTAGGAAAATAAAAAATTGGGGGCAAAAATATCATTTTTGTGGAAAAAAATGATTTTTTTATTTTCACGCCCGGGCGTTATAAACTTCTGTGAAGCACTTGGGGGTTCAAAGTGCTCACCACACATCTAGATAAGTTCCATAGGGGGTCTAGTTTCCAAAATGGGGTCACTTGTGGGGAGTTTCAATAGTTTAGGTACATCAGAGGCTCTCCAAACACACACGACACCCGCAGACCATTCCATCAAAGTCTGCATTCCAAAACGTCACTACTTCCCTTCCGAGCCCCGACGTGTGCCCATACAGTAGTTTTCTCCCACATATGGGGTATCAGCGTACTCAGGACAAATTGGACAACAACTTTTGGGGTCCAGTTTCTCCTGGTACCCTTGGGAAAATAAAAAAATTGGGGACTAATTGATCACGTTTGTGGAAAAAATATGATTTTTTTATTTTCATGCCCGGGCATTATAAACTTCTGTGAAGCCCTTGGGGGTTCAAAGTGCTCACCACACATCTAAATAAGTTCCTTAGGGGATCTAGTTTCCAAAATGGGGTCACTTGTGGATGGTTTCCACTGTTTAGGTACATCAGGGGCTCTCCAAAAGCAACATGACACCCGCAGACCATTCCATGAAAGTCTGCATTCCAAGACGTCACTACTTCCCTTCCGAGCCCCGACGTGTGCCCATACAGTAGTTTTCTCCCACATATGAGGTATCAGCGTACTCAGGACAAATTGGACAACTTTTGGGGTCCAATTTCTCCTGGTACCCTTGGGAAAATAAAAAAATTGGGGACTAATTGATCATGTTTGTGGAAAAAATACGATTTTTTTATTTTCATGCCCGGGCATTATAAACTTCTGTGAAGCCCTTGGGGGTTCAAAGTGCTCACCACACATCTAGATAAGTTCCTTAGGGGGTCTAGTTTCCAAAATGGGGTCACTTGTGGGGAGTTTCCACTGTTTAGGTACATCAGGGGCTCTCCAAAAGCAACATGACACCCGCAGACCATTCAATCAAAGTCTGCATTCCAAAACGTCACTACTTCCTTTCCGAGCCCCGACATGTGCCCATACAGTAGTTTTCTCCCAAATATCGGGTGTCAGCATACTCAGGACAAATTGGACAACAACTTTTGGGGTCCAGTTTCTCCTACCATTGGGAAAATAAAAAAGTTGGTGACTAAAAGATCATGTTTGTGGAAAAAATACAATTTTTTTATTTTCACGCCCAGGCATTATAAACTTCTGTGAAGCACTGGGGGGTTCAAAGTTCTCACCACACATCTAGATAAGTTCCTTGGGGGGTCTAGTTTCCAAAATGGTGTCATTTGTGGGGGGTTTCCACTGTTTTGGTACATCAGGGGCTTTCCAAACGCGACATGGTGTCCGATCTCAATTCCAGCCAAAAACGTCAAATGGCGCTGCTTCCCTTCCGAGCTCTGCCATGCGCCCAAATAGTGGTTTACCCCCACATGTGGGGTATCAGCATACTCAGGACAAATTGCACAATAACTTTTAGGGTCCTGTTACCCTTGGTAAAATGAAAATTGGGGTGAAAAGATCATTTTTGTGGAAAAAATATGATTTTTTAATTGTACCGCTGTACGTTATAAACTTCTGTGAGGCCCTTGTGGGTTCAAAGTTCTCACCACACATCTAGATAAGTTCCTTGGGGGGTCTAGTTTCCAAAATGGTTCATATGTGGGGGGTTTCCACTGTTTTGGTACATCAGGGGTTTTCCAATCGCGACATGGTGTCCAATCTCAATTCCAGCCAAAAACGTCAAATGGCGCTCCTTCCCTTCCGAGCTCTACCTTGCGTCCAAATAGTGGTTTACCCCAACATGTGGGGTATCAGAGTACTCAGGACAAATTGCACAATAACTTTTAGGGTCCTGTTACCCTTGGTAAAATGAAAATTGGGGGTGAAAAGATCATTTTTGTGGAAAAAATATGATTTTTTAATTGTACCGCTGTACGTTATAAACTTCTGTGAAGCCCTTGTGGGTTCAAAGTTCTCACCACATATCTAGATAAGTTCCTTGGGGGGTCTAGTTTCCAAAATGGGGTCACTTGTGGGGGGTTTCCACTGTTTAGGCACATCAGGGGCTCTCCAAATGCGACATGGCGTCCGATCTGAATTCCAGCCACTTTTGCATTGAAAAAGTCAAACGGCGCTCCTTCCCTTCTGAGCTCTGCCATGCGCCGAAAGAGTGATTCCCCCCCACATATCGGGTATCAGCGTACTCAAGACAAATTGCACAATAACTTTTGCAGTCCAATTTCTCCTGTTACCCTTGGTAAAATAAAAAAAATTGAACCTGAAGTATTTTTTTTGTGAAAAAAAGTTAAATGTTAATTTTTTTTGAATATTCAAAAAATTCCTGTGATGCACCTAAAGGGTTAATAAACTTCTTGTATGTGGTTTTGAGCACGTTAAGGGGTGCATTTTTTAGAATGGTGTCACTTTTGGGTATTTTCTATCATATACACCCCGCAAAGTGGCTTCAAATGTAATGTGGTCCGTAAAAATAAAATGGTGTTGCAAAAATGAGAAATCGCTGGTCAATTTTTAACCCTTATAACTTCCTAACAAAAAAGTTTTGGTTCCAAAATTGTGCTGATGTAAAGTAAACATGTGGGAAATGTTACTTATCAAGTTTTTTGTGTGCCATATCTCTGTGATTTAAGGGCATAAAAATTCAAATTTGGAATATTGCAAAATTTTAAAAATTTTCACCAAATTTCCGCTTTTTCACAAATAAACGCAAGTTATTTGAATGAAATTTTACCACTATCATGAAGTATAATATGTCACGAGAAAACAATGTCAGAATCACCAGGATCCATGGAAGCGTTTCAGAGTTATTACCTCATAAAGGGACAGTGGTCAGAATTGTTAAAATTGGCCCGGGAGTTAACGTGCAAACCACCCTTGGTAGTGAAGGGGTTAAAAAACCTTTATATTGTGCCAGCATGGGACATTACTATATTACTTCAGATCGCTGATCTGATGTTCTGCACTGCAGAATATCAGATCAGGATCTGACAGGCAGGGAAGGAGGTATGCCTGCACCTGGTTTCAGCAGGCGCTCACAAGCCACCTTACCTGCAGGACCCGCAAAGACCCCGTGGCCATATTGGAGCTGGGGGTCTACATGGAGACCACAATAACAATGCGATCGCGTCACGATATCCTGATGGGAGTGAGCAAGGAGCCCCCCATCCCTGCATGATGCTTTTCTATGCCGCTGTCACTACTGACAACGGCATTAGAGGGATCACCGATCATGGGCATTGCTGCTGGGTGTCAGCTGTCACATACAGCTGACATCCGCATGTGATCGCCACAGCGCTCGGCCTGAGGGGGTTAATATATTGCAGTCATCATGTTATATAGCACTCTGCACTTACAATTCTCATTTTGCTTTTCTACCTAGCTAAGGCTACGTTTACACTTACCGCTTTTTTTGCGGCCCGCTTTTGTGGGCCGTATCGCCGCAATTTTTATGGTCTGCCACAATAACAAACTGCAAGAAAGCTTGCGGATCGCCATTTTTCAATTTTCCAATACTATGGAAATAGTATTAGAAAAAAAACGGCGTTCCGCAAAACCGGAAGTCAAGGTGCACCGCAAAAACAAACTTCGTGTCCGTACTCTGTGAAAAGCATCGAGCAAGCTTGATCTTTTATCACAGCCGCAAATACGGCCCTCACGGCCATACAGCACACGGCGCACCATGGAATTTTTGCGGGCCGATCTTGCGGCCCCAAAGAAATCTATTTGGGCCGCAAAATTAGCCCACAAAAACACAGTAAGTGTAAAAGCAGCCTAATCCTTCTTTGTTCCATTAGGTCTATGTCAACACATGATTAAAAACAGACTAGGTGAATTATTATTATTTATTTATATAGCACCATTGATTCCATGGTGCTGTACATAAGAAAGGGTTACATACAAATTACAGATATCACTTACAGTAAACAAACTTACAATGACAGACTGATACAGAGGGGAGAGGACCCTGCCCATTCGGGCTTACATGCTACAGGATGGTGGGAAAGGAGACAGTAGGTTGGTGGGTTGCAGCAGTTCCGGTGTTGATTGAGATGATATCTCCGGTAGTGGTGATGAGGTAGTGGGGTCATTGCAGGCTGTATGTAGGCTTTCTTGAAGAGGTGAGTTTTCAGGTTCCGTCTGAAGGATCCGAATGTGGTTGATAGTCGGACATGTTGGGGCAAAGAATTCCAGAAGATGGGGGCTATTTGGGAGAAGTCTTGGAGGCGGTTGGGTGAGGAGTGAATAAGTGTGGAGGAGAGAAGGAGGTCTTGGGATGACCGGAGATTATGTGAGGGAAGGTATCGAGAGATTAGTTCAGAGACATATGGGGGAGACAGGTTATATATGGTCTTGTAGGTCAGTATTAGTAATTTCAACTGGATATGCTGAGGGAATGGAAGCCAGTGAAGAGATTTGCAGAGGGGAGAAGTGGAGGGGGAGCGAGGAGAGAGATGAATTAGTCGGGCAGCAGATTTAAGGATGGACTGGAGAGGTGCGAGGGTGTTAGCAAGGAGACCACAGAAAAGGATGCTGCAGTAGTCGAGGCGGGAGATGATGAGGGCGTGCACAAGCATTTTAGTAGATTGAGGGTTGAGGAAAGGACGGATTCTGGAAATATTTTTGAGCTGGAGGCGATAGGAGGTAGAAAGAGCTTGGATGTGTGGTTTGAAGGACAGGGCAGAGTCAAGGGTTGCTCCGAGGCAGCGGACTTCCGGTACTGGGGAAAGCGTGATGTCATTAATTGTTATAGATAGGTCAGGTAGGGAAGATCTGTGAGATGGAGGAAAGATGATGAGTTCAGATTTGTCCACATTGAGCTTGAGGAAGCGAGAGGAGAAGAAGGTGGATATGACTGATGGACACTGCAGGATTCTGGACAGCAGAGAGGTGATGTCTGGGCCAGAGCGGTAGATCTAAGTGTCATCAGCATAAAGGTGGTACTGGAATCCATGGGACTTTATGAGTTGACCCAGGACAAGGGTATAAATTGAGAAGAGTAGTGGTCCTAGAACAGAGCCTTGGGGGACAATAACAGAGAGAGGGTGGGATAAAGAGGTAGTGTGGGAGTGGGAGACGCTAAATGTGCGGTTTGGAATCCTTCTAAGATCTATATAAAAACAGGAGGTCAATTTTGCCTGCATAAGTCATCACGGCAAAGGTCGCCCGACAGGAGGGAGCAGCTGGGTCAGGAGTTAAAGAGGGAAATGAAAAATGCAAGGACAAGAGACTTCCTGTTTTTACATAAAGCAGAGAAAAGAGAAGAATTTACTGGGTAGAAAAACAAAAATTAGCAATTGTAAGTACAAAGTGCCATATAATATGATGACTGCAATATATTAGGAGGATATAAACTTTGATAGGAGGAGGAATGCTTCTTTAACCGTCTGTGATGTTGAGATAGGTCTTTATACTAGAAATCATTTAGTTGGACAATAGTTTGCTCATATTTGAATTTATCAGTGTTAAATTGGAGTTTCTTGGACAACCAGAAGAAATTTTCCCAAGGATCCATTCTATCTACATAGAACATATGAGCTTACAATTTAAATTGCAATTTTTTTCTATCATAACATAGGCTAAACCTTTTATCAGTAAGATCTAATAGGTTATTTGGGAATTATCTAATAAGAAATAAATTCAAATGGAATGTGATTATATCCAAATGGGGTTGTCTTGTCTTGTATCTTTAAGGATCTGTAATATTTGGGGTTGATAATTTTATCAAAACTGAGGCTGATTTAAAGATTATGGCCAGTCCAATCATGTTAAAATCTCCACAATGTTTCTTTCTATTATTAGTTTTTAAATATTTTTGCAGGTGTGGGATACATTGTTCCAGTATGTTGACAAATCGACAAAGGACATGTTTTGTCGGTACCAACATTTGTATGACGCTATTCCACTAAAAGACAAGGAACAGTAAGTTTTTACTTGTTGATTGTCCACTTTTTCTATTCATAGACAAAGTTTTTGTGAAAGACCACTATTTTTAAAGGTCTTCCACAATGTCGATCGCCTTAGAATCATTTATTTTTTAAGTATTATATTTATTTTAAAACTGTTTCAAATCATATAGTTTATTCAATTAGCAAATGAAAATCTTCAATCAACTTTCAACTGTTGAAAACAATACACTGTAGTAGTGGTCACATTATGATACCTTGCGCTCACAAAGCATGGTGCAATGATGACCAAGGAAAACAGAGCACCACACTGTTCACTTTCCACATTGGTCAGGATCATTGAGTTGGTCAGGCATTGTTCTATTTCACTCATTGGTTAGGCACTGATTACTTTTACACATTGGAGAGCCATTGAATTTCTTTGGGAATTGTTTGCTTTAGCACATATCACTAGTTTAATTAAACCGTAATATTCCTAACTGCCATTTTCAGGTGAGGAGACCAAGACATTTTGATATAAAATTAAGAAAAATCGCAAAAATAAATGCGTTTCATATCCTGCTGTACGTGCTTTTTCCACTACAAACGCGCCAAAAACTAAAGGCAACTTTTTTTCTGTGTTTTTGCTTCTTTGTTGCACTTACTCATTGCTTTCTATGCTTGAAAAAACAAGGCAAAATGCTGCAAAAAGGCTGAAAGAATTGACATTCTGCAGTCTTTGAAAAAAAAATAGCAGTTTTCTAGTTCAGTCAGGAAAAAAATGTACGTGCATGAGTTTTCTGAAATCTCAGTTTTTGCTGGTATTATAAAAAGCAGCTTTTAATTTGCAAAACAGCAAAAATGCAACGTGCAAACATAGCCTCGTATTTCAGAGTTCCATCCTAGTTTTATCCATTTTTAATGATCCATTGCTAAGAGTCAATTCACAAAATAACTAAAGGCCCCGTTACATTTAGCGATGCACCAGCGATCCCGACAACGATACGACCAGGTCAGGATCGCTGGTGCATCGCTAAATGGTCGCTAGTGAGCTGCTAAACAGGCAGATCTCACTAGCGATGCAGCAGCGGTCGGCGGTCGATACCCACCTTTCAGACGCGGCGATGATGACTTCTTCCACCTGCATCCATGAGTCGCTCGTCGGCGCCAGCAGGAAGCCGACGACGAGAAAAAGGCCCAGGACGTTCTTGCGTGATCACCGATAACCAGTGGGGGAGCCGATCAGAGGTGAGTGTCACATGTAGCGATATCGCTATGGGTAAAAGGCCCTTTAGTCTACTTGCACAGTGAAAAAATGGATAAGAAAAAAATGGATGCAACTAGGATGACACCTGATAAAAAAAAGTTTCTCTTGGATAGCAACACACACCAATGTGTGAATGCATCCTGAAGCAGGGAGCTGACAACATGGGGAAACATCCCCTGGTGTTAAACACTGGATAGAGTGGTTTGTTACAAAAAAAAACAAGTTTTTTTCTTAGTATAGTAATTATTTTATAATGTTGAGTAAACTATTATTTTTGTTGCAGTGCGCTATATAAACTCGCTATATACGCTATCTCACAAGAATATATTCTTCTCATCTAGTGTTACAGATATACCTGCCAAAATTCAGCTGTCTATTCCTGAAATTATTGGATTCATCCAGGCCATTTATTTGTGTGAGCAGTTGAAAGAAAAAGATATGAAAAGAGCAGAAAAAATTCTAATACGAACTGAAGAAAGGTGTGTCATGACATTTCCATAGTTATCTGTAATATTTAAGTCATTTTGTGGATTTCTAGTTTTTATCTGAGAAGATTGCCATAGGATAAAATAGATTGCTGTTAACTGTCCTGAAGACGAAACTCATGTGAAATCATGCCAAATGTTCCATATAATAACACAATGATTTTTTGGGTAAATAAATAATAAAGGGATTATTGACTATTTACTAATGAGCTCAATGGATCCCTGGTGCTTAAACAATAACATAAAACTCACACACTAGACCAACACTGCACCCCCATTGTTATGCACCTGTTCTGGATCCAGGCTTTCCTCCCCTCAACCCAGCTGAATGCCGTTGTGCTGTATTTTGGGCTTTGCAGATGGCCTGGCATGATCCCATGTGATCATCTGCCTGGGCCTATATGACTTTGTAGCTGCTCTGGAGTTCTGTCTGCAACTTATTCTTGGTTTCCCAAGACATCTGCTAGGTGTCCGCCTGTGGCTGCCAGGACATTTTTTTCTGCCTGATTTCCAGAACCACTGGTGCCCATTCCCAGTCTTCCACGATATCTGCCCCGTGTCTGCCTGTGGCTTTCAAGACATTTCCTGTCCGCCTGTGACCTCCAATACCTCTGCTACCTGTTCCCAGTCTCCTGTTCTGCTGCTTTCAAGACATCTTCGTAACCTCTGCTACATGTCTGCCTGTAGCTTCCAAGATGTCTCCTGTCCGCCTTCGCTTTCAGGATCTCTGCTATCCATTTCTGGTCTTCCAGGACTTCTGCTACATGTCCACTTGCGAGTTTCAGGATATCTTCTGTCCACCTGTGGCTTCCATGACTTCCGCCACCCCTTCCCGGTCTTCCAAGACCTCTGCTATGTATCTCCTGCAACTTCCAGGATGTCTCCTGTCTGCCTGCAATTTCCAGGGCCTCTGCTACCTGTTCCCAGTTTTCCATGACCTCTGCTACATGTCCGTTTGTAGCTTCAAGGATGTCTGCTGTCCTTTTACAGCTTCCAGGATCTCTGCTACATGTTCCCCGTCTTCCCAGACTTTGGCTACCTGTTCCTGGGTTTCCACGACATGTGCTATCGACCTGCAGTTTCCAAGGCATCTCCTATCTGCCTGCAGCTTTCAGGACCTCAGCTACCTGTTCCCATTCTTTCAGGACCTCTGCTTACTTTTTCCCAGTCTTCCAGGACCTCTGCTACAGGACATGTCCGTCTGCAGTTTCCAGGATGTCTGACTGCCCATGTCTTCCTGAACCTCTGCTACCTATTTCTGGTCTTCAAAACCTCTGCTACATGTCCACCTGCAGCTTCCCAGATGTCTTCTGTTTGACTGCAATTTTAAGGACCCTGCTACCTGCTTCTTGTTTTACAGGACGTCTTCTATGTGTTTGCTGCAACTTTCAGGATATCAACTGTTCACCTGCGGCTTCCAGGATCTCTGCTACCTGTTGCTGATCTTTCAAAACCTGTGCTATGTTTCTGCCTGCAGCTTCCACAATGCCTTCTGTCCATTTGTAGCTTCCAAGACCTCAGTTACCTGCTCCTGGTCTTCCAGAAATTCTGCTACCTGTCTGCAGTCTCCAGGACCTCTGCCTCCTGTTTTGGGACTCCTATTTCTCTGCTCCCTTTTTCTACATGTCTCAACTGCCTGCTGCCCAATGTCCATGGCCGGTGTGCCTTCCCGGACCTTGGGCTTTGAGGGTCCATCTCACCTAATGAGCCTAATACCTTTAATTAGCCGCTCAACTGGAGCATATACATTCTGTCCAAGTTAGAAGAAACACTGTTGCTTCTGCTCCTATGGAATGTCAAGACTGCAGTCAATCAGTGACCAATAATTGCCTGTGGCCATTATGTCACGACCTACCACTAAAAGCAGAAGCCAAGATCAAAACAGAGGTGTAGCACTGGTGTGGTAAATGTGTCTGATTTATTCTTTTATATTTTAAGCACTGTGGGTTTATTGTTCCCTTGTTAAAAAGTAGTAAACAATCCCTTTAAATATATCATGTTAAGGCTGTGTTCACACACAGCGTTTTTTCGCTATAAAACCGCTATAAAACCGCTAAAAATAAGCTGCACAGTCATTTCTATGCATTTTGCACTTTTTGTGCACATTGATGCGTTTTTTTACCGCGAAAAAACCGCATCGCGGTAAAAAACGCAGCATGCTCATTAATTTTGCGGATTTTTCCGCGGTTTTGGCTTCTTCCATGCGTTTAGAAACCGCTGCGGTAAAAAAATTAGATTAACAGTTGACTTGTTTTTTAGGGAATAGTGGGGAAAGAAAATAGCTTAGAATATGGCATCAACTAAATAGAAATTTAGATAAAATTTACTTTCGCCTTCGGACCACCCAACTAAGGCTGGTTTCACATTTGCGTTTTTTAGCGCTGGAAAAAAACGCATACCTGCGCATGCGTTTTTTCCCCTATATTTAACATGGGTGCGCATACCTGCGCGCTGGTAAGCGCATGTATGCGATTTTCATGTGCTGCGTTTTTTTGGGGTGTGCGTTGGTATTTTCCAGACGCAGCATGTTGCATTTTTTGGCCCTGCAAAAAAGCGCATGCGCACATATGCGCACGTTTTGCGCTAAAAATGGCCATTATAGCCTATGGATGCGCATATGTGCGCACTGGCATGCTCATGTATGCGTTTTTTTGCATATGCGTTTTTTTTTTTTAACCATGGAATTTAGGGGTTTGGGTTAGCGTTAGGGTTAGTTAAGGGGGTTTAGGGTTAGGGTTAGGGTCAGGGTCAGGGTTAGGGTTGGGGTTTGGGTCAGGGTTAGGGTTAAGTATGGTTTGGTTAAGGGTTAGGGTCAGGGTTAGGGTCAGGATTGGGGTTAAGTATGGTTTTGTTAAGGGTTAGGGTCAGGGTTAGGGTTAGGGTTAGGGTTAGGGTCAGGGTTAGGGTTAGGGTTGGGGTCAGGGTTAGGGTTAGGGTCAGGGTTAGGGTTAAGTATGGTTTTGTTAAGGGTTAGGGTCAGGGTTAGGGTCAGGATTAGGGTTAAGTATGGTTTTGTTAAGGGTTAGGGTCAGGGTTAGGGTTAGGGTTAGGGTTAGGGTCAGGGTTAGGGTTAGGGTTAGGGTCAGGGTTAGGGTTAGGGTCAGGGTTAGGGTTAAGTATGGTTTTGTTAAGGATTAGGGTCAGGGTTAGGGTCAGGATTAGGGTTAAGTATGGTTTTGTTAAGGGTTAGGGTCAGGGTTAGGGTTAGGGTTAGGGTCAGGGTTAGGGTCAGGGTTAGGGTTAAGTATGGTTTTGTTAAGGATTAGGGTCAGGGTTAGGGTCAGGATTAGGGTTAAGTATGGTTTTGTTAAGGGTTAGGGTCAGGGTTAGGGTTAGGGTTAGGGTCAGGGTTAGGGTTAGGGTCAGGGTTAGGGTTAAGGTCAGGGTTAGGGTTAAGTATGGTTTTGTTAAGGATTAGGGTCAGGGTTAGGGTCAGGATTAGGGTTAAGTATGGTTTTGTTAAGGGTTAGGGTCAGGGTTAGGGTTAGGGTTAGGGTCAGGGTTAGGGTTAGGGTTAGGGTTAGGGTCAGGGTTAGGGTTAGGGTTAGGGTTAGGGTCAGGGTTAGGGTTAAGTATGGTTTTGTTAAGGGTTAGGGTCAGGGTTAGGGTTAGGGTTAGGGTCAGGGTTAGGGTTAGGGTTAGGGTTAGGGTCAGGGTTAGGGTTAGGGTCAGGGTTAGGGTTAGGGTTAGGGTTAGTTAGGGTTTAGGGTTTGGGTTAGGGTTAAGTATGATTTGGTTAAGGGTTAGGGTCAGGGTTAGGGTTAGGGTCAGGGTTAGGGTTAGGGTTAGGGTCAGGGTTAGGGTTAGTAAAGTCATGGTTTGGGTAGTGTGAGGGGCCACCTAAAAATGTTGGAAAAAAACACAAACGCGGTAAAAACGCACTAAAAACGCATACAAACGCATAAAAACGCTGCGTTTTTTTCATGCATGCTCATAAAAATGCTTGAAAAAAACGCAGCAGTTGTATGCTTATGTATGCGTTTTTTCAATGCGTTTTTTTGTGGGAAAAACGCGCTGCAAAAAAAAGCAAGTGTGAAACTAGCCTAAGGTACACTTCAGTGGTCCTCAAGGAGTATTATAAAAACCAGAACCATAATGGCAGTAAAGAGACATTACTACTACAAAAGCAGTAACTAGCATAAAAACTTCGCAAAGGTTTAGCATGAAGTTAATAAAAAGAGCGGAATTTTGACATTTGTGGTGGACACTTATCCTCCTCCTCCTTCTTGAGGAATATCAGTCAACTGCAGAATTTTACATTCCAAATAAATAATAATAAAGTATTATTTTTGTGATGGAACACTTAGAATATATCACGATATAACATTTAATAAGCAGTCTTCTAAAACATTTACACATTTCTATAATACAGAATATATCTTATTGTTACAGATTCCGGGAGATACTTGGAGAAAAAGCTGATTCTGACTGCCTAAACATGTATATGAAGTACTACTGTGTCCTTGCGTGTAAACATTAAGAAGGAGACTTGCTAAATCCAAATATTCAGAGTAGCGTTTTGTCTAATCATACCACACCTTTCAGGACATGGTCAATTTCCATTTTTATTTTTGTTTTTCCCTCCCCTTCGTCCATAACTTTATTTTATTTCTCCGTCCAAATAGAAATATGAGGGGTTGTTTTTTTGCGTATAGGTTGAACTTTTCAATGACTCCATTCATTTTTCCACATAGTGTACTGTAAAACAAGAATAAAATTCCAAGTGCAGCGAAATTATGAAAAAGACTCACAATTCTAACACTGTTTGGGGAATTGTATTTTCAGTATGCACTGTGTAGTAAAAGTGATGTGGCAATATGATTCTCCTCATCAGTACAATTATGCCCATAACAAACTTTTCCAATTTATTTTTAACAATTGATTGGTGAAAAAAACGCAAATTTGTTAAACAACATTTTTAACTGTGTTGCCATTTTCCAAAACCTGTAAACTTTTCATTTCATTTTTTTGTTGCTGGATACGTGTGATGGAAAGGGCAATACAACATTTTATAGCATCCCAAGTACCTAGTCTACTGCTGCTGAGTGAAACAGTTTATCACAACTCTGTTGTCGAGTGTCCCGGGACCAGGGGCTCCTTTCCTGTCCTTAATGCTATGGGCACCCTAGCTCACCCTGTTGCCTGAGTTACTTCTGATGGTGAAGACACTGGGGCTATATACCATGTCTTAGCTTCTGAATCTGCCGTCAGTCTGTATCCTACCCCCACCCAGGGTAGAGGGGAGTAAGAATGTACTGTAATACACCAACCAGACTAGCAAGGTAATATAAACAGGGATAATGAAAAAGACCAAACATTCAAATATACTCACACAAGCAAAAGAGGTATACGGCAGGGAGTGGAGGATGGGATTAAACCAAAGAAGGAGAAGAAAGGGAATTATCACACATTCAAAACCTAGCAACAGTCACAGATAAATCCACCAAATGCCTTCTCTAATAACAACCATAAACAACCTCCAGCCATACAGGAAAAGCTAACCTCTGACAATGAGTGCTAGCCAGGACCCAGTTTATATAGTGCAGCAAGGAGGCTGAATTAGTCAATCCAAATGGTTTGTGATAAAACTGTGTTTCAGTGACAAATCAGTAGGCTAGATTTCCACTTAAACATCTTTAGCTCTAATATTGGGGTGCAGCCAGGAGACCCACTTAGCTAATCCAAATTTTTTGTAATAAAACTGTGTATCAGTAAAAAATCAGAAGGCCAGGTTTCCACTTAAATTATTATGCCTAATATTGGGGTACAGCGAGGAGGCCCAATTAGCTATTAGAAATTGTTTTTGATAAAACTGTGTATCAGTGAGAAATCAGAAGGCCAGATTTCCACTTAAACATTGTTAGTTATAACAGTGATGTTCAGGCACACTATCTAAGAATATAAATACTGATTGTTCATTTAGTGATAGATGACTGACAGCTGTGGGCCTAAGTGTCATGATCCATGCTGGATCATGACAGATAAAATGCACTAGCAACCTTTTTTTTTTCTTGGCTTTGCCTTTTGCCCCCGGTGGTCACTGGGATTATAGCAGCCTTTAGCACCTGATCATTTGACCATTCCCTTTTCCTATATAGGGTCACATGGTCTATGAGCAGGTGTTGGTGATAGCGTATTTTTGGGATTCCAACCATGGTGAAGGGAGCAGCTGGCTGAGGTGTGAAGCCACTGCAAAAACCTGGTGAAGTTAGCAGCTGGCTTGAAGGTTGGAGCCACTGCTGAAACTAGTGTTGATCTCTGGCTGCCCGGTGTCCACAGCAAAGTGAGATGGTGAAGGTGGCAGATGGCTCTGAGGTGTCGAATCAATGCGAAAAGTTAATCCGGTGATGCACTCTGCTGCCTGTTGCTGCAGCAGAGCAAGATAAGTCTTTTTGTGTTTCCCCTGTTTGTATTTTTCCCTGGTGTGTATTAGTACAGCGGTGGGGCCAGTGCCTGCAACACCCAGCTCCCTAGCAAGGGATAGGTGTAGGGTATGCTAGGGTGACAGGTCTCCTGATCGGCGCCCGGTGCGGAACAGGCCTAGGGATCATTATGAGTGGAGGGACACTGACTCAGGGGAGTGCAGGAGGTCTCCACATCCCCGGTCCCTATCGTAGGGCCGACCGTTGTAACTGTTGCCCCTTTCCCTGTGTCTTGCTGTTTCAGTTACCGGCCTGCGGGTCACATTACACATGACAGTTACGCGTTCCTTGTCTTGTTGTTTTAGTTACCGATCCTGCGGGTCGTGTCACACAGGACGGGTCCACGTGACACTGAGGTTGTGAAGCAGCAGGTTATAAGATGGAAAAGCTGCATACAACAAGATTGGGAAACAGCGAAGTAGTGTTGGAAGGGGGAATAGACTTGGTGTTCAACCTGTACATGGGTTAGTTGCTAATGTTAATGAAAGCTCAACTGAACAAACACTGCCTCATCCTATCCAAAGACCACTGACAGCATCTTTCACTGGACAGACTACTCCACTCCCTATCTTTGGCAGCCGCACAGTGGTATGCCTTGTAGATGAGGGCCAGAAAAGCCTGTGCTCCAGTGGATGGCAAGTACCGCATCAAGTGGCCTCTCCTCCTCTTCCCCCACCTTAATATCACACACAGTACAATCCTCAGAGCTGCCACACCAATCACCCTTGTTCCCCCCCCCCCCCGAGTCATAAATTTCCAACTGACTGTGGGGAACCACAGATGGGCCATTATGCAGAGTTGTTCACACATTCTATTCCATGGGCATCAGAGATCTGCTCAGATGATTCACAGAATCCAAAGAAGGAAAGTTTCTTCACCGCTGCCCAACAATTTTTCATGTTGGATCCAGGTCCGGACAAAGTAGGGTCCGAGCAGAACCTAGACCCTCGTCACTAGATATTAACCACCAGGGGGAGGTGATCCTGATGAGACTTAGATACCAGAGGCGCACACGGACTGTACTGTGGTGTAAGGGCATGAATAGGAGGAGGGTGAATCTCAGGGTGAGGAGTGTGAGAACAGAGAGGATGACCCAGATATTTACAAAAAATAGAATGCTTTCATCATTATTTATATACAATCATTATTTATAGAGTATGTGTATCAGTGTCCAGCTGCAGCAATGAGGTTTGGACTGTGAAGAAGGAGGATTAGGCCGCCGAAATGCGTAGTCCCATTTGCGCTTATTTCTGCCATGTACTCTGGTTTCTGATTCTTGTGGGTCGTTTTTATACCTTGTTGAAGAAATAAAGAAAAGCATCATTTTACTCCAACCCTGGTTTGCTGAGTTCTTGCTGGATTTCCTTTTTGTTCCACAATCATTATTTATATATAATGCATATTGGATCTGGTGTAAAGACCTGGATTTGTCAAATGTCCCTAAGATATGTGTCTGGCTAATTTCATGACACTCAACTTGACTTCTGGGCAGTTGAGCGGTCAGTCTTTTAGTCCTCCGGCAAATCAGAAACAGTCCAATATACATTATTATGTATAGGTTGCTTTGGAGCTTTATTGCAGTCTCCTCCTCATGGCCGAAATCAGACAGGAAATGTTTCAGCTCAGTGCCAAAACCAAACGCAACAGTGATCTCATGGAGCCTCACAGGGGTATCTGAGCTAAGGTTAAATCTTCTCTCTATAGTGAAGTGTTCTTCTACATCAATACCTAAAATGGGATTAAGGTAACAATACACTACTGGGAGTTCTCTCAATGCAGTTAATCAACATCCTGGCACTGGATGACATCCTTTATTTTATGTTTCCCTGTCCCACCAAACTCACTCATTCTTTAGACTGTTTCTCCCCCTGTTAACCTTTCCTAGAGTGCCCAGAAAGTTCATATAGCATAGCTGATCCCTGGTGTCATGCCGTTCTGTCTGTATCTGCTTGTCGGCGTGGCAATGCATGTTTTTAAAATGTTGGAATAAAAAGTGACTTTTACCGGGGAGTGCGATCCGTTTTCTTCTTTATTGGAATCCAATGCATGTTTTTTCTTTAACCCTTTGCTCATTTCCCCCTAATTGAGCTGGGAAACTGTTGGCTGTTACCTGTATGGAGCCTGCTCAGGTCCCTGCTCTGCTGCATAGTCGTGCATATGTTATTAGGTCTTTGCTCTGCTGCATGACCATCCACATGCGCAGTCCCTGGTTGCCACTGTGGAAGCTGTCGGGTTGAGAGGTCATTTGCAGCTGGTGCATGACTTTCCATGTGTCTGGGCATGCAGCCACTGCTAGGTGCCCTGAGCCTCAGTTCCTGCACTGACTGTGCAGTAATGGTTTCTGTTTGTGCTTAGAGCGTGCACGGCTACACCTCCCCAGCTTTTATCAGGATTAGTGTGTGTACTTGAAATGCTGTCCCCAGCTAATTGCTGAGGGGCAGCTCCTATATAAAGTTCCTATGCCCTAAGGGCTGGTCCAGAGCTACTCACAAAGCTCCTGAAATTTGCCATGTGTGTTTTGTGTTCCTGGACCTCTCCTGTCTATGTTTTGGTACCAAAGTCCTTGCCTTGATTCCTGTATTGTCCTGTTCCTGAGCCTGTCCTGGAGGCAGTATATCCAGACCTGAATCCTTGATCCTGTACCTGTCCTGTACCTGACCCTGTCTGAACTGTGTCTGCTGTGTTATGTTCCTGGAATTCCTCTGTGTCTGGAGCCTCGCACCCAGTGACTTTGAGTCTCCTGTAACCAGTTTTTCTGCTGAGCTTCTACTACCCTATGCTCTGGCTACCATGTGGTGCTAGCTCCATGCAGGCCCAGCAATCCTGCGGTTCTAGCACCGTCACGCTTGAGTTCCTTCCTAGGTCCGATGCCTGGAACCTGACGACCGCAGTCTGAAACCTGACGATCCGGAGCCTGATGACCACAGTAGTGCCTTTAGGTCGTGTCGGATGTCTGGAACTGAACGACTCCTGTCTGATGTCTGCCAGTGACTCTGATGTCCTGTGGGCGACCCTGATATCCTGCCTGTGTCCTAATGTCCCAATGTCCTCCTGTACCCTGATGCCCTGCCTGCGTCCAGATGTCCTCGTGTACCCTGATGTCCTGCCCGCATCCTGATGACCTCATGTACCCTGAAGTCCTGCCTGTGTCTTGATGTCCCTATGTCCCGCCTATGTGTGTCTCGGTGATCTGTTGGTGTCTTGGGGTCCACTGGGTGGTACCCGTCTGGGTGGTGTGGAATCGGGAGCCTGGCATAGTCATGTTTGGTTTATGTACTGTGTGACTTTACTTTAGTAAACTTTATGTTCTCTATATCTGAAGTTGTGCGGTGTAATCAAGTCCTACGTGTCTTCTCTGGTCCACATGCTCAGCTGCTACAGAATCCCAGTCGCTGCCCTTCCCTAGTTCGGGTAGGCGCGGGTCACCCTCTGTGGTATAGAGGGTCCATATTACACCCCCCGTCCCGCCCCATCGTGGTCGGTCTTTGTGGGGGCGTTTTTGGGCTGGGCCGCTTCTTTTTTGTGACACCTGGACATGACAAAATAAATGCAATTTTTCTTAAGTTCGTTCCTAGTCAATAGCTTCTGTTTCCTATACAGATATCCCTCCCAGTTTTTCACAATTCACAAGAGTAGCATACAACCCTCGCAGCTACTTATTTTCCAGTGCATAACTTCAAATCGACTACACAGAGACAAAGGCTTATCGTGTATAGTTGGCAGGATTTCAGGAGGAACGTCCCAGGGGCTAACTGCCAGTCTCATGAGTAAGGAAAGGCATTCTTCTACATCATGAAACTGCCCATCCCTTGGTTCTGTTCTCTCCAATGACACATACCTCTGATTAAGATGTATAGGCAGCCACAACCCACTTGAACTTCAAGGCCTAGGTGCACAATGTATACCTGTCCACACCTCTCTACCTATCTTAGTCCATGCAATAAAACCATCTGTGGATGTGGCTCTATTATCCTGCGATCTGTGCTGCTTTTATTTTTATGAATCCTATTGAAAAACTGGAGCTAAAAATAAAGGTAAAACCTTTTTTCACTTCACAGGGTTTCTGATAGAAAACACAAAAAACCCAGCATACTAACAACTCCTGTTACAAATTGCATTTATATTGAGCCTCAGATAAAACTTTTTTGCCACTTGCCTGAACTTCCCAGGTCTATCAATATATTTAAATTGTAAAAGAACAAACCTAGTAAACAGAGGAACAGTTAAATAAGCTAATACAACAAAACAATCATACACATAAAGAAACAGTACAGGCATGTTAATACAGGAAAGATGTATATCTTTGTACCGTGTTAGCCAGTAGATAGAAAAATATTCAGAATTGAGAGTCCTTTCAGATTTTGTATTAGTCCAGCCTGAAGAAGAGACATGAGTAGTCTCGAAAGCTTGCAATGTGTTACCATCTTTTCAGTTAGCCATTGAAAGGTATCAACCACTGAGGACTCTCAATTCTGAATATTTTACAGGCATGTTAGAAACTCTGTTGCCCTTCGATGTACTGAGTTTGAATCAAAGCCAACTAGGGATCAAATTCGGCCTTTGCTCCCTGACTGTAATCGGCCATTTTGAGCTGTCTGCACATGGTGAGTCACATAAGACAGAGGGAAAATGCTATTCTGTCTGCGTAAATGCCTGTTAGTCATGACAATATTGCTAGACTCTCCACAATTTCACTTCCTTGCAATATGTCCAAAGTGACCACATTTATAACTTTTAATAGAGCAATTTTTCCTCTCTCTTTTTGTACCTGACAATTTGCAGTGCGTGGCAATATGACCTGAGCAAGCGCAGGCATAACATCCAACACATGCCATGCTTGATTTAAGGCACCTAACAGAGCATACTTCCTTCTGTCTGGATCTCTTAAACTGTCCCATTATTAGCGATGCACTTTTAACAATTTTACATTTGGATTTTCTTATATGTTTATATGTCGCCCTCCCGGGGCTGTGGGGTACTCGGTACCGGGCCGGTATCAGCGGGATGTGTCACAGCAGCGGTGACCCGGACCGTGGCCCTAGGCGCCCAAGTAATAGAGGAAATTGAATGGTGGGAGTACAATGGCTTAGATTAATAGTTCGTGACGCCACCTGTGGTGTTCGGCAATTGAGGTGTTAGGCCGACGCTGCATGCAGATCCTCTGGGACTGGTGGTGTGGTGCAGCAAAGATGTTAAAGCTCCCCACAGGTGGAGCTGTAGTCCTATTGCAGCAAACATGTGAGTGATGTCATTTCCGGACTGTGGCCCGACTTATGAGATGGTCTGTTTATTGTTGTCATGGCAATGGCCGTGTGATCGCGGACGTCACATGGTGTAGGAGGAATGATATCGTTCCCGGTTTCTGGCTTTATTTATGATTCGGAGTGTTAATTGTTATTGTAGTAACGGCTGTGTTTATATATGCTGTAAAACACCTTGGGAGTGAGATCAATTATAGATTTGGCACCGTCACTGTTGCCGTGGTAACGGCTGTGATTCTGTGTGCCGCTTTGTATCCTGGGAGTGATGTCACTTCCGGGCTGGGCACTGTCACTGTTGCCGTGGTAGCGGCAATGATTATGTGCGCCGCTATGTATTATGGGAGTGAGGTCATTTCCGGGTTGGGCACCATTATTACCGCCGTGAGAATGGCTGCGATCAAGTGCGCCATTATATTATGGGAGCAGGGCCATGTCCGGATCGGGCGCCGCTTCTTATATTTTTACATGTGTTTCTATATTAATTATAGGCTATGTATGGATTCCATGGTAACGAGTTAGTAGTGATGTATGCTGCACTGGATTGTGGGAATGATGTCACTTCCGGTTCGGGCGCTTTCAATGACGTGCGCCGTTACTTGATGTGAATTGGGTACAGCTGTAGGGGTGTATATATATATATATATATATATATATAGTTGTAACACACAGTGTGAGCATAGACCCCTGAGGAAGCCCAAGCGAAACGTGCGTTGGGGCTGCTTTATTTGTGGTAATTTGGACATACTGGGTAAGAAGTCTTTTTTATGATTGTAGTTTTGCACTTTTAATTATTTTGGAATTTAATACCCTGGGTATAGGTGATTATTATGTACTTAGTGATATAGACTAGTCTCCTATTGTTATTGGTCACATATGCATCGGGATAAATGGTTGTGAAAGATCTATAGATAATTCAATTCAGATTTTTATACCCTGTCCTTACATGAATTATTCATACCACATTGTCACTGTTCATGTCCTTTGTAATTTTAAATTTTTTGAATTATTTTTGAACAATGTATTGTCCTTAAAATACATTTTTCCATGATGTAATATTAATAAAATGTGATATATTTTATATTATATACAGATCTTTGTACTCCTTTTTCTCGGTTCTATTTTAGTATAGACTGCGCACCAAAAATAATCAATAAAAAGCCATTTTTATGGTGCGCAGATCTGAATGCATACACCCGGCAGAGCACGTGTACGACACATTGAAATAATTTAGGAAATAAATAAATTGATATACAATAGTAGATGCAATAAATAGACCCAACCTCAAGTTTTAGAAACTTATAGAAAAATATCTACAGGGCCACAAAAAATTCTCTACGCAGATCTGAAAACCACAGCAAAACCGCGTGGAAAAACGCAGCATGTGCACAGCGTTTTTTTATTTCCATAGGAAATAAAGGTACTGTACAACGCAGCAGAATCTGCTGCGTTTCTGCAGAGCCAAAACTGCTGCGGAAATGCAGCAGAAACCACAAAGTGTGCACATAGCCTTATCCTCCTGACTTGGTGACTTAACAACAACTTGACTTACCATCATCTCATCATCATTCACCTCCTTAGACAAAATTTGTCGTTCTCTACTATTCGTGAATACTTTTTTGGAGTGGTATTGTAATAAATGAGCAGGTACTGGTATGTCACCACGGAGCCGAGACAGATCAAAAGTTAAAGGTTTTTATTTACAGGGATATGATATTCCTCACAGGGAGAAAGCAGTGGGGGTTAAACTGGTTTTAAAGCAGTATATGAAACAGTAAAAAAGAATAACAGTTAGAAACAGGTGTTCTTGGAACTTATCAGTCTGCTGAGTACTTGCTTGTAGGGTCGTCTTCTCCCGCGTTGGCACCATCAGCAGCAGCACTTGTCGTCTCTCTAGTCGCTGCAGGCTCTGCAGTCTCTAAGGACCAACAACAGGGGTCTTGGGGGTTAATGGAGAAAGGCAGGGGGCATTCAGGGTGTCCCCTGCTCTGAGTCTATGCTCCAAAGCTAAACAGTCTCTCCGCAGGAATCAAGGGCTCTGTGTCTCTATAAGTCTCTCAACAGGAGTCAGGGACTCTGCACCAACACCGCAGGTACCGGGGCTACACACGGTGGTCACTGTCTCTGCACAGGGGTCAGAGCACACCTCTCCAGTCACTGCAGGCTCTAGTCTCACGTGCTCACAAGATGCAGTCTCTCTGCACAGTCCCCCTGGATTTGTCCTCTGAACGAGAGTTCTCTCTTCTCCCCTGTGTGTAGCTGCAACCTGCCCTGTCCCCTGCACACTCTGCTCTGAGCTTCGTGCTCTCTCAGGCTGCCCTCCTTCCTGTTCCTCTCTCCTCCCAGCAGTCACATGACCCAGCACATCCAGGTCAGAAAGTCTTCCCCCTAGCAAGCCTGCTGTCTGACCATGTGGTTCCAGATCAGGAGCGGAGAAGGTAACCCCCCTCTGAGTCTTCTTGTGCTTCACCCCCTTACATTCCTCCTCTCTTTTCACTCGCCATTCCACGGGAGAGAATTACTGAAGTTCCTTTTGACAATCTTCCAATCCCTGCACAATCTGCTGCCAGATGAACCCATCCTGATTGTATCGAATGGGGGGTACACCAGCTGTTGAACGTTCAGAGCATCTAAATTCAGCACGGGTCCTGGTGTCAGCTGCTGTGGGAGGGACGGGAGTCTGGGCCACTCCCGGCACATTGGTAGTTTCCGGCACCATCCCTGTTTCCAGGTCCCCTGGGGGAAATTGGATATCTTCCTCGTCTTCAACATCAACATTAACCACTGGTACAGCTGGTGGAGGCACTGGGGCCAATGGAACTGGTTCAGGATCTCGACACAAACAAGAATGCAGCATGTGAGTGGGGGCCCCTTCGTCTGTTTCTGGCCAGACCTCGTAGATGGGACCCTTTCTGCCAAGTCGCCACCTCACCCTGTACGGTCTTTTCTCCCACCAGCACTCCAATTTGTTGTGTGGGCGCTTTTCCCTCACCAGGACTCGATCTCCGGGCCGCAGAGCTGTCCCCCTTTGAGGAGTGAAAGTTCTAACTCCCGCAGCCGATTCTGCACTAGCTGATGGATAGTCTGTAGCCGACAACGGTGTTCTTGAACCCAGGAGTACACGCCCATCTGTGGCTAGTCCTCCTTGGGCTTCAACTCCAATTCTGCCAACTCCTTCCTGGACCGCCCAAAGAACAGAGAGTAGGGTGTGAAGCCAGTGGTGCTGTGCTTCTGATTGTTATATACCCACACCAATGCAGGGACATACTCAGTCCAATGGGCCTTCTGTTCCTCTTCCAGAGTCCTCAGCATTTGGATCAAGGTGCGGTTAAATCTCTCACAAGCTCTGTTTCCCTGTGGATGATAAGTAGTTGTCCGGGACTTATTGGTCTTGTTCAGCTGATACAGCTCCTCCATCACCTTTCTGAGGAAGCAGGCCCCCTGATCAGAATGGATGCATTTGGGGCACCTGTACACCTGAATGAAGTGTTTGCAGATTGCATGAGCAGCAGACTCGGCAGTCTGGTCCCGTGTAGGTCTCCCTATGGCAAACTTGATAAAATGGTCTATCATTGCTAAACAGTGGTCATAGCCTTTGGTGCGTGGGTCCAATTGTCAGGTAATCTATGGCCAGCAGGTCCATAGGGCCAGAGGACTTCACCGTCTCTGCGGGGGCCCGTTGTTCCGGTGGTTTGACCAGTTCACAACTCCGGCATTGTTGACAGAACCTTTTCATGACGTTCCTCAGATTGGGATGATAAAACAGGCGCTGCAACCATTAGAAGGTTTTCTCGGGCCCAAAGTGTGCAGTCTCTCCAAAATCCGGGATCTCCACAGGCTCCAGCTCTTCATCCCGACTGGGCGCTGGTTTGTGATAATTCACTCGAGAAAGGGCATCAGCATGAACATTCTCTGATCCTCTCTTGTAGGAGATTCTGTATTGGAACTTGGCCATCTGGGCTACCCAATGTTGTTCTAGACCCCCTAACTTTGCGGTCTCTAGATGAGCCAACGGATTGTCATCCGTACGTACATGAACTTCTGAGCCAGCCAGATACTCCGCAAACTTCCCAGTCATTGCCCACACCAGCGCCAATAGCTCCAGCTTGAATGAACTCTGTAGCTTTCTGGATTTTTCTCCGAGCTATGTAAAGACCCACTGGCGTAGGCTATGACACGCTCTTTTCTGTCCTGCATCTGGGATAGCACTGCTCCGAGCCCCTGTAAACTCCCATCAGTGTGTAAGATGAACGGCTGCGAGAAGTTAGCTTAAGCCAGCACAGGGGCCTCCGTCAAAGCCTTCTTCAGGGCTAGGAATGCTTCTTCCTGACGCTTTCCCCACTGTATGTTCCTGTTTTTGGCACACGAGGGTACTCCCCTCAACAGCTCCAGAAGAGGATTTGCAAGGCAGGTAAAGTCTTTTATGAAGCGTCGAAATTATCCGGTGAGTCCCAAGAATGCACGCACATCTTTTACAGTTTTTGGGGTTGGCCACTCTTGTACCGCAGCAATCTTATCCTGAGAAGGCTTCACTCCCTCAGCTGAAACAACGTGCCCCAATATTCAATCTCAATCTGGAAGAGGTGACACTTCTGGGGCTTCACTTCCAACCCATACCTCTGTAGACGACTCAGAACCTGCTCCAGCCTCTGCAGATGTTCTTCAAAGGTGGGGGCAAAGACTATGATATCGTCCAAGTAGATCAAAGTGGCTTCAAAGTTCAGGTCTCCCAGACATCTCTCAATGAGGCGTTGAAATGCTCCTGGGGCATTGGCTAGGCCGAAGGGCCTGCGGTCGAACTCATACAATCCCATCGGAAGGATGAATGCTGTCTTGGCTCGATCTCGTTCAGACATTGGTACTTGCCAGTAACCGCTGCATGGAAAAGTACCTGGCATTCCCTAGCGCCGACAGGGACTCCTCTATTCTCGGCAGTGGATACGAGTCTCGCACTATGCAAGCGTTGAGCCGGTGGTAGTCCACACAGAAACGTAGGGACCCGTCCTTCTTCCTCACCAAGACTATGGGGGCAGCCCATCGGCTTTGACTCTCACAAATCACCCCCTTCCTCAACATCTGCGACAGCATCCCCTTTACCTCTTGGTACATCTGTGGAGGTATCTCGTGATTAGTGTTGAGCATTCCGATACTGCAAATATCGGGTATCGGCCGATACTCGCTGTATCGGAATTCCGATACCGAGTACCGATATTTTTTCAATATCGTATATCGGAATCGGAAGTTCCCATAATGCAAAGAGCCACTGCTGTGGCTATGATTGGCTGCCGAAATGATGTCATCATGATGCGCGGTCTGTGCGCATCATGATGCGCCGTCAGTTCGGGCCTTCCGGGGGGGGGGTCTATGCCGACTGCCCGGGGTTCTGTACCGGCCTCCCGGGGGTCTGTGCTGACTGCCCGGGGGTCTGTGCGGACTGCCGGGGGGCTGTGCCGACTGCCCGGGGGTCTGTGCGGACTGCCTTGGGTCTGTATCGGCCTGCCGGGGGGCTGTGCCGGCCTGCCGGTGGTCTGTACCGACTGTCCGGGGGTCTGAGCGGCCTGCCGGTGGTCTGTGCCGACTGCCCGGGGGTCTGTACCGGCCTGCTGGTGGTCTGTACCGACCGTCCGGGGGTCTGAGCGGCCTGCCGGTGGTCTGTACCGGCCTGCCGGGGGGCTGTGCTGACTGTCCGGGGTCTGTGCAGGTTGCGGGGGTCTGTGCAGGCATCGTCCGATGGGACTACAAGTCCCATCGGGCGATGCCTGCTACCATGACGGTGATTGACACATTAGCCACTGATGGGACAGTAGTAGTCCCATCATCCGGCCTATGTGTTGAATGTAAAAAAAAAAAAAAAAATACATACTACATACATACTACATGCTACATACATACTACATACATACTACCTGCTACATACATACTACATACATGCTACATACATGCAACATACATACATACTGCATATATACCACATGCATGCAACATGCATACTACATATATACCACATATATACTACATGCATGCAACATGCATACTACATATATACCACATATATACTACATGCATGCAACATGCATACTACATATATACCACATATACCGGGGGTCTGTGCCGACTGTCCGGGGGTCTGAGCGGACTGCCGGGGGTCTGTACCATGCCTGCCGGGGGGCTGTGCCGGCCTGCCGGTGGTCTGTACCGACTGTCCGGGGGTCTGAGCGGCCTGCCGGGGGGCTGTGCCGACTGCCCGGGGGTCTGTACCGGCCTGCCGGGGGGCTGTGCCGGCCTGCCAGTGGTCTGTACCGACCGTCCGGGGGTCTGAGCGGCCTGCCGGTGGTCTGTACCGGCCTGCCGGGGGGCTGTGCCGACTGTCCGGGGTCTGTGCAGGTTGCGGGGGTCTGTGCAGGCATCGTCCGATGGGACTACAAGTCCCATCGGGCGATGCCTGCTACCATGACGGTGATTGACACATTAGCCAATGATGTGACAGTAGTAGTCCCATCATCCGGCCTATGTGTTGAATGTAAAAAAAAAAAAAAAAAAAAAACATACTACATGCTACATACATACTACATACATACTACATACATGCTACATACATACTACATACATGCTACATACATGCAACATACATACATACTGCATATATACCACATGCATGCAACATGCATACTACATATATACCACATATATACTACATGCATGCAACATGCATACTACATATATACCACATATATACTACATGCATGCAACATGCATACTACATATATACCACATATACCGGGGGTCTGTACCGACTGTCCGGGGGTCTGAGCGGCCTGCCGGTGGTCTGAGCCGACAGCCCGGGGGTCTGTACCGGCCTGCCGGGGGGCTGTGCCGGCCTGCCGGTGGTCTGTACCGACCGTCCGGGGGTCTGAGTGGCCTGCCGGTGGTCTGTACCGGCCTGCCGGGGGGCTGTGCCGACTGTCCGGGGTCTGTGCAGGTTGCGGGGGTCTGTGCAGGCATCGTCCGATGGGACTACAAGTCCCATCGGGCGATGCCTGCTACCATGACGGTGATTGACACATTAGCCAATGATGTGACAGTAGTAGTCCCATCATCCGGCCTATGTGTTGAATGTAAAAAAAAAAAAAAAAAAAACATACTACATGCTACATACATACTACATACATACTACATACATGCTACATACATACTACATACATGCTACATACATGCAACATACATACATACTGCATATATACCACATGCATGCAACATGCATACTACATATATACCACATATATACTACATGCATGCAACATGCATACTACATATATACCACATATATACTACATGCATGCAACATGCATACTACATATATACCACATATACCGGGGGTCTGTACCGACTGTCCGGGGGTCTGAGCGGCCTGCCGGTGGTCTGAGCCGACAGCCCGGGGGTCTGTACCGGCCTGCCGGGGGGCTGTGCCGGCCTGCCGGTGGTCTGTACCGACCGTCCGGGGGTCTGAGTGGCCTTGCCGGTGGTCTGTACCGGCCTGCCGGGGGGCTGTGCCGGCCTGCCGGTGGTCTGTACCGACTGCCCGGGGGTCTGAGCGGCCTGCCGGTGGTCTGAGCCGACAGCCCGGGGGTCTGTACCGGCCTGCCGGGGGGCTGTGCCGGCCTGCCGGTGGTCTGTACCGACCGTCCGGGGGTCTGAGTGGCCTGCCGGTGGTCTGTACCGGCCTGCCGGGGGGCTGTGCCGGCCTGCCGGTGGTCTGTACCGACTGCCCGGGGGTCTGTGCGGACTGCCGGTGGTCTGTGCCGGCCTGCCGGTGGTCTGTACCGACTGTCCGGGTGTCTGTGCAGGCTGCGGGGGGCTGTGTCGGCCTGCCGGTGGTCTGTGCCAACTGTCCGGGGGTCTGTGCAGGATCGTCCGATGGGACTACAAGTCCCATCGGGCGATGCCTGCTACCATGACGGTGATTGACACATTAGCCAATGATGGGACAGTAGTAGTCCCATCATCCGCCTAATGTGTTGAATGTACAAAAAAAAAACATACTACATACATACTACATACATACATACTACAAACATGCTACATACATACTACATGCATGCATCATACATACATACTACATATATACCACATGCATGCAACATGCATACTACATATATACCACATGCATGCAACATGCATACTACATATATACCACATATATACTACATGCATGCAACATACAAATATACTACATATATACTACATGCAACATAAATACTACATATATACTACATGCATGCAACATACATATATACTACATGCAACATGCATACTACATGCATGCAACATACATAACATACATACTACATATATACCACATGCATGCAACATGCATACTATATATACCACATATATACTACATGCATGCAACATACATATATACTACATGCAACATGCATACTACATGCATGCAACATGCATACTACATATATACCACATATATACTACATGCATGCAACATACATATATACTACATATATACCACATATATACTACATGCATGCAACATATATATATATATAATACATATATACTACTTGCAACATACATACTACATGCATACTACATATATACCACATGCATGCAACATGCATACTACATATATACTACATATATACTACATGCATGCAACATACATATATACTACATACAATACATTCATACAATACATACATATAGACATACAGTACATATAACATAGAGTACATACTCACCATCACTTGTCACTTTGATCCCCAAAGCCATTGTCATCTATGGAATAAATATTAAAATAACAAAGCACCAATATACTCACCCTTGATCCGCAGAAGTCCACGGGTGTCCAACAACGATCTTGCGTGGAGAACAGCAGCATCAGCTGATGCTACCGTTCTCTACGGGCTCCAGGAAACCAGTGTCGGGAGGTAGGTATCCTTCCGCCCTGTATTCCTCCGCCACTGTAAAGAAAAAAAAACGTCCCTAGTCTCATTTTATAGCATTGCTGTGTGAGAAATTTCCCATGCAGCTTTTGCCATAAAGTGAGACTAGGGACTTTTTTTTTTTTTTTTTTACACTGGCGGAGGAATACAGGGCGGAAGGATACCTACCTCCTGACACTGGTTTCCTGGGGCCCATAGAGAACGGTAGCATCAGCTGATGCTGCAGTTCTCCACGCAAGATCGTTGTGGGACTCTCGTGGATTTTTGCGGATCAGGGAGTATATTGTTTGTTTGTTTTTTTAATATTTATTCCAAAAATGACAATGGCTTCGGGGATCAAAGTGACAAGTGATGGTGAGTATGCACTCTGTTATATGTACTGTATGTCTATATGTATGTATTGTATGAATGTATTGTATGTAGTATATATGTATGTTGCATGCATGTAGTATATATGTAGTATGCATGTTGCATGCATGTGGTATATATGTAGTATGTATGTATGTTGCATGCATGTAGTATATATGTATGTTGCATGCATGTAGTATATATGTAGTATGCATGTTGCATGCATGTGGTATATATGTAGTATGTATGTAGTATGTATGTTGCATGTAGTATATATGTATTATATATATGTTGCATGCATGTAGTATATATGTGGTATATATAGTATGCATGTTGCATGCATGTGGTATATATGTAGTATGTATGTTGCATGCATGTAGTATATATGTAGTATGCATGTTGCATGTAATATATATGTATGTTGCATGCATGTAGTATATATGTATGTTGCATGCATGTAGTATATATGTAGTATGCATGCTGCATGCATGTGGTATATATGTAGTATGTATGTAGTATGTATGTTGCATGTAGTATATATGTATTATATATATGTTGCATGCATGTAGTATATATGTAGTATATACAGTGGGGAAAAAAAGTATTTCGTCAGTCAGCAATAGTGCAAGTTCCACCACTTAAATAGATGAGAAGCGTCTGTAATTTACATCATAGGTAGACCTCAACTATGGGAGACAAACTGAGAAAAAAAAATCCAGAAAATCACATTGTCTGTTTTTTTTTCATTTTATTTGCATATTATGGTGGAAAATAAGTATTTGGTCAGAAACAAGCAATCAAGATTTCTGGCTCTCACAGACCTGTAACTTCTTCTTTAAGAGTTTCCTCTTTCCTCCACTCATTACCTGTAGTAATGGCACCTGTTTAAACTTGTTATCAGTATAAAAAGACACCTGTGCACACCCTCAAACAGTCTGACTCCAAACTCCACTATGGTGAAGACCAAAGAGCTGTCAAAGGACACCAGAAACAAAATTGTAGCCCTGCACCAGGCTGGGAAGACTGAATCTGCAATAGCCAACCAGCTTGGAGTGAAGAAATCAACTGTGGGAGCAATAATTAGAAAATGGAAGACATACAAGACCACTGATAATCTCCCTCGATCTGGTGCTCCACGCAAAATCCCACCCCGTGGGGTCAGAATGATCACAAGAACGGTGAGCAAAAATCCCAGAACCACGCGGGGGGACCTAGTGAATGAACTGCAGAGAGCTGGGACCAATGTAACAAGGCCTACCATAAGTAACACACTACGCCACCATGGACTCAGATCCTGCAGTGCCAGACGTGTCCCACTGCTTAAGCCTGTACATGTCCGGGCCCGTCTGAAGTTTGCTAGAGAGCATTTGGATGATCCAGAGGAGTTTTGGGAGAATGTCCTATGGTCTGATGAAACCAAACTGGAACTGTTTGGTAGAAACACAACTTGTCGTGTTTGGAGGAAAAAGAATACTGAGTTGCATCCATCAAACACCATACCTACTGTAAAGAATGGTGGTGGAAACATCATGCTTTGGGGCTGTTTCTCTGCAAAGGGGCCAGGACGACTGATCCGGGTACATGAAAGAATGAATGGGGCCATGTATTGTGAGATTTTGAGTGCAAACCTCCTTCCATCAGCAAGGGCATTGAAGATGAAACGTGGCTGGGTCTTTCAACATGACAATGATCCAAAGCACACCGCCAGGGCAACGAAGGAGTGGCTTCGTAAGAAGCATTTCAAGGTCCTGGAGTGGCCTAGCCAGTCTCCAGATCTCAACCCTATAGAAAACCTTTGGAGGGAGTTGAAAGTCCGTGTTGCCAAGCGAAAAGCCAAAAACATCACTGCTCTAGAGGAGATCTGCATGGAGGAATGGGCCAACATACCAACAACAGTGTGTGGCAACCTTGTGAAGACTTACAGAAAACGTTTGACCTCTGTCATTGCCAACAAAGGATATATCACAAAGTATTGAGATGAAATTTTGTTTCTGACCAAATACTTATTTTCCACCATAATATGCAAATAAAATGAAAAAAAAAACAGACAATGTGATTTTCTGGATTTTTTTTTCTCAGTTTGTCTCCCATAGTTGAGGTCTACCTATGATGTAAATTACAGACGCCTCTCATCTTTTTAAGTGGTGGAACTTGCACTATTGCTGACTGACTAAATACTTTTTTTCCCCACTGTATGTATGTTGAATGCATGTAGTATATATGTGGTATACATATAGTATGCATGTTGCATGCATGTGGTATATATGTAGTATGTATGTTGCATGTAGTATGTATGTATTATATATATGTTGCATGCATGTAGTATATATGTAGTATATGTATGTTGAATGCATGTAGTATATATGTGGTATACATATAGTATGCATGTTGCATGCATGTGGTATATATGTAGTATGTATGTTGCATGCATGTAGTATATATGTAGTATGCATGTTGCATGTAGTATATATGTAGTATATATGTATGTTGCATGCATGTAGTATATACAGTGGGGAAAAAAAGTATTTAGTCAGTCAGCAATAGTGCAAGTTCCACCACTTAAAAAGATGAGAGGCGTCTGTAATTTACATCATAGGTAGACCTCAACTATGGGAGACAAACTGAGAAAAAAAAATCCAGAAAATCACATTGTCTGTTTTTTTTTCATTTTATTTGCATATTATGGTGGAAAATAAGTATTTGGTCAGAAACAAGCAATCAAGATTTCTGGCTCTCACAGACCTGTAACTTCTTCTTTAAGAGTCTCCTCTTTCCTCCACTCATTACCTGTAGTAAGGGCACCTGTTTAAACTTGTTATCAGTATAAAAAGACACCTGTGCACACCCTCAAACAGTCTGACTCCAAACTCCACTATGGTGAAGACCAAAGAGCTGTCAAAGGACACCAGAAACAAAATTGTAGCCCTGCACCAGGCTGGGAAGACTGAATCTGCAATAGCCAACCAGCTTGGAGTGAAGAAATCAACTGTGGGAGCAATAATTAGAAAATGGAAGACATCCATACCACTGATAATCTCCCTCAATCTGGTGCTCCACGCAAAATCCCACCCCGTGGGGTCAGAATGATCACAAGAACGGTGAGCAAAAATCCCAGAACCACGCGGGGGGACCTAGTGAATGAACTGCAGAGAGCTGGGACCAATGTAACAAGGCCTACCATAAGTAACACACTACGCCACCATGGACTCAGATCCTGCAGTGCCAGACGTGTCCCACTGCTTAAGCCTGTACATGTCCGGGCCCGTCTGAAGTTTGCTAGAGAGCATTTGGATGATCCAGAGGAGTTTTGGGAGAATGTCCTATGGTCTGATGAAACCAAACTGGAACTGTTTGGTAGAAACACAACTTGTCGTGTTTGGAGGAAAAAGAATACTGAGTTGCATCCATCAAACACCATACCTACTGTAAAGCATGGTGGTGGAAACATCATGCTTTGGGGCTGTTTCTCTGCAAAGGGGCCAGGACGACTGATCCGGGTACATGAAAGAAAGAATGGGGCCATGTATCGTGAGATTTTGAGTGCAAACCTCCTTCCATCAGCAAGGGCATTGAAGATGAAACGTGGCTGGGTCTTTCAACATGACAATGATCCAAAGCACACCGCCAGGGCAACGAAGGAGTGGCTTCGTAAGAAGCATTTCAAGGTCCTGGAGTGGCCTAGCCAGTCTCCAGATCTCAACCCTATAGAAAACCTTTGGAGGGAGTTGAAAGTCCGTGTTGCCAAGCGAAAAGCCAAAAACATCACTGCTCTAGAGGAGATCTGCATGGAGGAATGGGCCAACATACCAACAACAGTGTGTGGCAACCTTGTGAAGACTTACAGAAAACATTTGACCTCTGTCATTGCCAACAAAGGATATATCACAAAGTATTGAGATGAAATTTTGTTTCTGACCAAATACTTATTTTCCACCATAATATGCAAATAAAATGAAAAAAAAACAGACAATGTGATTTTCTGGATTTTTTTTTCTCAGTTTGTCTCCCATAGTTGAGGTCTACCTATGATGTAAATTACAGACGCCTCTCATCTTTTTAAGTGGTGGAACTTGCACTATTGCTGACTGACTAAATACTTTTTTTCCCCACTGTATGTGGTATATATGTAGTATGCATGTTGCATGCATGTAGTATATATGTTGTATATATGTTGCATGCATGTGGTATATATGTAGTATGCAGTATATATGTATGTTGCATGCATGTAGTATGCATGTTGCATGTAGTATATATGTATGTTGCATGCATGTAGTATATATGTTGCATGCAGTATATATGTAGTATATATGTATGTTGCATGCATGTAGTATATATGTGGTATATATGTAGTATGCATGTTGCATGCATGTATGTAGTATGTATTTTTTTTTTTTTACATTCAACACATAGGCCGGATGATGGGACTACTACTGTCCCATCATTGGCTAATGTGTCAATCACGTCATGGTAGCAGGCATCGCCCGATGGGACTTGTAGTCCCATCGGACGATGCCTGCACAGACCCCCGCAGCCTGCACAGACCCCAAGACAGTCGGCACAGAAACCCGCCAGTCCGCACAGACCCCCGGGCAGTCGGTACAGACCACCGGCAGGCCGGCACAGACCCCCGGGCAGTTGGCACAAACCCCGGGCAGTCGGCACAGACCCCCGGACAGTCAGCACAGCCCCCTGGCAGGCCGGCACAGCCCCCCGGCAGTCCGCACAGACCCCCGGGCAGTCGGTACAGACCACCGGCAGGCCGGTACAGACCCCCGCAGCCTGCACAGACCCCCGGACAGTCGGTACAGACCACCGGCAGGCCGGTACAGACCCCCGGGCAGTCGGCACAGACCCCCAGACAGTCTGCACGGTGGTATATATGTAGTATGCATGCATGTAGTATATATGTGGTATATATGTAGTATGCATGTTGCATGCATGTGGTATATATGCAGTATGTATGTATGTTGCATGCATGTAGTATATATGTTGCATGTATGTAGCATGTATGTAGTATGTATGTAGCATGTAGTATGTATGTATTTTTTTTTTTTTTACATTCAACACATAGGCCGGATGATGGGACTACTACTGTCCCATCATTGGCTAATGTGTCAATCACCGTCATGGTAGCAGGCATCGACCGATGGGACTTGTAGTCCCATCGGGCGATGCCTGCACAGACCCCCGCAGCCTGCACAGACCCCCGGACAGTCAGCACAGCCCCCCGGCAGGCCGGTACAGACCACCGGCAGGCCGCTCAGACCCCCGGACGGTCGGTACAGACCCCCGGCAGTCCGCTCAGACCCCCGGACAGTCGGTACAGACCACCGGCAGGCCGGTACAGACCCCCGCAGCCTGCACAGATCCCCGGACAGTCGGCACAGCCCCCCAGCAGGCCAGCACAGACCCTCGGCAGGCCGGTACAGACCCCCGGCAGTATGCACAGACCCCCGGGCAGTCGGCACAGACCCCCGGACAGTCGGCACAGCCCCCCGGCAAGCCGGCACAGCCCCCCGGCAGGCCGGTACAGACCCCCGGCAGTCCGCTCAGACCCCGGACAGTCGGTACAGCCCCCCGGCAGGCCGGTACAGACCCCCGGCAGTCGGCACAGACCCCCGGACAGTCGGCACAGCCCCCCAGCAGGCCAGCACAGCCCCCCGGCAGGCCGGTACAGACCCCCGGCAGTCCGCACAGACCCCCGGCAGTCCGCTCAGACCCCCGGACAGTCGGTACAGACCACCGACAGGCCAGCACAGCCCCCCGGCAGGCCGATACAGACCCCCGCAGCCTGCACAGACCCCCGGACAGTCGGCACAGCCCCCCAGCAGGCCAGCACAGCCCCTTGGCAGGCCGGTACAGACCCCCGGCAGTCCGCACAGACCCCCGGACAGTCGGCATAGCCCCCCGGCAGGCCGGTACAGACCCCCGCAGCCTGCACAGACCCCCGGACAGTCGGCACAGCCCCCCGGCAGGCCGGTACAGACCCCCGCAGCCTGCACAGACCCCTGGACAGTCGGCACAGACCCCCGGACAGTCGGCACAGCCCCCTGGCAAGCCGGCACAGCCCCCCGGCAGGCCGGTACAGACCCCCGGCAGTCCGCTCAGACCCCGGACAGTCGGTACAGACCACCGGCAGGCCGGCACAGACCCCCGGCAGTCCGCACAGACCCCCGGGCAGTCGGTACAGACCACCGGCAGGCCACTACAGACCCCCGCAGCCTGCACAGACCCCCGGACAGTCGGTACAGACCACCGGCAGGCCGGTACAGACCCCCGCAGCCTGCACAGACCCCCGGGCAGTCGGCACAGACCCCCGGACAGTCTGCACAGTGGTATATATGTAGTATGCATGCATGTAGTATATATGTGGTATATATGTAGTATGCATGTTGCATGCATGTGGTATATATGCAGTATGTATGTATGTTGCATGCATGTAGTATATATGTTGCATGTATGTAGCATGTATGTAGTATGTATGTAGCATGTAGTATGTATGTATTTTTTTTTTTTTTTTACATTCAACACATAGGCCGGATGATGGGACTATTACTGTCCCATCATTGGCTAATGTGTCAATCACCGTCATGGTAGCAGGCATCGCCCGATGGGACTTGTAGTCCCATCGGACGATGCCTGCACAGACCCCCGCAGCCTGCACAGACTCCCGGACAGTCGACACAGCCCCCCGGCAGGCCAGCACAGCCCCCCGGCAGGCCGGTACAGACCCCCGGCAGTCCGCTCAGACCCCGGACAGTCGGTACAGACCACCGGCAGGCCGGTACAGACCCGTGCGCAGTCGGCACAGACCCCCGGACAGTCGGCACAGCCCCCCGGTATATGTGGTATATATGTAGTATGCATGTTGCATGCATGTAGTATATACGTGGTATATATGTAGTATGCATGTTGCATGCATGTGGTATATATGTAGAATGCATGTTGCATGCATGTGGTATATATGTAGTATGTATGTATGTTGCATGCATGTAGTATGTATGTAGCATGTATGTAGTATGTATGTAGCATGTAGTATGTATGTAGTATGTATTTTTTTTTTTTTTGTACATTCAACACATTAGCCGGATGATGGGACTACTACTGTCCCATCATTGGCTAATGTGTCAATTACCGTCATGGTAGCAGGCATCGCCCGATGGGACTTGTAGTCCCATCAGACGATCCTGCACAGACCACCGGCAGGCCGGCACAGCCCCCCGCAGCCTGCACAGACACCCGGACAGTCGGTACAGACCACCGGCAGGCCGGCACAGACCACCGGCATTCCGCACAGACCCCCGGGCAGTCAGTACAGACCACCGGCAGGCCGGCACAGCCCCCCGTAGCCTGCACAGACACCCGGACAGTCGGCACAGACCACCGGCAGTCCGCACAGACCCCCGAGCAGTCGGTACAGACCACCGGCAGGCCGGTACAGACCCCCGCAGCCTGCACAGACCCCCGGACAGTCGGCACAGCCCCCCAGCAGGCCAGCACAGCCCCCTGGCAGGCCGGCACAGCCCCCCGGCAGGCCGGTACAGACCCCCGGCAGTCCGCTCAGACCCCCGGGCAGTCGGTACAGACCACCGGCAGGCCGGTACAGACCCCTGGGCAGTCGGCACAGACCCCCGGACAGTCGGCACAGCCCCCCGGTATATGTGGTATATATGTAGTATGCATGTTGCATGCATGTAGTATATATGTGGTATATATGTAGTATGCATGTTGCATGCATGTGGTATATATGTAGTATGTATGTATGTTGCATGCATGTAGTATGTATGTAGTATGTATGTAGTATGTATTTTTTTTTTTGTACATTCAACACATTAGCCGGATGATGGGACTACTACTGTCCCATCATTGGCTAATGTGTCAATCACGGTCATGGTAGCAGGCATCGCCCGATGGGACTTGTTGTCCCATCGGACGATCCTGCACAGACCACCGGCAGGCCGGCACAGCCCCCCGCAGCCTGCACAGACACCCGGACAGTCGGTACAGACCACCGGCAGGCCGGTACAGAGCCCCGGCAGTCCGCACAGACCCCCGGGCAGTTGGTACAGACCACCGGCAGGCCGGCACAGCCCACCGCAGCCTGCACAGACACCCGGACAGTCGGCACAGACCACCGGCAGTCCGCACAGACCCCCGAGCAGTCAGTACAGACCACCGGCAGTCCGCACAGACCCCTGGGTAGTCGGCACAGACCCCTGGAAGGTCTGTACACCCCCCCGAGAGGCTGTAGAAGGAGAGAAAAGGGTTTTTCTTATTCCGATACCGGAAGTCCCATAGACTTGATTGGGACTTCCGGTATCGGAATCGGCGATACCCGATACTTTTTTCGTATCGGGCCGATACCATCCGATCTGATATTTTAGGGTATCGGATGGTATCGCTCAACACTACTCGTGATACTGCTCCTGGATTGGTGCCGCATCCCCGGTGAGTATCTCATGGATGATGGCCGTGGTGCGCCCGAAGTCGTCTTCATTTTTCGCGAACACTTCCTGGTATTTTCCCAACAAGGCTTCCACCTGGGGCACCTGCTGAGGGGTCAGCTCTGTGAGCTCTGCCCTCATGTGTTCCAGTATCCGTCACCCCTCTTGCAGCAATCTGGGGTCCAGGGCTGCCTCCGCCTTGACAGTCACTAGCCACGGATCTTCTGACCTTGCAGTCAGCTGTACTGTCTCAGTCAGGATCAGCTCGTCTGGGAGACCCAGGATGTGGGAGACTTCACTCTTGGGGAGTAAAGTTACATCAGTTTCCCCCAAATTTAAGCATCATACGAGGACAGTGCCATCCTGCACGGTAGCCAGGGTCCGTGCGACCATTACTCCCGATGGCAACTGGTCGACTCCGCTAGGTTCAATTTGAACCTCCAACCCCTCCCGGGGAATACCAGCTTGGACAGGCAGGGGCACCACAGTCTGCCCAGGGGGCAACTGTGGTGAACTCATTTTCTGGTTTACCTCTGGCTTCTGGTGAGGGTGGTGGAGCTGGATGTGTTGACAGAGGAGTCGGGAGTTCTCCATCTGGGCTCCCTCTAGTGGTAACAATAGGTAATGAAGCTGATCTAAATGGCAGAGACTTGCCACCTGAGGAGGAGGACTGTGAGTTGACATCAGGAGTCTCTGACTGGATTTAAGACAGCCGACTCAATAATTTTGTGCTGGTTATTTTTTCCTGCCCTGAGGTTCTGGTTTCCAGTTCTGTTCCTGCCTTCTCAAGCTAAGTGTGCTCTGCTATTTTTTCACATGAGATTTGGTCTTGTTTACTCAGTTTTTGTGGTCAGCCAGCCCCTGCTGGGGCTGTGCTGAATTTCCATTCTTATGTCTCTGTTTATGCCAGTTTGCTTTTTGTCCCTGATCAGATTGGTCGCTTTTTGCTCTGTCTTCAGAATATACCAGAGTGCTGATATAGGGAATTGAAGTCTAGTGACTTCAGGGTTTTTGTTATCAGAAAGTGTTGGACATTTTTGGCAGGGTTTTGTGCGTGATTGCAGACAGCATCTTTCCTTTCCTGTCCTTTCTAGTTAGTGTGGGCCCCATCGTTTGCTCAGCCTATTTTTCTATCTGTGTTTGTGTTTTCATCTTGTCTCACTGACAATATATGTTTGGGGGCTGTCTATTGCTTTGGGGTCTGCTCTGGGGCAGTTTAGATTTCCCCTTTTCTTGCTTTAGGTTTATTTAGTTCTCCGGCTGTGATGAGGCGTCTAGGATCATCGTAGGTACGCTCCATGGTTACTGCTAGTTGTGTGGATAGGATCAGGGGTCTGAAATCCACTTAGTTACCAACCTCTCTGGTTTTCTGTAGCTTAGCTTGTTTTTGTTATTCCTCCTCGGTGACTGACTCATAACAGGCAACACATGATTAACGGAGGTGGGTGCGATGACTTTGCCAAGTTCCTTCCCATCACCATATGCTTCCCGGGCTTGAGCTGTCAGTATCAATTGCTGAAAGACCTTTCCTCTGAGGAGTTTGATCGCTCCATTGCTGCAGGAACTGCTCTGGGGACTCGCTAAACAGAAGGCTCCCGAGATCTTTAAGCACATTCATGCCCAGGGTCAGGGTATGGTCATTAGCTGCTTCTCCATCCACCAGTACTATGCCCCTTCTTCCTACATCTTTACCGCAGACTTCTATGTTCATCCATACCACCCCTGCGACCGGGATGGGTAACTGGTTAGCCGCCATAAGTTTGATCACTGAGCCACATTCTGGCCGTAGTGCCTGCATGAAGTGATGGCAGAAATATCCTTCAGGCATGTCTACCAGACACTGCACTGCTTTTCCATTGATTTCTGCCCAGACCAGAGGGTACGTGGAAACAAGGCTGGTGGGACTTCTGCTACTCTTTCTGCACTCTTCATGCTCCGGGTGGCATCCCTTGGGCTCGGAGCCAATTATTTTAACGGATGGCACGGGGATGGCCGGCTCCGCTGTGTACACCACCGGGCGATGTGGCTGGGCTCTCCACAGGTATAACACGTACGAGGGCTTCTCCTCCGGGTAGTATCAATCTCACATTGGGGGCAGCTTCTCTGTCCTGTGCCATAGGGACGGTGTCACGATCCATTCTTGGATCTGTGGCAGAGTCTGGATTCTCTTTTAAAAACCTTTTTTCCTTTCAGGCCTTGGGGGTTAATATGAGTTTTTGCCCCCGGTGGTCGCTGGTGTTACTACCACTGTAGTTGGTCGGCTGCTGGGTTTTTCCCTCTCCAGTGGCCGCTGATGTTACTAGAGTTTTAATTAGTCAGCAGGTGGTGACCCCCCCCTCCTTCCTATAAAAGGTCGTCAGCTGCTGCAGCTCCCTGTTGGTAATATTTCTCATTCACTAACCAACCTTTCTGAAGAGAGGAGCTATCTGGAGCAGTGCTGTTGCAGCTTATCTGGAGCCTTTGTGTTTCTGCTGGAAGCTGTGTCCAGGTGCCTTACTCTGCGGTCCTGTGCATGACTGCAGAGCAAGCTAAGTGTTGTTTGTTTTTCCCTGCCTGTTTTCCCTGGTGTTTTACTAGTACAGCGGTGAGGACCAGTGTCCACACTTGCCAGTTCCCTAGTAAGGGATAGGTGCAGGGCAAGTGAGGGACTGAGGTATCCTGGTCGGCGACAAGTTGAAAGAACCTGTATAGGGAGCGTGAGGAGAATCAGGGCTCTTCATTAGGAGAGTGCAGGAGGTGTCTACTTCCCCGTTCCCTAATTATAGGGCCTACCATTGTAATTGTTTCCCCCGTGTCCCCTTGTCTGTCTTGTGGTTTTGTGACCGACCGATCGTCGGGTCACGTCACGCAAAGCCAGACATACGGTGACAGACGGGCTCTATCACCCAAGTTCTTCTTGAGGCTGCCATTTCTTCACGGACCTGTCTGCATCTCCATCTTCAGGTCTTCCACCCACTGAGAGATAGTGTCCGTGGGGGTGGTTACCTCTCCGCTCCGCACCTTCCCCACTGGCCCTGACACTCCCTGCTCTTGATCTCGCGCACGTGCCTCACTGCCAATTTCTGAGAACGTTATTTCTGGCTTTACCCGCATGCACTCTCGCAGGGCCTGTTTCATCAATATGTAACGCAAACCCATCACCAGCCTGTCCCGGAGCACAATGTCAACTGACCCTACACCTACACCGTCCTTCCATTTGATGGCAATATGGAGCTCTTGCAGGGCGTTCATAAAATTGTGTCACAGTCCCCCCTCTTTTTGCACCTGGTGAAACAGTCGCATGTGCAGTTCTCCTATGTCAGTGGGATCCCCATGCATCTCCTCAAGTATGCGCAGCACTTTGTCCAGGGTATCTCTTTCTCGGGGGGACCTAAGCATAACAGAATCCTGTGCCTCCCCCTCCAGGGCCATTAATGCAATCTTTGCCTCCAGGGCTGGTGTCATGGGATGCATCCGCATCAGTCCCCGGATACGCGCCGTCCAACTCCACAACATCACATTTACTCCCAGTAAACTTTGGAAGATTATTCAACATGGCTCCCAGGGAAATGCTAGACCTGGGGCCTCTCCCAACTGCTTGATCTGCACCGTCCACGCTACCATGTGACATCCTTCTGACTATGCCAAATGTAATAAAAGTGTAGGTGCTGGTATGTCACCACGGAACCGAGACAGATCAAAAGTTAAAGGGTTTTATTTACAGGGATATGATACTCCTTGCAGGGAGAAAGCAGTGGGGCTTAAACTGGTTTTAAAGCAGTATATAAAACAGTCAAAAATAGCAGTTAGAAACAGGTGTTCTTGGAAGTTATCAGTCTGCTGAGTAATTGCTTGTAGGGTCATCTTCTCCCGCGTCGGTGCTGTCAGCAGCGGCACTTGATGTCTCTCTAGTCGCTGTAGGCTCTGCAGTCTATAAGGACCCACAACAGGGGTCTCAGGGGTTAATAAAAAAAGGCAAGCGGACACAAGGCATTCCAGGTGTCCCCTGCTCTAAGTCTATGCTCCAAAACTAAACAGTCTATCTGCAGGAATCAAGGGCTCTGTGTCTCTATAAGTCTCTCAACAGGAGTCAGGGGCTCTGCATCAACATCGCAGGTACCGGGGCTACGCACGGGGGGTCACTGTCTCTGGATGGGGGTCAGAGCACACCTCTCCAGTCACTGCAGGCTCTGGTCTCACGTACTCACAAGATGCAGTCTCTCTGCACAGTCTCCCTGGATTTGTCCTCTGAACGTAAGTTCTCTCTTCTCCCCTGTGTGCAGCTGCAAGCTGCCCTGTCCCCTGCACACGCTGCTCCGAGCTTCGCACGCTCTCAGGCTGCCCTCCTTCCTATTCTTCTCTCCTCTCAGCAGTCACATGACCGAGCACATCCAGGGCAGAAAGTCTTCCCCCTAGCAAGCCTGCTGTCTGACCAAGTGGTTCCAGATCAGGAGCGGAGAAGGTATCCCCCTCTGAGTCTTCTTGTGCTTCACCCCCTTACACTATATACCACCGAAATGTAAAACAAAGTACATAATAATCGATGGTTAACAAATTAAATCCAGAAAAAATGTTGATTGCTTTTCTGGAGTGTTATATACCACCCTAATATAACACTAAGCAAGTTAAGGTATAAGGTTAAGGGTGACAATATAGTCAATTTCTTTACCCCGCCAAAAAAGAATATGGTCATGTACAGCAGCTATATACACTGCTCAAAAAAAATAAAGGAAACACTAAAATACCACATCTTAGAAATAATACAGCTGAAAATCTTCATTCATTACAAAGTGGAATGTGTTGAGAACAATCTCTCTATATAAAAATGAATGTGTGTGTATCACCAACCAATCACAAAGCATCTTTTATTTCACCAGAGCTGTTCAAAAGAAGCTGAGCTGTGATTGGTTGCTATGAGCAACAGCTTTCCTTGCAAACAATCACTAAGCATCTCTCATTTCACCAGAGCTGGTTAAAAGTAGCTGAGCTGTGATTGGTTGCTATGACCAACAGTTTTTCCACTTGACAACACCTCAGCAGACACTGACATGGTGGGAGAAATATAGCATCCCTGGAAACAGCCATTGTCTGCCCCCCTGAAAGAAGCAGAGATCACATGACAGAAATGAATCCCCCCTCCCATGCCTATATCCCCATCACACATCCTCCATCCCGTAGGCACATCTTCCCTCTTAAAGGGATCATTGGTATGGAAGTCAGAGCAAATCCATCCTGCGCTTTGGTACTGACCCCAGGGTCTCTTAAAGGGATCATTGGCATGGAGTTTAGGGCAAATCCACTCTGCGCTTTGGTACTGACCCCAGGCTTTTCTTAAAGGGATCTCTGGTATGGAAGTCAGGGAAAATCCATCCAGTGCTTTAATTCTGACCCCAAGCCCCTCTTAAAGGGATCCCCTGTATGGAAGTCAGGGCAATTGCCTTCAAATGCCCTGGTACTGACCCCAGGCTCTCTGAAAGGGATCCCCGGTATGGAAGTTAAGGCAAATCCACTCAGTGCTCTGGCTCTGACCCAAGTCCCCTCTTAAATGGGTCCTCGGTATGGAAGTGAGGGAAAATCCACTCTGCGCTTTGGTACTGACCTCAGGCCTCTCTTAAAGGGATCTCCGGTATGTAAGTTAGGGTAAATCCCTCAGTGCTCTGATTCTCACCTCAGGCTTCTATTGAAGGGATCATTGGTATGGAAGTCAGGGCAAATCCACTCAGTGTTCTGGTTTTGATGCCAAGCCTCTCTTAAAGGGATCCCCAGTATGGAAGTTAGGTCCGTTCCAATCAGCGCTCTGGTTCTGACTCCAGGCTGACAGGATCATGTGGGATATTAGTGGTAGTTGTCCGGTGGTTCTGGCTGATGGGATGATGTGGGATATTAGGAGTAGTAGTCCAGTGCCTCTGGCTGACGGGATGATGTGGGATATTATGGGTAGTAGTCCGGTAGCTCTGGCTGATGGGATGATGTGGGATATTAGTGGTAGTAGTCCGGTGGCTTTGGCTGATGTGGGATATTATGGGTAGTAGTCTGGTAGCTCTGGCTGACGGGATGATGTGGGATATTAGTGGTAGTTGTCCAGTGGCTCTGGCTGATGGGATGATGTGGGATATTATGGGTAGTAGTCCGGTAGCTCTGGCTGATGGGATGATGTGGGATATTATAGTAAATGTGGCTATGCGGAATGGAAGGGGCTCTACACTCAGCTTTATATATTTATAGATATAATCATTATAATTTGTTATAACTAACCGTAGTTAGTTACTATGCCTGGGCAGCGTCGGGCTCTTCAGCTAGTAAAGCATAAAAATAATCAAATGTAAAACAAAATTATTATCCCATGGAGGTCAGTATTTAAAATAGTACTCAAAATCACAGTGGAAACTCAAATTACAGCTGATCCAACTTCAGCAGAAATGTCTCAAGACAAAAAAATGATGCTCAGTAGTGTGTGTGGCCTCTACTTGCCTGTATGACCTCCCTACAATGCCTGGGCATGCTTCAGATGAGGCGATGGATAGTCTCCTTAGTGATCTCTTCCCAGACCTGGACTAAAGCATCAGTCAATTCCTGGTCAGTCTATGGTACAACATGGCGTTCGTGGATGGAATGAGACATGATGTCCCAGATGTGTTCGATTTTTTTCAGGTTTGGGAACAAGGCAGGCTAGTCCCTAGCATCAATGCCTTCATCATGCAGGAACTGCTGAAACACTTCAGCCACATGAAGCCTAGCATTGTCATGCATCAGAAGAAACCAAGGGCCCACTGAACCTGCATATGGTCTTACATTGAGTCTAAGGATCTCATCCCGTTAGCTAATGGCAGTCAGGGTACTTATGGCTAGAACATGAAGGGCTGTATGGCCATCTGAAGAAATGCCTCCCCACATATTAATAACCCACTGCCATACCAGTCATGCTACAGGATGTTGCAGGCAGAAGATCATTCTCCGTGATGTTTCCAGACTCTGTCATGTTTGTCAGATGTGCTCAGTGTGAACCTGCTCTCATCAGTGAAGAACACAGGGTGACAATGTTGAATTTGCCAATCTTAGTCTTCTCTGTTAAATGCCAATTGCCCTGCATGGTGTTGGGCCGTAAGCACAAAACCTACTTGTGGATGTCAGGCCCTCATACCACCCTCATGGAATCTGTTTCTGACAGTTTGAGCAGACACATGGATGTTAGTGGTCTGCTGGAGTTCATTTTGCAGGGCTCTGACACTGCTCTTCCTGTTCATCCTTGCACAAAAGGAGGAGGTAGCAGTCCTGCTGCTGGATTGTTGCTCTCCTATGGCCCCCTACATGTCTCCTGATGTACAGGCCCATCTCCTGGCATCTGTTTCATGTTCTGGACACTGTGCTGACAGACATAGCTACTCTTCTTACCACAACTCGCATTGATGTACCATCTATAAGATGCGCCATTTATGAGGTGGCTGAGAGCTGATGTTTTTAGTCTGTGATGGGCAAATATCTTTGGCTCCTTCCCAGTCTATTAATATCTGCCCGCAGCTGTCTGCCTAGCCTTTGCTGGTTCGATTCTATAGGGTGACCCAATGTCAATGTTTTTCTGGGGTTCCCCTGTAAACTAGCCAGTAAAGGCTAAAAAAACAGCTGAGATCCGATATTAATAGCCTGTGAACCTTTATGGCTATTGGCTCCTTCCCAAAATATTAACATCAGCCCTCAGCCATCATCTTTCCCTCTGCTGGTTATGAAAATTATGAGGGAGCCCATGCAATTTTTAATTTTTGTTTTTGAAAAATAACAGATATTGCTTTTCACTCAGAGTTCTGACAGTTGCTGTTTTGTTACAGCATATGTAGGTTAATTATGTTAATGCTCCAACATAGGCTGGTGACAGTGTGTGTGTGTGTGTGTCTTTATTTAACTCTTTATGTACCATTTTATTGATGAGGGTATCTGTCTGACACCTGTTCATTACTAAATCTTGGGCTTGGTATTACATTATATATATATATGTATATATACACTGCTCAAAAAAATAAAGGGAACCCTAGACACTCTTAGGCTATGTGCCCACATATGCAGAAAATTTCTGCATGAAAACCGGACTCCTTCCCAGAAAACGAGCATTTTTTGCGCATTTTCTGCACGTTTTTTGCGCAAAAATGAGTGTTTTTGATGCATTTTTTCCGCGTGTCCCCAGACACATAAAGAATAGCTAAAGATGCTGACTTTTCCGCAAAATTAATGAGCATGCTGCGTTTTTTATCACGATGCGTTTTTTTCACTGTAAAAAATGGATCAATATGCACAAAAAGTGCAAAATGCATTAAAATGAATGGGATGCATCGTTTAAGCGATTTTTAAGCGTTTTGCAGGTAAAAACGCTTAAAAAATGCTTACGTGGGCACACAGCCTCACTGAGCAGACACATGGATGTTAGTGACCTCCCTATCGTTTCTATCTGTTGTTTTTTTCCATTTGCACAACAGCAGGAGAAATTGATTCACAATCAGTGTTGATTTCACAGAAGTGTGACTGGCTTGGAGTTATTTTGTTGTTTAAGTGTTCCCTTTATTTTTTTGAGCAGTATATATTCACTTATATTTGATTTATGTGTGTACACATTATAAATTTAAACATGGTCTTCAATTGAGAATGAAAAAGAAGTGGTTGAACAAGGAAATTACATTACAATTCTTTTTTTTAAATAATATATCGTTATTTAGCTCTATGGATTTACAAAACGGCATGAAAAACCACATGCAAAAATGCGTTAAAAATGCATTAAAAATGTGCGTATTTTCCCCGGCATTTTTCTGCCAAGAGATGCAGAAACCTTGCAGAAATTTCTGTAAGCAAATACACCTCGTGCGCACATAGCCTTAGTATGATTGTTCAGCATCAGCAACAGTATCAACACCGGAGGACTAATTAGTTAAACTGTGCATACACAGGCCTGGATAACTGCTCTCTCCCTCCAATCACAACTGTCCCTGAGTTGTGTAATGGCGTGAGTTTGTTGAGCATGGCAGCACCTGTCCTTTTATAACTTCTGATAAGGTAATGTGGCCAGCCAATCACAGTAATGCTACAACTAAGATGGCTACGGCAATACAGTGACTGGCAGGCAATCCCCACATGTACTGTATGTTCGCTGCGTAGCGAGCTTCAAATCGGAGAACCAGTGCCAAGCCTAGAGCCAAGCACATCTGAGCACCCAGATATCAGTGATATCCGAGTGTCACTGAGCATGTGCGCTCATTCCTTATGTGAATGCTTCAACAGGACCTTGTTGCAAATGTTACGATCTTTGGAGGAAGACAAAAAAAATGAGATGGCCTGACTTTGAGTTGGTGTGGGTGTATAACAATCGAGTCCACACTACTACTGAATATGCACCATATATGTTGCTGTTCAGTCAGAGTGGTCGAGAGATTGCACAGTTGGAATTGGCTCTGTAAGACAATTATCCAGGAAATAGTCTGAACACCTAGTCCGAGAACATAGACACTGACTTCAGACGATAAGGCAGCTGATGAGCAGAAGTTCCAAAAAGAGGAGCATTTGGAAAGGTCCTCAACACAATTATAGCTGCTCCAGCTTGGAGACCATGTGCTGGTATGGGCCAAATGACCCAAGAAAAAACTAGACTACCACTGGGAGGTAGTACCCTATCGAGTAGTAAGGAGAGTTCACCCTAATAACCCAGTCTATGAAGTTTGGACTGATGAAAAAGAAGAGACTCCAATTTGAGTACTGCACCATAATATGCTCCATTCATGGTCTTCTGAAGTGGAGGAGTTCACAGGGATGAGGAGCCTAGACAAACTGCATGATACTACCCAGGGAAGAGCTATCAGTGATAAGGAAGACTAGGCTACTGTGCCTGTGATACCACAAGAGTTGGCGGCATCGGCTTCAGATGGGCTGAAGGATGGGCCAGAGCATGATCAGTGTAATCAAGCGATTGAAACTCCGGAGGTTCAGGAGATGCTCTTACAAGAGGAACCATGGAGAACTGTATGGGCCAATGCTAGCATTCCCCCAATCAGTGTGCGCAGGATGAATTCATTTGGGAACAGATTAAGCAGAAAACCCAGGAGTGTTCCCAACTTTTCGCAGAAAATGGACTATCCTTAGGTAAACTCCAGCCATTTCGGGATTCTACCCGCCTGAGAATTGGCAAGTTAAAAGGGGGAAAGAATATAAGAAGGTGCGAGACTCTCTGGAACCAACCAGAAGAGGTATAGCTTCAGACAGGAAGAGTTTGAATGGAGCACCTGGTCAGTTCACCAATATAAATGGCCAGTGTGCCAAAGCAGAAGGAGATTTGGCACAAAGTAAAGGAATGGCAGAACATGTATCCAGGAAGAAGCTGAGGCTGAGGTGACAGACCGCATTAGAATGCTCGAAGCGAAGGGCTGAGGCATGCCAGTAAGCAGAATCTGGGTGGTACTAAGTGTGTTCCGGAATCCACACAACGTTGGTCAAGGGCAGATCTACACTAACCAAGTTCCAGACTCCAGATGACGCCGATCAAATTCCAAAAACCCAACATACATTGGTCAGGACCTGGAGTCAAGATTATGCCCTTCAAGAACAGAGAATTTGCCCTCATCTCACCGGGTGCAAGAGACCTCGTTCGTCGGTTAAGATCTAAAGATACGGGAGAAGACCCCACTTGGGGGTGGACACCCGCAGTGATGAATTGGAGGCGCAAGTAAGGTAGGCCATTGGTTCCAGCACCAACATATGGTACAGGGGCTGGTCTGGGCTAGTACAAAAGACGCCCTGCCTATTGAAGCAAAGGCAGCCATTTGTGGTAAATCTAGTATGCTTCGGTCACCATTGTCTTCTATATACTTGATTTGCCACACCAAATACAGCACTAATCTGTATCTTACCTCAGCTCTCCAGGTATACTGAGACTTTGTAGAAATACCACATTCTACATACTACATGAAACCCGCAATGAAAAACTAGGATTTCTGCACCTCTTCATCCTGTTCCAGGTAGACTCTATCCCCGGTGCCTCTACTGTGATGATTCTATATCCTTTTTCAATCACATCTAATGGAACCTTCACAATTAACTGAGTCAGTTTCTCACCAGAGTCAGTTTTCTGCGCCTTCCTTTTATTTTTCTCAAAAAAACCCGATTTTCTCATTAAATAACAAACGATTCCTGCCTCTAAATAAGTTTCTATGGCAATTGCTTGTAGAGTAACTTTGTTGACATATGATTAACAATATATTCTTCTAACCGAGAACCTAATGTTGTTTTGAGTACCATGTTAATATGTTGATCGTTCTGGCATATTTTTACCCTTTATCTTGTTTTCTGTATACCCTTTTACCCCCATTTTTATTTAGTTCTGAAGAAGGTCCCCATCAGGACTGGAAACATTTAACAATGAATGAACAATAAAAGGAGCTTTATTCTCACATAATATTGCCTTCAGTGTGCCAAGTTTATTTGATACTATTATAAAAATATACAGTATAACCAGAGACTGCCATTGCAGCTAGAGTGAACCTGAGGATTCTTTTTACATTTGTTATTGTATATTTCGTGCTGTAAATATCCTGTTTGGCATTACATGCTGTTGAAATATTTACCATAACTTCTGCCATATCAGAGAAATAAATATTTTAACTGGTTACTTCACTTTGTGTTTGCCTGTGCATTGCATTCAGTCAAATGCTTACATATACAATGGCTTGCGAAAGTATTTACCCTCCTCTCCTTGGCACTTTTTGTGTTTTGCTATCTCATAACCTAAAATGTCATTGTTTATTTTGAGGGTTTGCATCAGTTCATGTAAAAAATATGCATACAACTGTGAAAATTTTGTGTTCTTTATATTGTGATGGAAATAACAAATAGGACAAAATTACTGAAAACTTCAATGTGCATATCTATTCCCCCGCTAAAGTCAGTACTTTGTGGAGCCTCCTTGTACAAGTATTAAAACTGCCTGTGGATTTGAATAAGTCTTTATGAGCCTTCTACATTTTGCCACTGGGATTTTAGTTCATTCTTCAATGCAAAACTGTTCTAGCTCCTTCAAGTCAAATGGTTTCCTCTAGTAAACCACAATCTTCAAGTTTGACCACAGATTTTCAATTATATTAAGGTCTGGGCTTTGACTCCAAAAAACATTTACATGTTTCCCTTTAAACCACTCTAATGTTGCTTTAGCAATATGCATTAGGTCATCATCTTGTTGGAAGGTGAACCTTTGTGCCAGTCTGAAATCACTGACAGACTGAGGTTTTGCTCAAGGATATCCTTGTATTTTGCACCAACCATCTTCCCCTCGACTCAGACCATTTTCCCTGTCCCTGGTTTAGAAAAACATCACCATAGCATGATGTTGCCTCTACCATGTGGGGATTGTGTTCTAAGGTTGATAAGCTTTGTTAGTTTGGCACCAGACATAGCGTTTACCTTGGTGGCCAAAAAGTTAAATGTTGGGCTCATCTGACTATAGCACTTTCCTCCATACATTTGGGGAGTCTCCCACATGGTTTATGGCAAAAATAAAATGAGCCTTGCAATTTTTGTGTGTAAATGAATGCTTTTTTCTGCCTATTCGTCCATAAAAGCTAACTCTATGGAGTGCATAGCTTACTGTGGCCATATGGACAGATACTCCAGTCTCTGCTTGGGAACTCTGCAGCTCCTTCAGGGTTTCCTATGGTCTCTGTGTTGCCTCTCTGATTAATGCCCTCCTTGCCCAAAATGAGAGTTTTTGTGTATGGCCCTCTCTTGGCAGGTTTGTTGTGGTACTATGTTCTTTGCATTTGATGATAATGGATTTGATGGTGCTCCAGGGGATAATAAGAGATTGAGATTTTTTTTAGAATCCAACCTTGACTAGCACTTATCAACAACTTTGTCCTTGACTTCTTTGGAGATCTCCTTGGTCTTCATGGTGTTGTTTGGTTAGTGGTCATTCTTAATGGTGTTTGCAGCCTCTGTGGCCTTTCAGGAAAGGTGTGTATATATACTGACAAACTATGTGACACTTAGATTGCACTCAGGTGAACTTACTTTCACTAAGCATGTGACGTATGAAGAGAATTGGTTGCACAAGAAATTTTTATGGGCTTCATCACAAAAGGGGTGTATACATATATACATGCCAATTTTTAGTTATTTGATCCCATCAATTTAATTTATGCCTATATTTCTCAAACTTCACTTTACAAACTTAGACTATTTAATGCTGATGCATCACACAAATCAAATTACAAAAATATTTAAACACAAGTTGTAATGTAACAAAATCGGTAGAAAACCAAAGGGGGGCAAATACTTTCACAAACCACTATACAAGAATGCAGTGGCCTAAACCAAGTCTAAAAACGCATGTCATGTCGGACACTGTTCACACCAGGGTGTCCGGCAGACAGCGGTAATACCCTGTTGGGTATTCTGTTCCAGTCGGGATAGGGTTAACCAGGTTGTCATGCTGGCTGAGGGCTGGGCCACGCCCTAGGTCTTTAAATAGTTCGTCCTGACTATGGGCGTCGCCGACTATAGCTTTAGCCTAGTGCTAGCAATACCGGTCAGCAGTGGTGGTGTTGGAGCGTCTGATATCTGGTGCAGTATATCCCTCAGTGGTTCTTTCTCCAATCTGTTATATATATATTTGGTTGCCCTTGCACATTATTGTATTCCCTTGTGTATTTACTGTGTGGTGTTTTCTTTTACCCCTGTCCATACGTATTTGTGGGGTCTGGTGTCTGGTCCCCTCACTGGGTGGAGGGAGGTGGGTTCAGCTTAGGGCTGGACAGGAGACAGGGACAGGGTGGAGGCTCAGGCAGGCACACCTTCAGTGTAAACCCTGGGTAGAGGGACAGACAGGGTTCCCCTAGTCTGAGGGACATCACAGGGGTCCCGGGGTTTTTGCTTAAAGTAACCTAGGCATTCCATGACATTAATGTCATGGAATGCCTAGGTTACTTTAGGGAAAATCCCCGGGACCCCTGTGATGTCCCTCAGACTAGGGGAACCCTGTCTGTCCCTCTACCCAGGGTTTACACTGTAGGTGTGCCTGCCTGAGCCTCCACCCTGTCCCTGTCTCCTGTCCAGCCCTAAGCTGAACCCACCTCCCTCCACCCAGTGAGGGGACCAGACACCAGACCCCACAAATACGTATGGACAGGGGTAAAAGAAAACACCACACAGTAAATACACAAGGGAATACAATAATGTGCAAGGGCAACCAAATATATATATAACAGATTGGAGAAAGAACCACTGAGGGATATACTGCACCAGATATCAGACGCTCCAACACCACCACTGCTGACCGGTATTGCTAGCACTAGGCTAAAGCTATAGTCGGCGACGCCCATAGTCAGGACGAACTATTTAAAGACCTAGGGCGTGGCCCAGCCCTCAGCCAGCATGACAACCTGGTTAACCCTATCCCGACTGGAACAGAATACCCAACAGGGTATTACCGCTGTCTGCCGGACACCCTGGTGTGAACAGTGTCCGACATGACAACGCACTTGTGTTCGAAACGCATCTGATAGCATTATTTTTTTTTGTGTCACCCCTACAGCTACTCCACCACATAGGATTTTGTTTCCTATATTTTGTATTTTTGAATTTCTCTATTGATTTTTAACTCTTCTGGAAATAAAGACTTCATGATTTTAAACCACGTTTCTTTAAACTGTGAATCAGAAGCTGGATCAACTTCTTCCTTCCCTGTGTCTAACCAATGATGTGCAGTGGCATGGATCGCAGGCTTCTGTGCAGATCGAGCTACATTGAGGGGTGAGCTGGTTTTTCCTTTTTTATATTTACTGCATTTTATTGCAATATTGCGGCGAGTAAAAAATGGAATTCTGGTGTTTCGATTTTTTCCTTGTTACGCCGTTTACCGATCAGATTAATTTACTTTATATTTTGATCGAACATTCCTGAATGTAGTGATACCAAACGTGTAATTTTTATTTATCTTTCATTGTTTTATTTAGAATGGGGCAAAAGGGGTATGATTTGAACATTTTATACTTTTTTAGTTTTTTAATATTTTTTAAAACTTTCTTTTAACTTTTTACATGTTTCAATAGGAGAACTGAAGCTGCGATCTTCCGGTATCTTGTGCTACACATAGAAAGGCTTCAGCCCAGATATTTGTAGCAAAAAATCAGAACCCCCTGCTGTCATGCCAACCCATCGACGCCCCACGATCACACAACAGAGGCGCCGATGGTCAGGTTTTATGATTTTTATGATACCCTTCCAGCGTGCTTGAGTTACATGCCGCTGTCATTGATTGACAGCAGCATATAAGATGTTAACAGACGTGAGTGTAGCGCGATTCAATCTGTGACTGTTAGAGACACGTGACAGTTGATCACATGCCGGGAAAGATGTGGGCTCAGCTTCGAAGCTCATATCAAAGGGGAGTACAGAGCCTATGATGTACCTATACGTGCAAGGTCGTAAAATGGTTAAAGGCATGTGAATTCTTGCGAATTTACTGCGAAGAGCAGTAATATTCAGTATGTGAACATAGCCTTAGTGTGTTTGTTGGGACAACTCACATCATGATTTATTCCCATGGTTCACTCACATTTCAGCAATTAACTTAAATAAAATGTTCCTTTTTGGCACTTATTGTATGTTTTGCACACATGCTGGCTCTTTGTTATCTCATGTTCTTTGTACCCTATGTACTTTTCATTATTTACCATCTTTTATATTTACAGAGAAAGAAAAATATTGTGAAATGGTCGACATTATCAACTGCAATAAAAGTTACATTTCATTTGACAGATTTTTTCACCAGAACTAGCAGCAACAAAATCAAGCACAGATTATCATGGCAGTCAACTTGTACAAGAACATGGCATTTTCATTGATATATCAAAAACATATGATGCCCGTCTCAAATGAAATTGTCAATATGGTTTTATCCTACTTGAAAGAAAAAGTAAGTATAATAAGATGTTAAGCTATTGAATTAAGCATTTCAATCCTCTTTATACCTTTCAGATCATTCATCAGACATCTGTTTTACTAAAAACTTGTATTCTACACATAATAACAATATGGGGGCATCTTTTCTTTGAACTCTGCTTTAAACCATTGCCAGTTTTACTTCTGGAAATGTATGACTGCATTGACTAGTGGATTCTTCCACTCTCCTTTTCTGTGTTGTGTGCCTAAATTGAAAGAGCTATACAGACTTAGGCCAGTTTCACATGTCCTGATATTTTCGGTACGGCCGGGATCACACTTACGATTTAAACGGCCGAGTCTCGCATGGTAATACACGGCGCTGCCACCGGGACTCAGGAGCGGGGCGTGCAGCTCCATGTATTGCTATGCGGCCGCACACCCCGCTCCTGAGTCCCGGCGGCAGCGCCGTGTATTACCATGCAAGACTCGGCCGTTTAAATCACAAGTGTGATCCCGGCCTACTGGAAAAAACGGTACCGGAGATATCCGTGTCTGTGTGGCAATTTGTCACATTTGTGTGGCTTCCGTGTGCTATCCGTGTGTATCATTCGTGTTTGATCCGTGTGCTGTCCGTATGTCCGTGTCTTTGTCTCAATTTTTACCCTATGACTTTTAAAACGCATACGGAAGGCACACGGATGGCATCCGTGTGCGTTACATGTTTACATGGACCCATTGACTTGTATGGGTCCGTATGATCGGTGCTGTTGCTCAAAGACGGACATGTCAGCGTGTTTTGCACAGGGACACACACTTCATGAAAACATGCTGACATGTACATAGACCCATTCATTTGAATGTGTCTACCTGTGTCAGTGTCTCTGGTACGTGAGAAACTGTCACCACACATACCGGAGACACTGACGTGTGAAACCTGCCTTAGACCTCACTGAGATGTCAGTTTTTCACTGACTGTTAGGAGAAGTTGGAGAATTTTTTTTCTCATCAGTGAAAAAAACTGATGAAACTGGGACCAAAGTCTGATAAACTCTTGATGACAAATACTGAAGAAACATGTTCCATTTTTCTCTAATATCAAAAAAACTGACGTCTGAATGAGACCTTAGAAAAACTGCTTTTTCCGAGGAACAGTGACACATATAAATAAACATGAGGTGGCACGGTGTGACAATGTTCTATTGAAGCAAATGGGGGTGAGGTTCAATACCACATCCATCAGGGTGATTGGTACTGTAGCTCACTGTTTGTGGATGAAAACAGTCATGTCTTTCCAACTCTGTACAATCCCTTTAGGCTATGTGCACACGTGCAGAAATGCTGCAGAAATTTCAGCAACATTTCCGCACTTGCGCATTCCAAGCGATTAGCATCGCTTGGAAATGTGATAGATAGGATGTTGAAATAATAAAAAATATAAAAAATATTGTTATTATCACCTTCCGACGGCCCCCGATCTGCTCTGCGGCGCTCCCGGCATCTTCCGGTCCCAGTAATGCTTTGCGTGAAGGACCTGAGATGACGTCACGCTCACAAGAGCGCAACGTCATAAGCGGTCATTCGCGCAAAGCATTTGGGTCGCCCCTCCCAGGGCCGTGGGGTACTCGGTACCGGGCCGGTGTCAGGGGGATGTGTCACAGCAACGGTGAGCCGGTCCATGGCCCTGGGCACCCAAGTAATGGAGGCGTTTGTAATACAGTTTAAATGAATAGTTTGTGACGCCACCTATGGTGTTTGGCAAGAGAGGTGCCAGGCCAACGCCGCATGCAGATCCCCTGGGACCGATGGGATGGCGCAGCAAAGATGGTGTAGCTCCCCACAGGTGGAGCCATAGTCCCAGGGCAGTGTAGATGTAATGGATGAGGAGAGGCGCAGGCGGCGGGGAAGTTGGTACCCAGATGTAGCGGTGCTGAGTGTGTTAGTGCAAGAATGAATGGAGGACACCGGGGCTTGTAGTTCCAAAGCTTTACTCACAGTCTGTAGTACACACAGGTGCCTGCCTCTGGGCCGTGTCCTCCGGGTCAGAGACTCAGTCAACCTCCAGGCAAGCTGGTAGGCTCCCCTCCAAACACTCTGCCAACATGTACCTTTCTGAACGTCTCCTCTATAGCGCCTTTAAGTGTGAAGATCTCCTGTACTGAGTTACACTGGAGTTCCTCCTATCAGATGTTCCCAAGAACTCGACTTGTATGGCAGACAGCTGTAGCCTGCTTCGGGGACTCCCTTCTCCTGAGTCCCGGCTCACTATCCAAGTGCTGTTGTGCCCCAAGTCTTAGATGGGAGTAGTGCATTTACAGCCTACTACTCCACCGGTGTCTGTTGCAGAACCATAAGTGTCCATACAACCTCTGGGACTGGGCCCCGGCTTTGTGCTTAGAACCTATAGGCAGGGTGCTTCCTTCCAACCCTCGTCCTCTCTGTTCTCTTATACTCCTTCGTTCCATACTAATCTCTCTTTCTTATGGATGCTTAGGTTACTGTTCAATGTCCTTCTTCTTCCCTTCCTTTCCTGTGCCAGCTGGCTCAGATCACTGAGGCAGCTGCAGCACTCCTTCCTCCATCCCTTCTTCCAGGGATCCCCACTCCTCTCCAAGTGGCTTCCTTACTCACTGACCTCCCGGACTGACCTGTAATTCTAAACCTCTCCGCTTTTTTACCTGTTCTAACTCCACCCGCCTACCAGCACGTTTAGTGTTCCAAGCAGGGAACCACCAAAGGTGCTCTGCTACCCTCTGAGCAAGAAGCCGCAGTGTGGTTTTGCTAAACTACTCTGTTGTGTGGGATGCGAGTGTTGGAGCATGGAAAGGAGTTCCCACCTTACCTGGATGGTGGGGCACTACACCTTAGGAGAAGGTGCAGTACCTCTGTGGCGACTGAGCCTCAGGGGTGCCACATACCCCCCCGTTAAACACAGCTCGTCCGCAGGCTGCAAGGCAAACAAAGTTGACAATACAGGAACATACAAATTTTTTGTAATGCTGAATAAACATTTCTTATACTAAACTTCCCAATGTGAGAGGCACTCGTTCTTGAACGTTGCAAACAATTCTTAATTAACTATCTAAAATCTTAATTCAAAAGTGCAATTTTCAATACTATACATAATTCAAAGTGCTATTAACTGTTACTCACTATCACTTCAGTATTCTTCATCAACACATTTCTGCATCATCTTTCCTGTTTCACATGTTCTATTTCTCTATCATTAGCTCAAAGTGACATTCACCATCTACATTTTCAATTCTTTATTCAAATCTCTCATCTCTGTATCAAAACATTCTTAATTCTATATAAAAGCCATTTACTCTCATAAGACACATTTTCAAATACTCTACATTAAAACTTTCAGTAATTCTTGTAAGTGCTGGACACCACTCCCTGCCGGGATCTCTTGCAGCGTCCTTTGAGGTAGACATTATCTTCGCAAAGTGTCCTATGTAAAACCAAGAGAGGGCACCTAAAGAGGTGCAACTATTTACAAACATAGTTCTGGATCATTCAGCGATCATGATCTCCACAGTTCTAATTGAAGAAACGCTGCCAATCAAAACAGGACAACTCTGAAAAAACAAAAACTGGAACATAATAGGAAACAAAGCACATCTATGCAAATACCCTCCTGGGTAACGAGAGTCAGTTATTTTGCAGGTTACTAGTGGGTGGTCCCTTCCTGGGGTTCTGGAAGCTGACAATTGGGAACCGCTACCTGGTGAAATACTTTGGGTATCTTCATCCTGCTGCTGGTTGCTTGCCAAAGGGCATGGTGGTGGCAACTGGAGCGATTGTCACCTAGGGCCTTGAAGCTGTGGTAAAGGGAACCCATGATGCTTATCAATGCCCATCAGCTGCTCTCCATTGGCAGGTGGTTCCGTTGCTCTGGTACGAGGCCTAACGCCAGGGGAAGCCATAGCCTGTTGGCGTTGGTAAGCGGCTACGCGGGGGCTTTGCAGCCAAGGGATCCCGAGATCACTATCCCTAAGCGACCTAGATTCTTCCAATCCCCGAAGATGTTGAATCGTGCGCGCCTGTTCCAGCCGTACCCTTCTCAGTAGGGACCTCTTCCACCTCCTCATCTCCGACAGACTAGTGCCCCCAGCTGACTCTTCCAACTGCCCCATTTCTAGTTGCCGCAAGCCCGCCTCTGACAACGTGAATTCAGAGGGTAACCCATTAGGAGGGCCAGGGTATATACCTGGTACTTCTCGGCAGTGTGACCTCTGCTCCGGTGCAGGCATAGTGGCAGTGGGCACTGCCCGGTGGGACACCAGGGACGGCGGTGGAGCTTATGGCGGCTCCGGATCCGCGGGGGTCTCTGGCGGGACCTGCGCAGCCGCGTCAGGTCCGGACGGGGGCTTCTCTTCCTCCGCTTCAGCTCCCGGGGCCTCATATAATTCTTCCTCCGGTGGTATGATGGCGGCGGCAGGCTCCACGGAATCTGCCTGGACAGAATCGGGTGCAGCAGCGGCGGATACCGGTATCACGGGTACCGCAGGTGTAGGCCTCTCCTGGGTGCGCTGCCAGTTCAGTGTCCATAGCGCTTCCTGCCTCAGTTGCAGGCGGCGCGTCAGCTGGGCAATTTCGTCCTCCAGCTGCTGGCGGTTCATCTGTACTACGGGGTCGGAGCCTTCAGCCATGGTGCCGGGGAGATCAGCTTCCCTGCGCTCCGCAGGCCTCCTTCCTTCTTCTTCCAAAATGGCGCTCTGGCGTTCTTCTTCCTGCCTCGGCCCCTTTCCCACCACTGTCTTCTTCTGCTCCTCCTTCCGGGAGTGGCGTCTTCTTCCAGCGCCTCCATACCAAGCCAGTATACGAACCCCTCGGGGGGTGGGCCAGGTTGCTGTCACATAGTAGTTCAGGCAGGAGAGGCCCAAGACTCTTCACGGTCTTTTCCTAGGACCTCCCATCTCTTCACGCCCTTCTCCGCACCAGCGGACATTTTTAATGTTCATGTCGCAGTCTATCAAATTGGGTCTTCTGCACATTTTCAAAAGTTCAAAGTCCAACAAATCTTAGGCACACAGAACCCGATGGCAGCGGGTCTCCTCATCCTGTTCGTGACACCAAGTTGGGTCACCCCTCCCAGGGCCGTGGGGTACTCGTTACCGGGCCGGTGTCAGGGGGATGTGTCACAGCATCGGTGACCCGGTCCGTGGCCCTGGGCGCCCAAGTAATGGAGGCATTTGTAATACAGTTTAAATGAATAGTTCGTGACGCCACCTGTGGTGTTCGGCAAGAGAGGTGCCAGGCCAACGCTGCATGCAGATCCCCTGGGACCGATGGGATGGCGCAGCAAAGATGGTGTAGCTCCCAACAGGTGGAGCCGTAGTCCCAGGGCAGTGTAGATATAATGGATGAGGAGAGGCGCAGGCGGCGGGGAAGCTGGTACCCAGATGTAGCGGTGCTGAGTGTGTTAGTGCAAGAATGAATGGAGGACACCGGGGCTTGCAGTTCCAAAGCTTTACTCACAGTCTGTAGTACACACAGGTGCCTGCCTCTGGGCCGTGTCCTCCGGGTCAGAGACTCAGTCAACCTCCAGGCAAGATGGTAGGCTCCCCTCCAACACTCCGCCAACATGTACCTTTCTGAACGTCTCCTCTATAGCGCCTTTAAGTGTGAAGATCTCCTAGTACTGAGTTACACTGGAGTTCCTCCTATCAGATGTTCCCAAGAACTCTACTTGTATGGCAGACAGCTGTAGCCTGCTTCGGGGACTCCCTTCTCCTGAGTCCCGGCTCACTATCCAAGTGCTGTTGTGCCCCAAGTCTTAGATGGGAGTAGTGCATTTTCAGCCTACTACTCCACCGGTGTCTGCTGCAAAACCATAAGTGTCCATACAACCTCGGGGACTGGGCCCCGGCCTTGTGCTTAGAACCTATAGGCAGGGTGCTTCCTTCCAACCCTTGTCCTCTCTGTTCTCTTATACTCCTTCATTCCATACTAATCTCTCTTTCTTATGGATGCTTAGGTTACTGTTCAATGTGCTTCTTCCTTTCCTTTCCTGTGCCAGCTGGCTCAGATCACTGAGGCAGCTGCAGCACTCCTTCCTCCATCCCTTCTTCCAGGGATCCCCACTCCTCTCCGAGTGGCTTCCTTACTCACTGACCTCCCGGACTGACCTGTAATTCTAAACCTCCCTGCTCTTTTATATGTTCTAACTCCACCCGCCTCCCAGCATGTTTAGTGTTCCAAGCAGGGAACCACCAAAGGTGCTCTGCTACCCTCTGAGCAAGGAGCCGCAATGTGGTTTTGCTAAATTACTCTGTTGTGTGGGATGCGAGTGTTGGAGCGTGGAAAGGAGTTCCCACCTTACCTGGATGGTGGGGCACTACACCTTAGGAGAAGGTGCAGTACCTCTGTGGCGACTGAGCCTCAAGGGCACCACACATTACTGGGACCAGAAGATGCCGGCAGCATGGTGAGAGGCGGGAAGGACTTCGGGGGCTGCCGGAGAGTGATTATATCTCTATTTTTTATTTTTATTCTATTTTTTAAAGGATTATTGTACCCAGGGCCTGAAGGACAGTCCGCTTACTTTGCGCAAGGTGGGCATAGCCACATACGGAAAGTGAGCGGATCAATGCATTTCTATGGGTGCGGAATCGCCACGATTCCTCAAAAAGAATGGGCATGCTGCGGATTTTTCCGCTATGTGATTCTGCAGTGGAAAAATCCGCAGCATTAGCACAGCATTGCGGAATCCCATAGGATTGCATGAGATGCGTTTTCGCGGCGATTCCGCAGCGGAAATACATTGCAAAAAAAAGCAACGTGTGGACATAGCCTTAAAGACGTTGTTCCTTTTAATTAAACTGAACCTGTCACCAATGAAAATGCAGTACAATCTGCAGGCATCATGTTATAGAGCAGGGGGACAGCACATATTGGTATATAGTTTTGTGAAAAAAAGATTCAGCATAACCTGTGTTTTAATTACTTAAATACTTAAACCTCGGCTCTTTCTGGGATTTTTGTTCCAGTGGGTGGTCCTATCAGTAATTGACAGCCATCTCTGTATGCACCTTTATGCACATAAAGTTGTCACTCACTGGTAGAACCGCCCTCTGAACCGAAAATCCCAGAAAGAGCAGAGGTTTAAATATGTAAAGCATATGTTATAATGAATATTTTCCCACAAAAATATATAGCAATCTGCTCAGCTCGTCCTGCTTCATAACATGCTGCTATAAGATTAGATTGCATTTTCCTGGTGACAGGAAATGTTTGTATTTATTTGCAGCAAATGAGAAACTGACAAAATAATAAAAAAGAAACAGTGCTTTCAGATCTCAAATAATGCAAAGAAAACAAGTTCTTATTCATGTGGAAACACCAATACTCATGTTTTAACTCAGGAAGAGTTCAGAAATCAATATTTGGTGGAATAACCATGATTTTTAATCACAGCTTTCTTGGCTTGCTTTCCACCAGTTTTTCACACTGCTTTCGGGTGACCTTATGCCACTCCTGGCACAAAAATGTAAGCAGTTCTTCTTTGTTTGATGACTTGTGACTATCAATCTTCCTCTTGATTACTTTCCAGAGGTTTTCAATGGGGTTCAGGTCTGGAGATAGGGCTGGCCATGACAGAGACTTGATATGGCCATGTTGTAATGGACTGCCATCTTCGAAATTTTAGGGATGGAGGCAACATTGTGCTCACTGTATCCCTCTGCTAGTAAAGCCAGAATTAAGCTCTTCTTTTCCTCACTCAAGACTTTTCTTTTCAAAGCCTTTGACATGGTTAAAAGTTATTTTTTCATTAAAATTAATTTTGGGCTATTCCTAGCACTTGTTTGGCCATCCAGCTTGTCCTATTGCATGAGGATTCTGAAGACCAAAGTAGTATTTTTTATACTTTCCCTCTTTAAATAAGATTGGCTCAGGTGATCACCTAATCAGAAGCACAGTAAGTAGAATGAGGTGTACTATGGTTGGAGTTCAACAGATACTGGAATGGAATGGCTGTCAGACATTTAAAGAAGCTGATTTTCAGAAAATTTTGCAGTGGTGTCTTAATCTGTAAAATCACTGCAGGAGCCGACAGGATAGAACACATGGATTACATATAGTAAAGACATATAGAATAGGTATATATATATATATATATATATATATACACACATACACACATGTCAGTGCTAAATACAATTAGTAGACTGTGTGTGCAAATTACTGGATATGTATTTAATTAATAAAAGATTATTTATAGTAAAAAAAAATGGCGTGGCGTGGAAACTTCACACTAGACCTCAAGCAGCTTGGATTGTCTGTCTCTCCACTCTTCCTCCAGACTCTGGGACCTTGATTTCCAAGGTCTAGTGTGAAGTATCCACAATCAGTGATGGTTTGGGGAGCCATGTCATCTGCTGGTGTAGTTCCACTGTGTTTTATCAAGACCAAAGTCCCCGCAGCTGTCTACCAGGAAATTTTAGCGCACTTCATGCTTCCCTCTGGTGAAAAGCTTATTGGAGATGGAAATTTCATTCTCCAGCAGGACCTGGCACCTATCCACACTGCTAAAAGTACCAATACCTGGTTTAAAAACAACAGTATAACTGTGCTTGATGGTCAGCAAACTCATCTGAACTTAACCCCATAGAGAATCTATGGAGTATTGTCAAGAGGAAGATTAGCGACACCAGACCCAACAATGCAGAAGAGCTGAATGCTGCTATCAAAGCAACCTGGGCTTCCGTAACACCTCAGCAGTGCCATAGGTTGATCGCCTCCTTGCCACGCCGCATTGATGCAGTAATTGATGCCAAAGGAGCCCCAACTAAGTATTAAGTGCATTTACTGAACATTCATTTCAGTAGGCCAACATTTCAGATTTTAAAATCAATTTTCAAGCTGGTGTTATAAAGTATTCTAATTTACTGAGGTGATATGACAGAATCATCAACATTAACAGAAATAAACACTTGACTATCTAATATATGAGCTTCACCTTTTGTATTGAAGAACTGAAATAAATTAACTTTTTGATGATATTCTAATTTTGTGGATGCACCTGTGTGTGCGTGTGTCACTGACATATAATATACATATATATATATATAATATATATATATATATATATATAAATATATATATAAAAATAATGCAGCACTCACGAGTTGGATTAAATATTCCAAAGTCCTTTTTATTTCATCCAAGTGGACAAGAGACTTTGTATAGGATTTGCGGGTTAAGGAGGCATGCAGGGAGCGTGCAGGTGGACGACGGCCATTTCGCGCAGCAAGCACTTCAACGGGTCCAGGTGTGTGAGGGGGTGGGGTCATTTCCTTTTTAAAGGATTTAGACACAAGGTTACATGTGAACAAACTAAAATTGTGCCTATTTCAATACAATTAATAAAAACAGTGACTCACTAAATACATATCTTGCAGCACTGCAGCAAAAAACCCCACAATTTTTCATTATTATAAGAAGACAGATAAATCTACCCTGTCATTTAACCCTAAGGGACCCTGTGCATTCGTCTTCAGGATCCATTTAGCCTCACTTTTTAGCAGAATTTTATTATGATCTCCCCCTTGTGGTGGATATGAAATGGTTTCTAAACCTGCGAATCTTGGTAATTCTGAATTTGCCTGATGTTTTTCTTTCATATGGTTGATTAAACGCATAGAACCCTTTCCAGAAATTATTGAGCGATAATGTTCCCTAAATCTCTTAGTTAGGGCGGTTTCACACATCTGAATAATTCCGGTACCGGAAAAAACGGTACCACAGCTATCCGTGTGTCCGTGTGGACACATGGTACCTCCGTGTGGCACACGTGTGCCGCACGTGTGCCGCATCAGGACCGGGAAGAAGCGCTACAGTAAGCACTGTTCCCGGCAGCTAGTGCTGATCACGGCTGTGATTCTATTCTCATGCTCTGCCGGTAGGAGAGCAGAATGAATGAAAACCCGATGTGGGGTCCCCTTCATTTTCATAACCAACCAGATGAAACTTACAGCTGGGGGCGGCATCCCTCTGCTGTCAGCTTCAGCCAGGTTGGTTGTGAAGAATAGAGGGGTCCCCACGCTGTTATTTTTAATTATTTAAATAAATAATTAAAAAAACTGGCGTGGGGTCCCCCCTATTTTTGACAACCAACCTGACTAAAGCCGACAGCTGAGGGCTGATATTCTCAGGCTGGTAAGAGGCCATTGATCTTGGCCCCCCCAGCCTAAAAACAGCAGCCCCAGCTGCCCAGAAAAGGCGCATCTATTAGATGTGCCTAATTTGGAACTTTGCCCGGTTCTTCCCGCTTGCCCTGTAGTTGTGGCAAGTGCGGTAATAAGGGGTTAATGGCACCTTTTGATTATAAGGTGACATTAAGACCAGATTAGTAATGGAGCGGTGTCAATAAGACACTGACCCATTACTAATCCTACAGTAAAGAAAGTGTTAAACAAACACACTCACACAATAAGAATAAATTATTTTAATGAAAGAATACAACACACACATTTTTATAATCTTTATTACACTGGTAAATCCTTAGCAAAGGCCTAGTTTTTCTGAAAAAAAGTTGAAAATAATAAAACAAATCTATACATTACATGTCAGGCGCTCAGTCACATCCCACGGTGTAAATCCATCTCAGGGGTTGGGGTTAATATATTTACAGTCGGGGCCCTGCTAATACTAATAAAAATGTGTGTGTTGTATTCTTTCACTAAAATAATTTATTCTTATTGTGTGAGTGTGTTTATTTAACCCTTTCTTTACTGTAGGATTAGTAATGGATCTATTTCTTATTGACACCTCTCCATTATTAATCCGGGCTTAATGTCACCTTATAATCGAAAGGTGCCATTAACCCCTTATTACCTCACTTGCCACTACTACAGGGCAAGTGGGAAGAACCAGGCAAAGCTCCAGATTAGGCGAGTCTAATAGATGTGGCTTTTCTGGGCAGCAGGGAGCTGCTGTTTTTAGGCTGGGGGGGCCAAGATCAATGGCCCCTTACCAGCCTGAGAATATTAGCCCTCAGCTATCGGCTTTGGTCAGGTTGGTTGTCAAAAAGAGGGGGGACTCCACGCCATTTTTTTTAAAATCATTTATTTAAATAATTTAAAAAACAGTGTGGAGACCCCTCTATTCTTCACAACCAACCTGGCTGAAGCTGACAGCAGAGGTATGCAGCCCCCAGCTGTAAGTTTCCTCTGGTTGGTTATGAAAATGAGGGGAACCCCACGTCGGGTTTTCATTCATTCTGCTCTCCTGCAGGCAGAGCAAGAGAGCAGAATGTCAGCTGTGGTCAGCACCAGCCACCGGGAACAGTGCTTACAGTAGCCGCTTCTTCCCGGCGGCCGTCCGTGAGCATGGAGGACTGTGTGAACAGTTCTCCATGTGCACGTGTGCAGCACGTGTTGCAGGCTGTGTGTCCTTGTTAAAACGGACATGTCTCCATGTTCTGCACATGGACACACAGTCCATGAAAACACGCTGACATCTGCATAGAGCCATTCTTTTGAATGGGTCTACGTGTGTCAGTGTCTCCGGTACATGAGAAAACTGTCACTACACGTACTGGAGCCACTGACATGTGAAACCGGCCTTAGTGGTCTTATAGTCTTACCAATATAGTAGAAAGAGCAGGGGCAATATGTGATATATACCACGTACTGAGATTTGCAAGATATGAAGCCCCTGACCACATGTGTTATTGGTCCTATGCGTAAACAACGATCAGTAATGTGGAGGTGGCAACTGGCGCAATTTCCACACTTATAACTCCCTCTTAATATATTTTTCTTTAGGCCACATGCACACATTCAGTATTTGATGAGTTTTTTACCTCAGTATTTGTAAGCCAAAACCAGGAGTGGGTGCTAAATACAGAAGTGGTGATGTATCTCTATTATACTTTTCCTCTCATTTCCTTTCCTCTCCTCTTCAACTCCTGGTTTTGGCTTACAAATACTAAGGCAAATGAGGCAAAATACTCGCCGAATACTGAATGTGTGCATGTGGCCTCAGCCAAATATTTTTTTCAGCTGGTTTTAACTTGTTATGAACCAGAATATCTCCTATATTTTTAGATCTGCGATATGAGAACATAGGGGGATTAGAGCTGATTTTAAGTTGCATGCATTTTTGCAAATTTATTTTTGGCTTATTTTGAAGAAAAATACACCACTAGCGTGCATAATCCGTTCCTCAAACACATTCGCTTTTTTTACGCTATGTGGACGATAACTTTATAATATGGGATGGTTCTGAAGGAGAAATTTTTGATTTTGTCAATTATTTAAATGAAGTGAATGTTGAGAATATGAAGTTTACATCTTGCTACGGTGGCAATTTTTTTTCGAGTTTTTAGATGTCAAAATTAATATCCTAAATCACAACCTGATGACACAGGAATATAGGAAACCAACTGCAATGAACATGTTGTTACATTTTGATAGTGCACACCCTGGTCATACAAAAACAGGTCTCCCTTATAGCCAAATGCTACGTCTGCGAAAAATTAATAATAATAATAACAGCAGTTTTGAAGAGCAGGTTGAATCGTTAAAATGTCGCTTTAGAGAAAGAGGTTACCCGGAATTGTTATTGGACAATGCACATGAAAGAGCAAAAAAATTCACGCAAAATGAATTGCTCTATAGAAATAAAAATGAAGAAAAACTGAATGATAATAAAACGCAAAGATTTATTTTTAATTTTAAACACACTATATTGGAGAATATTATTCATTCATCAATCTGTAAGCATTGGCATATTTTAAAGACTGATAAAGATTTACTTAAAATCAGCTCCCAGGTTTAGAAACCATTCCATATCCACCACAAGGGGGAGATCATAATAAAATTCTGCTAAAGAGTGAGGCTAAATGGATCCTGACGACGAATGCACAGGATCCTTTAGTGTTAAATGACAAGGTAGATTCATCTGTCTTCTTATAATAATGAAAAATTGAGGGTGTTTTTTGGTGCAGTGCTGCAAGTTATGTATTTAGTGAGTCACTGTTTTTATTAATTGTATTGAAATATGCACAATTTGATTTTGTTCACATGTAACCTTGTGTCTAAATCCTTTTAAAAGGAACTGACCCCACCCCCTCACACACCTGGACCCGTTGAAGCACTTGCTGTGCGAAATGGTCGTCGTCCACCTGCATAATCCCTAACATGCAAATCCTATACAAAGTCTTTTGTTCACTTGGATGAAATAAAAAGGACTTTGGAATATTTAATCCATCTGGTGAGTGTCGCATTATTTTTCTTTACAAATATATATATGTGTGTTTTGAAGAATATTTCCTTTGAAAACAATGTATAAATGACACAGAGAACTGCTGTATGTAAAAGCTCATGTTCAAATCGCACAGCAATCAGATGTAAATTGGATGTTAGGTGTGAAATTCGCATTGTACTCACGTGACACACGCATGACACTTGTTCGTTTTTCGGTCCTGCTATCGGAACTTTATTTTATCACATATGGGTATGAGCCCTTAGAAGGACTGTTGGTTTAGCTGGATTAGTGGATTCAACAATGGTGTACCCACATTAACTGATACCCCATCTATTCTGTCCCTATCTGTGCAGCAACTCTCCCAACACTGCCTAAGTCCGGAGGTGACTGGGATGAGCAGGGTGACGCCAGGTCTAATATAGACCTGATGACGCTCTGTGGCCAGCCAATCACTGTAAAGCCACAACCAACATGGCTGCCGCATTTCAGTACGTGGTAGACATGGCCATATTTACCAAAAAGTGCAAAAGTTATGGCTCTGGGAAAAAGGGGAGCAAAAAAAAAACCTTGTTAAGCATGTATCTGCAAGCCTAATGTTGATTTTTGGTCTGCACTTGGACATATAAGTAATGAAACATGCTCTCTATATATTCTGCTAGTTCCAAAATCTTACCCACACATCCCTTTTTAAAGGGAAATTTGACATACATTTAGGTCCATATATATTTGGACAGAGACAACATTTTTCTAATTTTGGTTCTAGACATTACCACAATGAATTTTAAACAAAACAATTCAGATGCAGTTGAAGTTCAGACTTTCAGCTTTCATTTGAGGGTATCCACATTAAAATTGGATGAAGGGTTTAGGAGTTTCAGCTCCTTAACATGTGCCACCCTGTTTTTAAAGGGGCCAAAAGTAATTGGACAGATTAAATAATTGTAAATAAAATGTTCATTTCTAGTACTTGGTTAAAAACCCTTTGTTGGCAATGACTGCCTGAAGTCTTGAACTCATCGACATCACCAGATGCTGTGTTTCCTCCTTTTTGATGCTCTGCCAGGCCTTCACTGCGGTGGTTTTCAGTTGCTGTTTGTTTGTGGGCCTTTCTGTCTGAAGTTTAGTCTTTAACAAGTGAAATGCATGCTCAATTGGGTTGAGATCAGTTGACTGACTTGGCCATTCAAGAATATTCCACTTCTTTGCTTTAATAAACTCCTGGGTTGCTTTGGCTTTATGTTTTGGGTCATTGGTCATCGCTTCATACTACAGAAGGACAATCAGTTTGGCTGCATTTGGCTGGATCTGAGCACACAGTATGGCTCTGAATACCTCAGAATTCATTTGGCTGCTTCTGTCCTGTGTCACATCATCATTAAACACTAGTGACACAGTGCCACTGGCAGCCATGCATGCCCAAGCCATCACACTGCCTCCGCCGTGTTTTACAGATGATGTGGTATGCTTTTGATCATGAGCTGTACCATGCATTCGCCATACTTTTCTCTTTCCTTCATTCTGGTAGAGGTTGATCTTGGTTTCATCAGTCCAAAGAATGTTCCTCCAGAACTGTGCTGGCTTTGTTAGATGTTTTTTAGCAAAGTCCAGTATAGCCTTTTGATTCTTGATGCTTATGAGTGGCTTGCACCGTGCAGTGAACCCTCAGTATTTACTTTCATGCAGTCTTCTCTTTATGGTAGATTTGGATATTGATACGCCTACCTCCTGGAGAGTGTTGGTCACTTGGTTGGCTGCTGTGAAGGGGTTTCTCTTCACCATGGAGATTATTCTGCGATCATCCACCACTGTTGTCTTCCGTGGGTGCCCAGGTCTTTTTGCATTGATGAGTTCACCAGTGCTTTCTTTCTTTCTCAGGATGTACCAAACTGTAGATTTTGCCACTCCTATTGTTGTAGCAATTTCTCGGATGGGTTTTTTCTGTTTTTGCAGCTTAAAGATGGCTTGTTTCACCTGCATGGAGAGCTCCTTTGACCGCATGTTTCCTTCACAGCAAAACCTTCCAAATGCAAGCACCACACCTCAAATAAACTCCAGGCCTTTTATCTGCTTAATTGAGAATGACATAACGAAGGGATTGCCCACCCCTGTCCATGAAATAGCCTTGGAGTCAATTGTACAATTACTTTTGGTCCCTTTAAAAACAGGGTGGCACATGTTAAGGAGCTGAAACTCCTAAATCCTTTATCCAATTTTAATGTGGATACCCTCAAATGAAAGCTGATAGTCTGAACATCAACTGCATCTGGATTGCTTTGTTTAAAATTCATTGTGGTAATGTCTAGAACCAAAATTAGAAAAATGTTGTCTCTGTCCAAATATATATGGACCTAACTGTAATACCTCTGTTAGGATACGCCATATACTGCTGACATATGCAACACCCCAGGAGGTGGGCGGAACACCAGGGTTCAAAATCTGTGTCTGAGGATGAAACTACTAGCCCTTCCCCTGTGTTACCTCCTTCCCAATCTGCTGTCCAGGAAGGAGGTGCTGATGGCTCTTGCCCACAGCCTGCAGTTGCACAGACGCCACAGCCAGCAACCACATTGAACCAAAATTAGAAAAATGTTGTCTCTGTCCAAATATATATGGACCTAACTGTAATACCTCTGTTAGGATACGCCATATACTGCTGACATATGCAACACCCCAGGAGGTGGGCGGAACACCAGGGTTCAAAATCTGTGTCTGAGGATGAAACTACTAGCCCTTCCCCTGTGTTACCTCCTTCCCAATCTGCTGTCCAGGAAGGAGGTGCTGATGGCTCTTGCCCACAGCCTGCAGTTGCACAGACGCCACAGCCAGCAACCACATTCAGTTCGTTGTCCCAGTGCAGTGTTCAGTTGTCCCTTGTCAGCATACATGTCTCTTTCCAAATTGTTAGTTAGATGGGGTATACATATTCGTTAGCACTTTACATTGTCTGGTGCTGGACAAAGACCATTTCTGGCTTTTCAAGGCTCTTAAATGAGTTACTAAACTGTCACTTCCCTTAAATTTTCTAAATATTGGTTTAATAAAAAAGGTGGGGGTATTGGCCAGTTTCTGTACATTTTAAGCAGGTCTAAGAGACTGGGTTAATATGCTCCATAGACCTATTCATTCTGCAGCCTTACACATATTGGAACATGTTCATTGCCACACTAAGGCCTTTACCTAAGCTCTGTAGCACTGCCTGTCATGTGAGTAATACACTCCACAGACCTCATCACTCTCTGGGACATATCCTGCAATTACTCCATTGTTGCTCAAAACCATGCAAAAGATACATTCTGCCTGGCTGTGTAGTTTCCAGAAGAAGTGCATAGACTTGTTCAGATTGGTCAATGGCACGCCTGTCTCTTTTCCTTGAGGAGACTGCTTCCAAGTAAAATGAGGCTTGTACATGTTCCTGAAATGGATTTCAGGCCTGATAGACTGACCACAATACAAGCCCTCGCTTGCATACACTGTATTGAGAAACATCTCTTTTGTAACCTTGGCCAGATCTGTGCCTTGCCACAATTCTGTCTCTGAGCTCCTTAGCCAGTTCCTTTGACCTCATGATTCTCATTTGGTCTGACATGCACTGTGAGCTGTGAGGTCTTATATAGACAGGTGTATGCCTTTACAAATCAAGTCCTATCAGTTTAATTAAACACAGCTGGATTCCAATGAAGGAGTAAAACCATCTCAAGGAGGATCACAATGAAATGGACAGCTTGTGACTTAAATATGAGTGTCTGAGCAAAGGGTCTGAATACTTATGACCATGTGATATTTCAGTTTTTCTTTTTTAATAAATGTGCAAAAATTTCTACATTTCTGTTTTTTTTCAGTCATGATGGAGTGCAGAGTGTACATTAATGAGAAAAAAATGAACTCTTTTGAATTTACCAAATGGCTGCAATGAAGCAAAGAGTGAAAAATTTAAAGGGGTCTGAATGCTTTCCGTACCCACTGTATACCATTGTTCTCTTGGGAAGGTTTGATGGAGCTCCTTTTCCCACGCTCTACAGAAAGGGGGATGTATATCCCAATCACTATCCAATAGAAGCTTATAGATATCCGAGATTGCGTGTACAGGGTTAGTGGGAGCCATACAGAGATTCAAATGCAGAAAGGGGGCACACCCATTCTAAGTGATTGGCAAATGTAGAGAAAAAAATGCCCTAGTTGAATATATTCAAAAGACTATCCCGCTTTCCGTAGACAATCACCTCGAATAACTGAGAGGGAACGTAATATACCTTGAGGAGTCACATGACAAAGAAGCAAGAGGTTTCTCTTGGAACTACCCAAAAAAATGCTTGAGGAGACACCGGATGAGAATTTTGGGTTATCTGTTATTTTGGATAACTGTCCTACTGGGTCACTTAGAATTCCCTTTATACTGGGAATGTGGACAGTTTTGCGTGTTTCTGAGACTAAATAGAATTGTGATTTTATTTTGAGCCACAATAGGCCACATACATTGTAGAATGGAAACTGATACATGACATGACTCATGGGCCATACATATCCACAGTTTAGATTCTCTGCAGTACAGAAGATCTAAAATTCTTGCATGGGCGGACACAAGATAGTATCTTCGGTAGTATGGCAAACCTATACCCCCAGAATCTTTTGAAGCACCAAAACAGTACTACGAATTCTTGGAAGCCCCGTCTACTAAACAAATTAACTGAACTTATGTTGGACCCTCATCCAGAAGGAGGATGGAATATATTTCGGGATAGTTTGTAGTAGATACAAAAATCTAGGTAATACAGTAATTTTGAGGATGTTAACCCAGCCAAACCAGGAGAAATCTCCACTCCGGTCTCTGCGTCCTGGTGAGAAATGGCTCAATATCGCCCTGGGAGGATGCAGAATGGATGAAGGACTGGATCTTCACCTTTTTAACCTCAGATTTGCCCATGCTGAGGTACTGGAACCGATTGCTAGGTGGATGCTATAACTTTATTATTTGTCCACTGATGGAGCTGTATGATGGCTTGTTTTTTTTCAGGACACTGCTAATGGAGCTGTATGATGGTTTGTTTTTTGCGGGACAAGATGATGTTTTCAACTGTACCATTTTTATTTATATTTGTCTTTTTGATTGTGCTTTATTCCACTTTTTATTTGGTGGTATGATGATAAAGCATTTTTTTATGGTGTTAACTAAAGGGGTTAACTAGTGGGACAGTTTCATAGGTTGGGTCGTTCCAGATGCGGCGATACCAAAATATGTGTACTTTTTTCCCATAAAAATATTAATTCATGGGTACTATATATTTAGATTTTTTAAATTATTTTTGGATTTTTTGACAGGTCCTGCGAGTTCACTGAAAATGAACTCACTTCACCTTTCTGACATCAGCGCGAGCAGTGGGAAAAAGTATCTAAAATTTCCAACCGTGCTCATGCCGACGTCACATAGGTGAAGTGAGTTTATTGGAAGTGAACTCCCAGGACCTGTCTGTCAGATGGCACTGCAAGCAGGAGAACTTTCTCACGCTCGTGGTGCCATCAGAAAGGGAATAGCAATTCACAGAGAGACACTGAGCACACGGTGCTCAATTTCTTTGCTGGATGACAGGCTGCATGGTTGCATCATGCAGCCTGCCCTCTAGATTTAGCAGAGCTGAACCCTCCGTGTGACTAATGGATTAAAAGCATCTCTGCGGAAAGGTGAGGAATTTTGTTGTTTGTTTGTTTTACCTCTTTTGCAGATAACGAGGGCCTCAAGGGAATGGGCAAGGTCATAAGTGTGGTTTAATTACGAATATTAAAGGAGTCTGTGTCTTTCTTTCAATTACTGTATAAGAGAAAACAAGGGCGGGGGCGCAGACATAGTACTGTAACCTGAAGAAGAGGTGCGGTTTGTCACCTCGAAACGCGTAGTTTCTGTAGTACATATAATAAAGAACTTGAAAGATTTATATGGATTTTTGAAGAATTCTTATCACTAAAGCAGCGCGGATGCTCAGAAGTGCTTTTCTTGGATCCTCAACTTATGGTTTCTTTCAATTACAGGACTTTTTCTGGGTGCTGATTTTTCTTAAAATGTGACTATGGGGTTACTAATGGGGGTGTCTTTTTGACACCTCTCCATCACTAACCTCAGGTCTTGATGTCATCTGACAATACAAAAGTGACATCAACCCCCCCAACTATTACCCCACTTGCCACTGCAACAGAGCAAGGGGGAAGAGCAAGGCTAAATGCCAGAATTGGCGCATCTTAGAGATGCGCCTTTTCTGGGGTGGCTGAGAGCTGATGCTTTTAGTCAGGGAGGCACCATCCATGGCCCCTTCCTAGACTATTTAAATCAGCCTGCAGCTGTCTGCATAGCCTTTGCTGGTTATTAATTATAGGGGGACCCCACATCATTTTTGGGGCGTCCCCCATTTTACTAGCTAGTAAAGGCTAAGTATACAGTTGTGAGCTGAAATTAATAGCTTGGGACGCTCCATGGGTATTACCCCCTTCCCAGGCTATAAACATCTGCCCCAGCCGTTGGCTCTCCCTCTGCTAGTTACAAAAATTGCCTGGGAGCCCACGCCATTTTTTTCTGGAAAATCTTTTATTAATTAAATACATGTACAGTAATTTCAAAACACACTGTACTAATTGTATTTGTCACTGACATCTATATATCTACCTATTCTATTTGTATATACTGTAAGTAATCTATCTCTTCTATCCTGTTGGCTCCTGCAGTGATTTTACAGAACACGACAGATGAATTACCAGCTTTTCTTCTATCTATCAATGCAATATAAATACAGATATATATGTGTGTGTCACTGACAACTATAGATCTATATATTCTATATGTATATATCTATAATAATAAATGCCCTAACCAGCTTCCGGTTGTAACAACTTCCGTCCAGTTGTAACCGGTGACGTCACCACACACACACACACGCACATGTAACCCTCAACACACCACACCGCCTCAACACACACTCCTCTCACCTTTCACCTCCACTCATGTCCACTCACTCTTTCACTCCACATACGTTCCTTTCTCTCACTCCGTTTCTCATACTCACACCGTCATCGTCGCTGCCCCGACATCTTCCTCCGCCGCCGCGATCCAGGATCCAGACGTTCTCCAGGCCGCCGACATGTTCTTGCGGGACGCCATCTTGGATGTCGTGAAGTCCCGCGAGATTCAAGATGGCGTCGCCGCAACAATATGTCGCTGGCGTGGACGACATCGGGATCCAAAAAGATGGCGTCAGCGAAATCTCGCGAGATTACGCCGACGCCATTTTGGATCCCGATGTCGCCCATGCCAGCGACATGTTGCGGCGACGCCATCTTGAATATCGCGGGACTTCACGACATCCAAGATGGCGTCCCGCAAGAATATGTCGCTGGCGTGGGCGATATCGGGATCCAAAATGGCGTCGGCGTAATCTCGCGAGATTTCGCCGATGCCATCTTTTTGGATCCCGATGTCGTCCACGCCAGCGACATGTTGCGGCGACGCTATCTTGAATATCGCGGGATTTCACGAAATCCAAGATGGCGTCCCGCAAGAACATGTCGGCGGCCTGGAGAACGTCTGGATCCTGGATCGCGGCGGCGGAGGAAGATGTCGGGGCAGCGACGATGACGGTGTGAGTATGAGAAACGGAGTGAGAGAAAGGAACGTATGTGGAGTGAAAGAGTGAGTGGACATGAGTGGAGGTGAAAGGTGAGAGGAGTGTGTGTTGAGGCGGTGTGGTGTGTTGAGGGTTAACATGGCAAGAGGTGTTAACGACGTCGGCGAAATCTCGCGAGATTTCGCCGACGCCATCTTGCATTCGTGAAATTGCGTCATTTACCTCACGCCGACTTGCTGTGCGGACGCTTGGCATTGCCTGTACCACCATAACTACTGCTGCCTTGGTCCTATGCCTGTTTACTGCCGGTGTCTAATTACTGGACCAATTTGCCTCTATCGCCATAACTACTGCTGCTTTGGTCATCTGCCTGTTTACTGCCGGTGTCTAATTACAAGGCCAATTTGCCTCTACTGCCATATCTACTGCTGCCTTGCTCCTCTGCCGATGTCTAATTACAGGGCTAATTTGCCTCTACCGCCATAACTACTGCTGCCTTGCTCCTCTGCCGGTGTCTAATTACAGGGCTAATTTGCCTCTACCGCCATAACTACTGCTACCTTGCTCCTCTGCCGGTGTCTAATTACAGGGCCAATTTGCCTCTACCGCCATAACTACTGCTGCCTTGCTCCTCTGCCGGTGTCTAATTACAGGGCCAATTTGCCTCTACCGCCATAACTACTGCTGCATTGCTCCTCTGCTGGTGTCTAATTACAGGGCCAATTTGCCAATACCGCCATAGCTACTGCTGCCTTGCTCCTCTGCCGGTGTCTAATTACAGGGCCAATTTGCCTCTACCGCCATAAGTACTGCTGCCTTGCTCCTCTGACTGTTCACTGCCTGTGTCTAATTACAGGGCCAATTTGCCTCTACCGCCATAACTACTGCTGCCTTGCTCCTCTGCCAGTGTCTAACTACAGGGCCAATTTGCCACTACCACTTCATAACTACTGCTGGGCAATTACAGGGTCAATTAGTATCTGTTTACTCTACAATACTCCAGGACGCCTTCTTCACTGCCAGATAACTGCCAAATAGACTCCTTTACCTGTGCCAACATGAGTCATAACAAAAAGTATGCCAATGCCAGTGAAAGGAAGGCAGCTTTAGCACTACGACAAAAACAACGCCGTGCTAATGAGACTCCTGAGGAAAAACACCATCGCCTTGAGAAGATTAAGGCTTATAAATGCCGTCGCCTCACACTCGAATCCCCTAACTCTAAATCCATAAGATTGGCTGAAGAAGCCTCTGCACGCCGTCACCGCCGACAACAGACGGCCTCTTCCTCATCATTATTATTAGACTCACAACAGGATGCTTCCACATCAGCATGTGGAACAATTTACTGCTACACTTCATCCCATATGCCGTTCACTGACATAACTAATCAGCAATCTGTTTCTGCCCTATCAATACCACGATTCAATACCGATGCACAGTATGCCAATGCCAGTGAAAGGAAAGCAGCTTTAGCACTACGACAAAAACAATGCCGTGCTAATGAGACTCCTGAGGAAAAACAGCATCGACTTGACAAGATTAAGGCTTATAAACGGCGTCGTCTCACACACGAATCCCCTAACTCTAAATCTATTACATTGGCTGAAGAAGCCTCTACACGCCATCACCGCCAACAACAGACGGCTTCTTCCTCATCATCTATTATAATAAATGCCCTAAGCAGCTTCCGGTTGTAACAACTTCCGTCCAGTTGTAACCGGTGACGTCACCACACACACGCACATGTTAACCCTCAACACACCACACCGCCTCAACACACACTCCTCTCACCTTTCACCTCCACTCACGTCCACTCACTCTTTCACTCCACATACGTTCCTTTCTCTCACTCCGTTTCTCATACTCACACCGTCATCGTCGCTGCCCCGACATCTTCCTCCGCCGCCGCGATCCTGGATCCAGACGTTCTCCAGGCCGCCGACATGTTCTTGCGGTGACGCCATCTTGGATTTCATGAAATCCCGCGATAGTCAAGATGGCGTCGCTGCAAGAACATGTCGCCGGCGAGGACGACGTCGGGATCCAAAATGGCGTCGGCGAAAACTCGCGAGATTTCGCCGACGCCATTTTGGATCCCGACGTCGTCCACGCCGGCGACATGTTCTTCCGGCGACGCTATCTTGACTATCGGGGGATTTCACGATACTCAAGATGGCGTCGCCGCAAGAACATGTCGCCGGCGTGGACAACGTCTGGATCCAGGATGGCGCTGGTGGAAGAAGATGTCGGGGATCGTGGAACAGCGGCGATGACGGCGTGAGTATGAGAGACGGAGTGAGAGAAGGGGTCGTATGTGGAGTGAAAGAGTGAGTGGAGATGGTGAAAGGTGAGAGGAGTGTGTGTTGAGGAGTGTGTGTGTTGAGGGTTAACATGGCAAGAGGTGTGATGCTATCGCATCCTCCCGATGCGATAGCATCGGGCCATAATCTAGTCTATTATATTTAAGGAGTTTGTATGTTCTCCCCATGTTTGCATGAGTTTCCTCTGGGTACTCCTATCTCCTCCCACATCCCAAAGACATACTGTTAGGGATCCTAGATTGTGAGCCCCTGTGGAGACAGTGATGATGATGTTTGTAAAGCGCTATATAAGTAAGTAAAATAAATAAAAAAATTGATTAAAAGTGATTTTTCGGTATGCGGCACATGAATTGCTGGCTTTTCAAAGGACACCAATGCGTAAAAATCGGACAGCACTCACATGATCCGAGTGCTGTGCGATTTTTTTTTTTTCTCTCGCACCCATAGGTTTGCATTGGTGAGTCTCGGCCAAGTCTTGGTGCCAATCGCAGCGTGCTGCTATTTTTCACGCATGCTAAAAACACCCGAGAAAATAAATGTGGATGTGAGTTGCTCCATAGATTAACACTGGTCCGAGTGCTCTGCGACGTTCTCTTGCATAACACTCATCTGTATTCTACGGTAGTGTGACCCCTTCTTATAATCCAAATTGCAGCTACATTGGAGCTTACTAGCTGCTGTGGAGCGAGGTCACAGGGTCACTGCTGCTGGAAGCTTTTGGCGGACGCACCAGTCATGTGATGGCTGGAGGCGTCAGGCTGCTATGACGAGATGCTCGGCAGTGCGAGGACTCCGCTAACATTTTGTGAAAGCTCGGAGCCCCACACTTTACATACTTTTCTATGACTTTGTGAAAAAGGCCACCGCAGACTGCGCATGCGCAAATTGGTGCCAATATCTCATCTCCTGAGATCTCAAATGCGCATGTGCCACCTCCGGCGGACATTTTTCTGGAGTCCACGGCATTATAAAGTATGAAAGGCGTGGGGCTCCAGGTTGTCACAAAATGTGGGCAGAGCCTCCGCACCACTGAACATGTCGTTGTACCAGCCTGGGACCCACAGCCACACCCAACTCCTGCTGCGTCTGAACACCCCATCCTACCAGCCTGAAGCCCACAGCACCTCCTGCCTCTGCTAGCAGTGACACTGCCACCTGAAACCCCGCTACACCACCGCTGCCCCCCCAGGTAAGCTACCGCAAAAGTTAGTCATAACACATTTTTCTCCCCATACTTTGGGGGGTGTCTTATGATTTGCAAAATAAGGTAATTTCACACAAATCCCCCAAAATGGTCAGGACAATTTTTTTGGCACCTTCAATCTAATGTTTGGTTTCACACCTTTTGGAATAAATAACTGCAATCAATCACTTCTTCTAGCCATCAACAAGCTTCTTACACCTCTCAACCTTTTTTTATATGTATTGGAACAACACAAAAAAACAGAGAAATAAGGCAAATTGGACATCATTTCACACAAAAGTGCAAAACTGGGCCTGAAAAAAAATGTTGAATGCAAGGAGGGAGGATTCCAGCCAGACCGTGATGAAAAGGTAAGTAAAAACCACGATTTATCAGTCAGATTAAAAGTAGAAAGTGTTCACAACATTCAGTGGCTGAGTCAAATCAACGTGTTTCAGCTTATAAAAACCTTACTCATGGTTACATTGTGTAAGCTAAAGCAATAGACATATATAAAGCATGTTTAGACACATGATGTGAAAGGTACAATAACAATGTAGCATATAAATGAGTCTCTACAGGTGTTTCATTAGACTCATTTACATGCTACATTGTTATTGGATCTTTCTCATCATGTGTCTTCACTAGTGTTGAGCATTCCGATACCGCAAGTATCGGGTATCGGCCGATACTTGCTGTATCGGAATTCCGATACCGACTTCCGATATTTTTTCAATATCGGAATTCGGCATCGGAATCGGAAGTTCAGTTGATTGACGGCCTGACGTCATCATGATGCGCGGTGTGTGCGCATCATGATGCGCCGTCATTTCGGGCCTTCCGGGGGTCTCTGCCGGCCTGCCGGGGGGCTGTGCCGGCCTGCCGGGGGGCTGTGTGGACTGCCCGGGGTCTCTGCCGGCCTGCCGGGGGGCTGTGCCGGCCTGCCGGTGGTCTGTGCACCCTGTGGGGGTCTGTACCGGCCTGCCGGGGGGCTGTGCCGGCCTGCCGGGGGGCTGTGCTGATGTCCGGGGGTCTGTGCAAGCATCGTCCGATGGGACTACAGGTCCCATCGGGCGATGCCTGCTACCATGACAGTGATTGACACATTAGCCAATGATGGGACAGTAGTAGTCCCATCATCCGGCTAATGTGTTAAATGTTAAAAAAAAAAAAAAAAAAATACTACATACATACTACATGCATGCTACATACATACTACATGCTACATACATACTACATATATACTACATACATACTACATACATGCTACATACATACTACATGCATGCTACATACATACTACATGCTACATACATACTACATGCATGCTACATACATACTACATATATACTACATACATACTACATACATGCTACATACATACTGCATGCTACATACATACTACATACATACTACATACATACTACATGCATGCTACATACATACTACATGCATGCTACATACATACTACATGCTACATACATACTACATATATACTACATACATACTACATACATGCTACATACATACTGCATGCTACATACATACTACATGCATGCTACATACATACTACATGCATGCTACATACATACTACATACATACTACATGCATGCTACATGCATGCTACATACATACTACATGCTACATACATACCACATACATACTACATACATACTACATACTACATATATACTACATGCATGCTACATACATACTACATGCTACATACATACCACATACATACTACATACATACTACATACTACATATATACTACATGCATGCTACATACATACTACATGCATGCTACATACATACTACATATATACTACATGCATGCTACATACATACTACATGCTACATACATACTACATATATACTACATGCATGCTACATACATACTGCATGCTACATGCATGCTACATACATACTACATACATACTACATGCTACATACATACCACATATATACTACATACATACAATACATTCATACAATACATACATAGACATACAGTACATATAACATAGAGTAACATACTTACCAATACTTGTCACATTGTTCCCCGAAGCCATTGTCTTTCCGGAATAAATATTAACATAACAAACCACAAAAATACTCACCCACGATCCGAAGCAGTCCACGAGTGTGTCCCACGACGATCTTGGGTAGAGAACTGCAGCATCAGATGATGCTGCCGTTCTCTACGGGCTGCAGGAATCCAATGACGGAAGGTAGGTATCCTTCCGCACTGTATTCCTCCGCCACTTAAAAAAAAAAAAGTCCCTAGTCTCACTTTATGCCATTGCTGCGTGGGAATTTCCCACACAGCAATGGCATAAAGTGAGACTAGGGACTTTTTTTTTTTTTTAAGTGGCGGAGGAATACAGTGCGGAAGGATACCTACCTTCCGTCATTGGATTCCTGCAGCCCGTAGAGAACGGCAGCATCATCTGATGCTGCAGTTCTCTACCCAAGATCGTCGTGGGACACACTCGTGGACTGCTTCGGATCGTGGGTGAGTATTTTTGTGGTTTGTTATGTTAATATTTATTCCGGAAAGACAATGGCTTCGGGGAACAATGTGACAAGTATTGGTAAGTATGTTACTCTATGTTATATGTACTGTATGTCTATGTATGTATTGTATGAATGTATTGTATGTATGTAGTATATATGTGGTATGTATGTAGCATGTAGTATGTATGTAGTATGTATGTAGCATGCATGTAGCATGCAGTATGTATGTAGCATGCATGTAGTATATATGTAGTATGTATGTAGCATGTAGTATGTATGTAGTATGTATGTAGCATGCATGTAGCATGCAGTATGTATGTAGCATGCATGTAGTATATATGTAGTATGTATGTAGCATGTAGTATGTATGTAGCATGCATGTAGTATGTATGTAGCATGCATGTAGTATGTATATGGTATGTATGTAGCATGTAGTATGTATGTAGCATGCATGTAGTATATATGTGTTATGTATGTGGTATGTATGTAGCATGCATGTAGCATGCATGTAGTATGTATGTAGTATGTATGTAGTATATATGTAGTATGTATGTAGCATGTAGTATATATGTAGTATGTATGTAGCATGCATGTAGCATGCAGTATGTATGTAGCATGCATGTAGTATATATGTAGTATGTATGTAGCATGTAGTATGTAGCATGCATGTAGTATGTATGTAGTATATATGTGGTATGTATGTAGCATGCAGTATGTATGTAGCATGCATGTAGTATATATGTAGTATGTATGTTGCATGTAGTATGAATGTAGCATGTATGTAGTATGTAGTATGAATGTAGCATGTATGTAGTATGCATGTTGTATGTATGTAGCATGTAATTTTTTTTTTTTTTTTTTACATTTAACACATTAGCCGGATGATGGGACTACTACTGTCCCATCATTGGCTAATGTGTCAATCACTGTCATGGTAGCAGGCATCGCCCGATGGGACTTGTAGTCCCATCGGACGATGCCTGCACAGACCCCCGGAGCCTGCACAGACCACCGGCAGGCCGGCACAGCCCCCCGGCAGGCCGGCACAGCCCCCCGGAGCCTGCACAGCCCCCCGGCAGGCCGGCACAGCCCCCCGGCAGGCCGGCACAGCCCCCCGGAGCCTGCACAGACCACCGGCAGGCCGGCACAGACCACCGGAGCCTGCACAGACCCCCTGGCAGGCCGGCACAGCCCCCCGAAAGGCCCGTACAGACCCCAGAGAGGCTGTACAAGGGCAGGAAAGGGTTTTTCTTATTCCGATACCGGAAGTCCCATAGACTTGAATGGGACTTCCGGTATCGGAATCGGCGATACCGATACTTTTTTTAAAGATCGGCCGATACCATCCGATACGATACTTTGAAGTATCGGACGGTATCGCTCAACTCTAGTCTTCACATGTTTTATACACTGCTCAAAAAAATAAAGGGAACACTAAAATACCACATCCTAGATCTCTCTAAATGAAATATTCCAGTTGCAGATTTTTATTCATTGCATAGTGGAATGTGTTCAGAACAATAAAACATAACAATTATCAATGTAAATCAAAATGAATATCCCATGGAGGTCTGGATTTGGAATGATACTCAAAATCAAAGTGGAAAATCAAATTACAGGCTGATCCAACTTGAATGGAAATGCCTCATGACATGGAAAAGATGCTCAGTATTGTGTGTGGCCTCCACGTGCCGGTATGACCTCCCTACTGTGCAATGCCTGGGCATGCTCCTGATGAGGCGGCAGATGGTCTCCTGAGGGATCTCCTCCCAGATCTGGACTAAAGAATGCGCCAACTCCTGGACAGCCTGTGGTGCAACATGACGTTGGTGGATGGAGCGAGACATGATGTCCCAGATGTGCTCAATCAGATTCTGGTCTGAGGGACGGGCGGGCCAGTTCATAGCTTCAATGCCTTCATCTTGCAGGAACTGCTAACACACTCCAACCACATGAGGTCTGGCATTGTCTGGCATTAGGAGTAACCCAGGGCCAACCACACCAGCATATCGTCTCACAAGGGGTCTGAGGATCTCATCTCGGTACCTAATGCCAGTCAGGCTACCTGTGTGCCCCTCCAAAGAAATGCCACCCCACACCATTACTGACCCGCTGCCAAACCGGTCATGCTGAAGGATGTTGCAGGCAGCAGATCGCTTTCTACAGCGTCTCCAGACTGTCACATGTGCTCAGTGTGAATCTGCTTTCATCTATGAAGAGCACAGGGCGCCAGTGGTGAATTTGCCATTCCTCGTGTTCTGTGGCAAATGCCTAGCGTCCTGCACAGTGTTGGGCTGTGACCACAACCCTCATCTGTGGACGCCGGGCCCTCAGAACATCCTCATGGAGTCGGTTTCTAACCATTTGTGCAGACACATGCACTTTTGTGGCCTGCTAGAGGTCAATTTGCAGGGCTCTGGCAGTTCTTCTCAGGTTCTTCCTTGCACAAAGGTGGAGGTAGAGGTCCTGGTGCTGGGATGTTGCCCTCCCACGGCCCCCTCCACATCTCCTGGTGTACTGGCCTGTCTCCTGGTAGCGCCTCCAGCCTCGGACACTGCGCTGACAGACACAGCAAACCCTGCCACAGCTCGCAGTGATATGCCATCCTGGATGAACTGCACTACCTGAGCCACTTGTGTGGGTTGTAGAGTCCGTCTTATGCTACCACGAGTGTGAAAGCACAAACAACATTCAAAAGTGGCCAAAACATCAGCCAGAAAGCATTGGTACTGAGATGTGGTCTGTGGTCCCCACCTGCAGAAACACTCCTTTATTGAGGGTGTCTTGATAATTCCCAATAATTTCCATCTGTTGTCTATTCCATTTGCACCACAGTATGTGAAATTGTCAATCAGTGTTGCTTCCTAAGTGGACAGTTTGATTTCACAGAAGTTTCATTTACTTGGAGTTATAGTCTGTTTAAGTGTTCCCTTTATTTTTTTTGAGCAGTGTATATCCATTGCTTTAGCTTACACAATGTAACCATGAGTAAGGCTTTTATTACCTGAGACGCAATGATTTGGTTCAGCCACTGGATGATGAGAACACTTTCTACTTTTAGTCTAATAAATTGTGGATTTTACTTACCTCTTCATCACGGTCTCACTGGAATCTTCCTTCTTTGTGTTTTTTCCAAGCCAAATCCCAGGCTAATCTGTGTGACAACCAGCTGCATCAACTGAACTGCACACATGTTGAGCTGACTTTTCCTCTGCCTCATAACCCCCTTTTTTCATGAAAAAATGTCTGGCTCCTTTCCAAGATTGTAGGTAAACAACTTTGTTCCCTGATTTTTGACAAACAGCCAAGGTAAAGCAAGCAGCTGGTGACTGGTATTCTCAGGCTGGTAAGGGGCCATGGATATTGCCTCCTCAGCCTAAAATAGCAATTCTGGCAATTTTCCCACGTTTTTCCCACTTGCCCTGTGGCGGTGGCAAGTAGAGTTCATATTTGTTGGGTTGAGGTGACATCAAGCCTATGAGTTACTAATGGAGAGGTGTCTATAAGACGCCTATCCATTCCTAACCCAATAGTTGTATTGTCAGTAAAAAAGATCAAGAATAAAATCCTTTATTTGAAATAAAAATACAAACCATTTTACAAATTTATTTAAAAATAACAAACACAGTTATACTCACCTTACACCCATTCCATTGAAGCCCTGATCCCCTGTAAAAAAAACAGAAAATAATAAGCATCAACAATTCTCACCTAATGACCATTCCATTGAAGGCCTGGTCTCTAGTAGAAAAATAAAAAACAACAATATCCCTCACCTGTCTGACTTACTGTCCCATGCTGTAATCCATGTCTGCGAAAACTGGTTTTCTACTAGGATGGTGCCAAGATGTGACCATCCAGGCTGAAAACCACAGGAGAATGAGCTGCTGCGACCTCAGTGTCAGTGACTATTAGCGACATCATCAAGGTTACCACAGGTCACTGAGGTTGTGTTCCCCAGCTCACTTCAGTGTGAGCCGGACCGATGAACTGCAGTGACTGCAGTGAGATCACCGCTAGCACCGCGAGAAAGTCAGTTCAGCACTGAAGTCAATAGGTTCACCACAGTTCGCCGTAAGAAATTTCTCATGGTGAGTATTTTTGTTGTTTATTATTTTCTATTTTTTACAGGCGACCAGGGCTTCAATGGAAAGTGCATAAGGTGAGTATAACTGTGCTTTTTATTTTGAAATACATTTGTAAAACAGTGTGTATTTTTATTTTAAATAAATGATTTTATTTTGGGTGTTTTTTTACTGACAATATGACTATGGGGTTGGTAATGGAGAGTCATCTGATAGACACCACTCCATTGCTAACTGCTGGGTGTCATGATCCAGGTCCGAGTTTGTTTCTTGTTATTCTCTCCCTGGTCTGGTCATGTGGGGGTTAACTTTCTCTGTCTCATTTTGGGTTCTGTGGGGTTATTTCAGACTCCTGTGACCTGTAGACCAATGTCAGTGACAGTTCATGCTCCCAGGCTAGAGAAGCAGCTGACCCCTTCATACCATGTTTTTTCCTCTGCCCATTTACTCTGTTCCCGTGACTTCCCTTTCCTGCCACTCTACTTATATTAGTGTTCGCTCCCTGTGCTTGGAGCTCTTGGTATGTGACCCGGCTTTTCTTCTGACATTTTACTGTCTCACGTCTTAGTTATCTTTGCTCGTCTGGCTCTGACTTCTGGCTTGTATTTGACCTGGTGTATTGCTGTGACCTCTGGTACTTCTGTCCCAACTGTTTCTGACTTGACTCGTCTGAATACTCTTTCTCCACCTGGTTGCGCCTGGTGCTGCTGCCCAGTGGTGCTACACTGTGTGTGCAACCTCTTTTCCCTCACCAGCATCCCCTGGTAGAGGTTGCGCTATACTGCACTGCAGCAGCATTACACTGGGCTTATTATCACCTGAAAATACAAAGGTGACATTAACCCTACTTGTTACGGAAACAGGGCAAGAGAGAAGAGCAGGGTAAAGTGCCATAGTTTCTGGGTCTGCTGCGGGGTGCTATTTTTAGGCTGGGAGTGGCCAACATCTGGTGAGAATTTCATGTCATTAACACCTTCAGAAATATATTTACTTAGAAAATTGGTGACATGTTGAATACTTATTTGACCCACTCTGTATCAGTGTAATAAACATTTGACTTTACATAATGTAATCTCCCCTTCTTTAAAGACAAATGGGCGACCCCTGGAGATGGCGGTGGATGTTGCCTGTGGAACCGGACGTTACACGTTACCTCTTGCTTCCCATTTCAAAAAGGTCCTGGGGCTAGACATCAGTGAATCCCAAATAAGTGTGGCTAAACAAATGACCTTGGCAAAAAATGTGTCATACATGTGAGTGCTAAACTGAATTTCTAAATTCTTTTGGTATAATGAGAGGATTAGATGGCCTAAGTGACACTCGCAATCGTCTATCCCCTGTCTGTAGGGTCTCTCCGGCTGAGAAATTACCCGTTAAGAATGATTCTGTGGACCTGGTACATGTTGCAGTTGCAGCTCATTGGTTCAAATTAGACAAATTTCTCGATGAAACAATTCGGGTATTGAAGACAAGGGGATGCTTGGCTGTCCATGCTTTTGAACCAATCACTGAGTTTGAATACAAGAATTTGTCAGACGACCTGAATGCAGTGATGCCAGAGGTAAGTTAAGATGGGTTTATACCAACTGACTTGCAGTATTAAACAACCAGTTTTACCAATAAAATATCATTTAGCAACCTGTTTACACACAGGCAAACAGCTGTCATTTAGTTAAATCCACTCAAAGCAAATTTACAGTAATCCGTATTCGAGTAGAATTCAAATCCTCTCAAATAAATTCTCTCATCTCTAATCCTTACTGATGTAGATTGCATACATTGTAGGGAGAATCTATACTTATTGTAGGTATAAAAATCAAGCACTCCCCACTGATCTTTAAAATGATCTTTATTTGTGGTTTCAAATAGAGTTTATGGAGACAAAGTGGCTGCCAGTCATTTCGCGTGTGACTCAGAAGAAGCGTGACATACATGCGAAACGACTGTCAGACACTTTGCCTCAACAAGCCCTGTTTGGAACCTCAATTAAAGCTTACTTTAATGCGCAGTGGTGAACTCCCAATTTTTCTACCTACAATGTGAAATAGACTTTTTCCTGATGAGCACCATCGAGACAGGTTATTAGCAGCTGAATCTTGACAATTTTTTCCACTGCTTCTTAATGCACATAACGTGTATGGAAGCAGTTCCAGATACCTGTTTTTCTGCAATTAGTGAGACTCATATAGTAACATTACCAGAAAAATTGCTGTAACTTCTAAAATAATCGGTTGACCGTACTGACATATGGACTTGCACGTACTTTGGTTAATGAAAAGTGAGAGTGAAATGAACCTCAGTGAGAGCAATGAGAAACATCCTCACCCCGAGTGCTCTCATCTAGTCTCACTGCCAGTCGCTTCCACTACAAGACAAATTACTGACGTGCAGAAAGAAATGCAGTAAGTCTGTGTATGGTACTTGCACATCACTCCTGCCGAATTCCTTCTTCATTTGTTAACAATGTACAGATACAGTTTGGAGGTGCATGTTTTCATTGTGAAAATTAATTAGAAAGCTGAGTCATTAAAGAGGTGCCAAAATGAGTTTCTAAAGAAGTTTGGAGGTCGAAATCGACTGTCCAAACCATGTTTCAAAGCCTTGTTTGATGAAAGAGTACTCTCCAAGGAACTCTGGTCACTATGTTCCCCTGATTTAGCACCACTGTATCTTTTCCTTTGGGGCTTTTTTTAGAAGTTACAGAAATTTTTCCAGGTAAAGTAGCAAGTTAATCACCATGTATAATATAAATTTGCTGTTACCATTTACTGTCTCATCATGATATTTAGTTCCAAGGAAAAGGACTTTTATGGATTAAGCGTGCGCTGCCAGACCATCACTCCTCACAAGTAGTGTGCTTTATACATTTATTCCCAACGCGTTTCAAAGTTAACAACTTCTTCCTCAGGGGATGACATGACATGTCATCCCCTGAGGAAGAAGTTGTTAACTTTGAAACGCGTTGGTAATAAATGTATAAAGCACACTACTTGTGAGGAGTGATGGTCTGGCAGCGCCCGCTTAATCCATAATAGTCCTTTTCCTTGAATCTGATGATTTATGGCCACGGCGTGGTCATTTGGATGTGCAGCAAGCTGACCTTGTTCCTTTATGCCTGATACTCTCCTACATAGGGTGAGTATAACGAATTACTTACATACTTATTTTCTCGGGTAAGACCCTATTGCGCTCTTTTTCTTTCAGTTTCCACCATGATATTTAGTTAAAATACTGTAATTCTCTCTCTAAAATAGTGTGTAACAACCTCTTTGTTCTTACAGTGATTTAGGTGGGGAATAATTTGCATATATTCAAATACATCGGGGTACCATAAGAAAACATTATACACTGGGCCCGCCATCTATCCATATACTTCATGTGCGATGCCACTTTAAATTGCAATTTTTGCCATAGCACAGGCTAAACCTTTTATAATTGACGACTAATAGATAATTTGTTAATACATTTATAACAAATAGACTTACCGTAAGTGACATGTCATTAGATCCAAGGTGGGTTGACCTCTACCGTAGCCTTAAAAGCCTGTTGCCAAAGTTTTGGACCCATAAAGGTTTGTGGACATCTCATCCATGTTAAAGACATCAGTAACTTTTTTTCATGCTAATAGTTTTTTTTCCAAATATTTACAGGTCTGGGATACATTGTTCCAGCACGTTGATAATTCGACAGATGATATGCTTTGTCGGTACCAAAATTTACATGAAGCCATTCCACTGAAAGACAAGCAGCGGTAAGTTTTCACTTGTTTGTTTCACTTTTCTATGCATGCAAAAATTTTGTAAAAAAAAAAACTCTTCACTTTTTTTATAGGTCTAGCAAAATACTAATTCCTTCAGATGTAGTATTTTTTAATTCCAGAATTATTTTATTTATTTTGAAATAGTTTCAAATCATATTGTTAATTTAGTAAACCTGTTTTTCAAGTCTATAGACTTGAGAAGCATTTTCATTCAACTTTCCACTGAAAAGCTAAATATACTGTAACAATGGACGCACTATCGTACCTTGTGCTCGGAGAGCCCAGTGTACAAGTATAATGTGAATAAGGGTTACCTATAACCGACTAACTGAAAAAACCCTATTAAAATATAACTTTTATTAAGTACAAAAATAACAATATAAAATTGCACAGATGTCCTCTATTATAAAACCTAGTAAAAAACGGGCTATTGTACTTCTGGAAAGAGATAAGGTATAACAGTTAAACCAAATCTAACCAGCTAAATCTGCCAATCCAATCATATGGTCAGAAAAACCTGAATCCAAGCAGTTAAAAACTGCAAAATACTATTATAGCCCAAAAACCTCAAAAAACGGAAAAAAGGGAAATGGACATAAAGAGAATGCATAAAAATTGATAATACGTGCTACTATCTGATCACAATTTCACTCAGCCAATGTGAAGAAAAGAGTGACCTGGCCCTATACAAAATGACTGTCTGAACACCTACCTAGATGCGGAGGTTGGTACCCTAAGAAATACGAGAATGGCGCCCCCGCTCGTGCGATGGCTATCCCTAATCTCCTATATCAACCTATAAGATGACAGATTAGAAACAGAGGGCCAGATGGCCTTATCCATTTGCTTAGAATATCTTCATGAATGCAGTAAAGCAGATTTATACAATTATATATGGATGTGAGGAAAGGTAGAAAGTCCAGACAGTCTGAATAAACGCATAACACTCACATACAATAGAACCAGTTACATATAAATTTGTAGCAAATTATGCCCTTTCCCAAAACCACCATGTTATGTATATGAAGTATATATAAATTGTCTCAGCAAGTACCCAGATAAAGAACTGCCTATTATACACAATGATAGATCAATAGTAGGTAAACAAGAAAGGCTTATCTGATATCAAATTGTCAGAAATCATAAAAGCAATCAAAGACACCACTGAATATGCCAGATTTTCAAGTCTCAGTGTAAATTAGCAGGGGTACTACAGCCACTCCAGATATCAGATATATACAGTATCATACCCCTAGTTTGAAGCACCAGATACTGACAACAGGCCTCATCAATTGGATTGGTCTCCACTGCCAGACCGCTCTGACCAATATGCATCTCTCATGATGAACCCGCAGTAGGGGGAAACGCGTTGAGAGTGTGCGGACTATATCTGAGGAATGATGTTATCATGGACCTTATGACTATCATTATGAAGGAGTATATATTCACAGATAAGTACTGGTTTTTTGCATGAATGGGCTTATTGTTGTCAGTATCTGGTGATTCAAACTAGGGGTGTGGTATATATCTGATATCTGCAGTGGCTGTAGTACCCCTGCTAATTTACACTGAGACGTGAAATTCTGGCATATTCAGTGGTGTCTTTGATTGCTTTTATGATTTCTGACAATTTGATATCAGATAAGCCTTTCTTGTTTACCTACTATTGATCTATCATTGTGTTTAATGGGCAGTTCTTTATCTGGGTACTTGCTATGACAATTTAAATATACTTCATATACATAACATGGTGGTTTTGGGAAAGGGCATAATTTGCTACAAATTTATATGTAACTGGTTCTACTGTATGTGAGTGTTATGCATCTATTCAGACTGTCTGGACTTTCTACCTTTCCTCACATCCATATATGATTGTATAAATCTGCTTTACTGCATTCATGAAGATATTCTAAGAAAATGGATACAGGCCATCTGGCCCTCTGTTTCTAATCTGTCATCTTATAGGTTGATATAAGAGATTAGGGATAGCCATCGCACGAGCGGGGGCGCCATTCTCGTATTTCTAAGGGTGCCAACCTCCGCACCTAGGTAGGTGTTCAGACAGTCATTTTGTATAGGGCCAGGTCACTTTTTTCTTCACATTGGCTGAGTGAAATTGTGATCAGATGGTAGCACGTATTATCAATTTTTATACATTCTCTTTGTGTCCATTTCCCTTTTTTCCGTTTTTTGAGGTTTTTGGGCTATAATAGTATTTTGCAGTTTTTAACTGCTTGGATTCAAGTTTTTCTGACCATATGATTGGATTGGCAGATTTAGCTGGCTAGATTTGGTTTAATTGTTATACCTTATCTCTTTCCAGCAATACAATAGCCCATTTTTTACTAGGTTTTATAATAGGGGACATCTGTGCAATTTTATATTGTTATTTTTGTACTTAATAAAAGTTATATTTTAATAGGGTTTTTTTTCAGTTAGTCGGAGAGCCCAGTGCCATAAACAGAAAAGAGACAGACTGAAATTAGACCCCACAGATCATTTTCTATGCAGATTTTGCTGGAAATTAGCTTCTAAATTTGTATTTTGCTATGGACTTTCTACATATTTTAACCATTGCATTGCTGGAAGGAAATCAATGATAAAACCCTACACATTTTCATAATATAAGCATTTTTCTGCTATAAGTGGATGGGGGTTTTCACTTTTTTTACTGTATATTATAGTGAATTTTGAAGCAGAACCCACGAGAAAAATGTAAAAATAAAATGATACAAATTAAAGCAAAATTTGTCAGCATCTGCTCCGAGTAAGTAAGAGTGCTTTGTTATCAAATGCAAAAACATGTTTTGTTCTCACTATTGTTATTATTTTCCCATGATGATTAAAATATGCATTTTTTTCCCTTTGCCAGATAACTTATCACATTTTTCTCTTATAGTATCACAGATATACCTGCCAAAGTTCAACTGACTATTCCAGAGATGATTGGATTCACTCAGTCAAGTTATATGTTTCAGCAATTAAAAGAAAAAGACGCGAAAAGAGCAGATCAGTTTATAATGCGCATTAATAAAAGGTATAATATAAATACATAATTTCATAGCATTATTTTGGTTATTACATTTCATACATTGCCATTACATGTCTCATATTTTCTTGCAGGGGGCACTGCTACCCTGCCATTTTTTTTCCTTCTAGAAAGGGAGCGGTGTGCTCCTGATGATTGACAATTCTGACTATTGGCATGTTATGAGCTGCTCCGCTGAACTGCGTTCTTTTTGATGTTGCTAGCAGAGGCAAAGGGAAATTAAGCTGGCCAAATCCAGTGATCCGTCCAGGTTCAGAACGGTATTTTTTAGCTGAAACGCGAACATGCTTACAAGAGCGGCCTCTATCTAGGAAATCAGCCATTGCATAGGTGTCCAGTAACCTAGGAAATAAGCTGTAAAATGGGACTGTAGCCAACCTCCCTGGATGTGGCCGCAGGAGGAAAATTGATGACAAATCAAAGAGACGAATAATACGAATGGTAACAAAAGAGCCCAGAAAAACTTCTAAGCAGATTAAAGGTGAACTTCAAGCTCAAGGAACTTCAGTGTCAGATTGCACCATCCGTCGTTGTATGAGCCAAAGTGGACTTCATGGGAGATGACCAAGGAGGACATCATTGTTGAAAAAAAATCATAAAAAAGACAGATTGGAATTTGCCAAACTACATGTTGACAAGCCACAAAGCTTCTGGGAGAATGTCCTATGGACAAATAAGACAAAAATGGAACTTTTTGGCAAGGCACATCAGCTCTATGTTCATAAAAGAAAAATGAAGGACATCAAGAAAAGAACACTGTCCCTACTGTGTAACATGGAGGAGGCTCTGTTATGTTCTGGGGCTGCTTTGCTGCATCTGGCACAGGGTGTCAAGAATCTGTGCAGGGTACAATGAAATATGAAGACTATCAAGGGATTCTGGAGAAAAATGTGCTGCCCACTGTCAGAAAGCTTGGTCTCTGTCGCAGGTCATGGGATTTGCAACAGGATAATGATCCAAAACACACAACTAAAAACATCCACGAATGGCTAAGAGGAAAACATTGGACTATTCTGAAGTTGCCTTCTATGAGCCCTAACCTAAATCCTATTGAGCATCTTTGGAAAGAGCTGAAACATGCCATCTGGAAAAGGCAACCTTCAAACACAAGACAACTAGAGCAGTTAGCTCTTGTGGAGTGGGCCAAAATACCTGTTGAGGTTTGAAGAAGTCTCATTGACAGTTACAGGAATTGTTTGATTGCTTTGATTGCCTCAAAAGGTTGTGCAACAAAGTATTAAGTTAAGGCTACCATCATTTCTGTCCAAACCTTTTTCATGAGTTTTATTTAAAAAAAAAAAAATTCTGTGGAAACATGGTTGAAAAGCAATGTCTGACTTTTATTTGTTTATTTTCATAGATTTTTTTAATTTATTATTACTTTTGTCAGATTGAAGTTATTTCTGTGACCATTGTGGGTTTTTCTGTCATGAAATGAGGGGTACCAACAATTTTGACCATGTGTGTAAAAAGTAAATTGTAGATAAGCTTGTTTTTACAAGCACATTGCAATTTTAACCATTTTCAGACATAAGATAGTCCTTTAATATAAACTACCAGCCTGTAAGTTCTTAGTTCCAAAAGCATAAAGCCTACAAATCCCTGGATAATGCCTTTAATGAAGAATTAATGGGGAATAGGCCATCAATATGAGATTGATGGGGGTCAAACACCAGGCACCTTTTGACCTGATATCTGCTCCAGCAACAGAAATGTAATGTATGGCATGGAGTACTAAAACTCTGTGCACTGTTTAGTGGCTGCTGTCAAGAAATGCAGCTTATCTCCCATTCATGTTTATGTCAGTCCCCTTCTATCCCAGTATACATTTTGCTGTGATGGTGTCATGCTCACCTGTTGTAGCTGTCAGGAGTGGCGTGACAGGCGAGCGTCAGCGGGCCCTGAAGATGCTGAGACTCCAGAGGAAGGTAACTCTTGGTGGCCGGGCAGGGGCGCAGTATCTGAGATCAGGAAAACGGTCACAGGACCTGCGGGAGGGGAGGAGCGATGGAGAGGCACTCAGTACCCACAGGACCTTCCACTATGTGACCGCTTGTCAGAGGAGGGGGCGGGGCTTACCCCTGGGATGCAGCGGTGACAGGCAGGAGACTAAGACACACAGGGGCTGAGCAGTGGCGATAGTCAGATAAAGCAGGGGGTCATACACAAATCTAGCAACGCAGTACAGACTTGGAATGGCAGAGGATCGTCAGGTGCAGCAGAGGGTCAGACACGGGTCGGGCAACGCAGTACAGAATCAGGATGATAGAGAGCAGTCAGGGGAAGCAGAGGGTCATACACGGGTCGAGCAGTACAGTACCAAATCAGGAACCAAGAGACGTAAACCAAGTCCAGAACAGATCATACACCAAACAACGTACGAGAATAGGCGAGAGGCACTAGCGATGCAGGGTCGGGCACACTCTGGTTAGGAGTATAAACGACAAGGAGGGGTGCTCACCTAAGGCTATAAAAACCCTCCCTGGCGTCAAAGAGAGGCTCTCCCTATTAACCCCTGCACTATCTGTCCAGAATTCTGAATAACTCATGACAGATGAATTCTTGTAGATTCAGTACGGAGAGTACTTCTGGGATCCTATCACGACCACAAGGGTCGGTCCAGCAGACGGCGCAGCAAACACCAACAACGGGATGGAAGAGGGGGTGGACGGCCCTAATAGTAGGTAACTAGGGATGGGCACCTCCTAACTCAGCCTGTGCCTAACCCTAAGCTCCCCTAATGCCCTATGCAGGTCCTTCCTCTCGCCGCCGTCACAAACTTGGTCCATAGTTGTCACCTCACTAAACCCTGGCTAGTGTATTGGTCGGCAAGGACCCAAGCATCACCACTGCAGATGGTACAAACACAGGGAAAGTGACAAGCACGAGACAGACCAGGTAAGTCATCAGGCAACTTAGTTCCAGGCTCCGCTGCCAAGCTCCACACCGTAGAGAATATGGAAACAGGACCCCAAACTCCATAGAAGTAGCAGATTCAGCTCTTAAACCAGAGAGCAGCAACTCCAAGGATGGCATATATAGAAAACTATCACAAACAGTCAGCTGATACATTATGTGACTATTTAAAGGATGGTAGGAGTGGTCACCATCCACATCAGCTGACCAGCAACACAGCAGCTGCCAGCAAGGAAAACTGACAATAACCTTTGCTAACACAAAAGCAAAAAATGTTTAAATTAATGCAGAACCAGAGCTGTCACAAGTTCAAGAATGGATCGTGAGAGGTCCTCAATAGATATTATATAGAATCTGGGTTCTAGTACTAAACAATAGCAAGCAGAATTAATATTTAGGAAAATATTTCTTAGTTTAAAATTATGTGGCCAATTCATTAAAGGGAACCTGTCAGCAGGATTGTGCACTGTAACCTACACACAGTGTCAGGTCGGCGCTGTTATACTGGTTATAAAGATACCTTGGTTGATGAAATCCATCTTGAGGTTGTTGTTTAATCTTTATTTTCAGTTTTGAGTTAATGATATGCTCGTGCTCCAGGGCGGCCTGTGGGGTCTTCATTTGGTGCTCTGATTAGGTATTCACTTTTATGGCTTCTGACAGGTCATTGATCCCTCACTGACCTGCCCCCCTAGTCTACACAATGAATATTATATATATTTAAAAGAAAAAAAATCACCTTCGGAAGGCAGGCGCCGGCGGCGGTGCCAAGACTGCAGCATGATTGCATCTATGCGTAGTTAATTGTTTTTGCTCGTATACATAAATTTTAAAAAAAAGCCTGATAATGGACGTCCCTACGCAGTAGCAGTCATCGGCAATTCAATAGCTGCTACTGTGCAGGTGTTGACGGCACCATCTTGCTAGAGATAAAAAAAATTGCCTCTTCCAAGACTGCACAGCTGGAGCCTGCGCAGTAGCATCTATCAGATGGCCAATAGATGCTACTGCGCAGGAGCAGCCAGCGCCATCTTAGTGGAGAAAACTTTTCTTTTTCTCTAGCAAGATGGCGCCGCTGGCGCCTGTACAGTAGCAGCTATTATCCTTTCAGGCTAATTACATACATGTTTTACTGCCCTATGGTATGTATTCATGCACTCATATGCACATGTATTGTTCTAGTACTCACCCAGTGATTCAGTTTTTAATTACGTTTTTATTGTGTATAATCATTTCCTTTTTATTGTAATGTGCGGGCACCTATTTGTATATGGTGCTATCCTATACCTCTCTTATCAATAAAGGCATTTTATCTTCACATCAATTGTCCCACATTTTCCCTTGATCATGTTCGGTGCTTCTTCCTTCGGTTCTCAGTTATGGTATTTGTATTTGTAAGCTTTACTCATGAGTCTTTATAGTCCTCTACCCTAGTGTTTATGTATACACACAATATGTTAGCTGGTGGTCAGTAGGAGTTTGTAATATAATTTAATCTTCTGAACTTGTACTATTTACCCTATGCAACACTATGGTGGTTTCCTTTGTGTAATTTTCAGAATTTTTATACCATATTTTTATTATTACTCATAAATAATAATTAGATAAATTTATACATACTTTCACTGTCCAAATTATTTTTTGATTTAGCCTCTTTAGTCATGTAGCTCACTCCAGAAATATACTGTAGTCCCGGACCAGAGTACATTTCTAGTGGCAGCGCTCACCAATTAATAGATGCACCTAATTCATTAAGTGGCATGCATTTCTTAAAGACTCCTGGGAGTCAATTTATTAAGACTAGTTGTAATGTACTGTAAGGCATGATTTTGTTGTAACCTTCCAGAATCCTCCATTCTAGGAGAAAATCTCCTTGTCACACAGCTGCAGCCCCCCTCCTTTTGTTTCTCCCTCCTTATTCACTTACAGCTCTCTGACCGCATTTGGTAACAGGACACCGTCCATTTCCTGTTGTAGAAAGGAATGTTGATTAGTTAAGGGACAGCATTTCTTTGTCTGAGACATGCGGCTCAAATAAAACAATGACAGATATTAAAGAAGCTCTAGCGTGCACTTCCCTCGCGGCAGAGATATAATAATTACATTTCTGCGAAGGGCACGAAACCAACTTTCCAATCCCTAATTCTCACAGCTCTAACCCCTCTAGAAACTGAGATATGGATTGCTCCAAAATGGAGTGTCTTAATTATGGCATGTTTGATGTTGTTTTATTGGATTCGATAAATTGAGAAAAATGAGACCATCGGTGTGCTTATACGAGCTTCCCTCGTTAAGATATGGTTATTATAAGTTTCTTAGTTAAATGGCAACTTGGAGAAAGGGGGGCTGAACTTCCCCAGACTGCCCCTTTCGTGATGTAACCGACCCTAGGCTATAAGGTACCCCTCCCTTACAATTCCTCAGATGAAGCTGCAGATGCCATGCTAGAAAGGCCTGCAGATGTCCGGGGATGTGTGATTAGCTGCACCTCCCCCGAGCCACATGGGTTGTCTAAAGAACCATAAGCAACTGTAAGTGTCATTTCGGTTTTCATCCCTGTTATTTTTATATATTTGCATTGTACATATTTACTCAACTTTGTAACAACTTTTATCTGTGTAATCACTGCCCACATTTTGGGAATAAATGATAAAATTATCAGTCTGTCTTCATGCTCTAAGAAACGAACTTTGCGCCTTTTTTTAGATAATCGCTACTAATTTGGGGGTTTGCCACAGACCCTCTTAATTAACTCGTTGATTAAGTGAATCGTGGCTGGTGGCAGCGTGGTGTGTTCGGTTGGTTGGGCTAGTTGGCAGTACGGAAGGGTCTTAGATGCTGAATGAGTGGCCGTGGCCAAAGCATCGATAATTCCCTCACTGCAGTAGTCTAATTGCCTGTGCACAACAAGCAGCCCATCCGGCGACTAATTATCCTAGGTGCAGTTCCCTGACTGACCTGAGGGTAATGGGGGTGCCGGAGAGCTGCGAGTTCCAAAGTGGAACTGAGAAAGTGGGATATCCATAAATCCCCGCAGTTCTTGGAAGGTTGTTAGCAGTGGTGGGGGCATCCAAAATAACCCCCCCTGCGGTAAATTGTTAGAGCGAGATTAGCTTGCTGTATATTTTTGTCACATGGTACCAGTGGCGGGATAACTAAGATAAGCCCCCACTGTGCCTGTGATAGCCATGTGCCGGCAGTGCGTCGCATCCCTCCATCCGCTGACATACCCGTGTCAGTGGTGGGATCGTGACATATTGGTGGCACAGGGTGTGCTTTCGTCACACTAGTGTATGCAAAAAAAATAAAATTAGAAATGTCATGTTAAAGAGGGGAATTTAGCGATTTGTTATGGACTCAATCATACTTAGGAACCACCCTCCTCCTTAAAACCCCAGCATCAGTTCTGTACACACGCCAAATTATAAAGATGCTTTTAGTAATGGTTTACGGCATATCACAGTATGAAGTTTACTAAGCACACATGTCATGTAAAGTATTTTTCACATTTCTATGATGTTACTGAATGTACCTTATCATTACAGATTCCGAGATATACTTGGAGAAGAGGCTGATACTGTCAGAATGAACGTTCATATGAAACACTACTGTGTTTTTGCTTGCAAGCATTAACGTGGAGACCTGTTAACCCACCCACCTGACGAATCAACTGTGAAATGCATCATTAAACCCTATATTATACTATACAGAATATTATGCATTCAATATATTTTGTTATACCGTATATACAATGTAGGCTGTGATACATAATTCCTCTATGTCCATTTGCATATGGTCATAATTGTTGACTGACTGCTTTTATGATATATACTTTACCTAATTATTATATTTGCCATATATATACATCTGTGTGTGTCGCCCCATAGCTGTGAATTCAGTGTTGTTCCTACAGTGGCTCACCTGCCAATTTGTTTGTGTGTTTGTAATTTTGAATTTTATTACATGACTTTATTATATGTATAAAATTCATTAACTTTTAATTATCCCTGCCCTATCACATTTTTTATTTTTGTTATTGCCATGGTTTTAAACATAGCAAGCATTTTTTTTTTATTCTTGACCATATTCCTTCATAAAGACATGGTAGGAATAGATTAGCTAGATTGAAAAAAGTCAAATGGAATTATCAATTAAACATCTAACTGTTACTGGTCTGTTCACCTGAAAGGCAAACTATTTAAGGACACTTTTAATATCACTGTAGTGAAATATGTATTTGTATGGATGTATGACCAGCAGTAACTTAGCATTTGTTCTAGGCTGCAGCTCTTCACAAAGGTCATGACCTATGTTATCCTGAGAAAAAGACAGTTTTCCTGGTCCCTGGACACACAGGGGACCTTCCTGAGAACACATACAGAATTGGAAACATTTCACACCTCCTGGTGTCTTTGATGGGAAGATGCCAAATTGCAGCTGACACTATCTATTTACTATGAGAAAGAAAAGTATACAAACAGCGTACAGAGAAAAATAGTCCAGTCACAAGCCAGGAATTATAATATTAACCTAAGAGGCTGGTCTAGAAATTTGATCTCCAGGTTAAATCTATACATTACATAAAGAGGCGGTGTCGGAGCCCAGGGAAAATCAGGTAGTAGGCTGAGGCCTACTTGGAGCCAGGTGTAAATCTGAGGTTGTTTGACTGTGGAGGGAGCAGGACACTTTGCCATACACACAGCAGGGGATCAGCTGACGTTGCCAAACCCCACTTACACATGAGCAAGTGTTTTGTCTGTGCGTACAGCACTTCTGAGCACCAACTGGCGGTGTCGGAGCCCAGGGAAAATCAGGTAGTAGGCTGAGGCCTACTTGGTGGCAGTTTTCAATTGTTTCTAGACTACTACTAACTGTCAATGTACTCCAATTAGGCCTCTGTCTTCACTCTGTTTCGAGTATTTCCTCTGGCTTCCAACCACGCCAGTTGCTGCTCTGAAATGCCGTCTGCACAACCCACACTTGTTCCTGTGTTACTGGGGTTCTGTAACAGCAGCTTCTCCCTAGAGGTGAGTCAGGCAATGTCTCCTGCTCTGTCCACTTTTCCACTACAAGTAGTGGGAATGTAGACAAAGCAGGAGACATTGCCGGACTCACCTCTGGAGATGAGCAGATGTTACAGGACCCAGGTAACACAGGAACAAGTGTTGATTGTGCAGACGGCACTTGAGAGCAGAAACAGGCAGTGTTGTAGGCCAGAGGAAATACTCAAAACAGAGTGGAGACAGAGGGCAAATCAGAGAACATATTAAATCAGAGGTAGTCAGAAGTTGTAGGCAGCAGGAGAGTTTGCCGTACACACAGCAGGGGATCAGCTGACGTTACCGAACCCCACTTACACATGAGCGAGTGTTTTGTCTGTGCGTACAGCACTTCTGAGCACCAACTGGCGGTGTCGGAGCCCAGGGAAAATCAGGTAGTAGGCCGAGGCCTACTTGGAGCCAGGTGTAAATCTGAGGTTGTTTGACTGTGGAGGGAGCAGGACACTTTGCCATACACACAGCAGGGGATCAGCTGACGTTACCGAACCCCACTTACACATGAGCGAGTGTTTTGTCTGTGTGGACAGCACTTCTGAGCACCAACTGGCAGTGTCGGAGCCCAGGGAAAATCAGGTGGTAAGCTGAGGCCTACTTGGTGGCAGTTTTTGATTGTTTCTAGACCAGGGGTCCCCAACCGCCGGTCCGCGGCCCAGCACCGGGCCGCTGCAGTGCCCTTGCCGGTCCGCGGACACAAGGGGAGCCAGGGGCGGTCAGTGGCGTAGCGGGGGCTGGGGCGGCGCGCAGCAGTTCTTAGCGGCGGCCAGGGAGCGATCAAGCAGCTCCGCTGCCTGCAAGAGGGAATAGCAGGAGCAGAGCTGCAAGGACCCGTCCACTGCGTCCAGCTTCCTGCCCGCCGCCCGCGCTTCCTGTCTCTGACTGACACAGAGAGGAGCGCGGCCGCTGCTGTGTCAGAGCGAGGAAGCGCGGGCGGCGGGCAGGTGAGAGGAGAGAGGTGGTGTGTGTGTGTGTATGTATGTCTGTCTGTCTGTGTGTGTATGTATGTCTGTGTGTGTGTATGTGTGTTGGTCTGTGTTTGTGTAGCCTGGCCCTGGAGGAGATGGGGACATGAGGAGAAGGCCATGAGGGGAGTGATGGAGAGACGGCAGTGATGGGGTGAAGGCAATGATGGGGAGAAGGGAGTGATGGGGAGAAGGCAATGATGGAGAGACAACTGTGATGGGGTGAAGGCAATGATGGAGAGCTGGCAGTGATGGGGTGAAGGCAATGATGGAGAGATGGCAGTGATGGGGTGAAGGCAATGATGGGGAGAAGGGAGTGATGGGGTGAAGGCAATGATGGGGAGAAGGGAATGATGGGGTGAAGGCAATGATGGGGAGAAGGGGGTGATGGAGCACTTATTCAAAACCTATGGTGAGTTGAGTCACATTATAAATGTTATTTAATTATAAGTATGCACTGCTACACTACAACTGTGTCCATAGCCCCACCCCCTTATGACCAAAGCCCCACCCCTGCCACACCTCCATCCCCGCCCTGCCGGGCCATGGAAGAATGGTCTTGCTTGAAACCGGTCCCTGGTGCAAAAAAGGTTGGGGACCACTGTTCTAGACTACTACTTGTCATGATCTCAGTGCGGGTTTGACTCGCACACGTGGGGTTAATGTATGGAACCAATACTGATGACTGGCATTTCTGGGGTTAAAGGTTGTGATCCCGGTGCAGGCTTACCTGCACACCTGGGGCTATGATTGTGGCCTCTCTCTGGTTCTGGGGGAGGCTTCTTATAGCCTCAGGACGCTCCCATCCCTGTCAGTTATACTTTCGCCCTTGGCATTGTGTGGTGACCCCTGAGTGTGTTTGTGCTGTGTTCTGGTTACTTGATTCTCTGTGTATGACTCGGTCTGTTTCCTGGATATCGCTTTGGATTCTGCCTGGTACCTCCTATGTCTGTTTGGTTTTGATCTCTGCTTGGCCCTGATTATCCGCTCTGTCTCATCCCTGGTACTGTACTGTGATCCTGTGTATGACCTTTGGCTTTGTCTGACCTCCCGTCTGTTTATCCCTCCTGTACCTCGTTTAGCACTGCTTCTGTACTCAGGACACGCGCACTGGCTCTATGAGCAAGTGTAGTGCGGTGTCTCTGACACTACTAACTGTCAACGTACTCCAATTAGGCCTCTGTCTTCACTCTGTTTCGAGTATTTCCTCTGGCTTCCAACCACGCCAATTGCTGCTCTGAAATGCCATCTGCACAGCCCACACTTGTTCCTGTGTTACTGGGGTTCTGTAACAACAGCTTCTCCCTAGAGGTGAGTCAGGCAATGTCTCCTGCTCTGTCCACTACAAGTAGTGGGAATGTAGACATAGCAGGAGACATTGCTGGACTCACGTCTGGAGATGAGCAGATGTTACAGGACCCAGGTAACACAGGAACAAGTGTTGATTGTGCAGACGGCACTTGAGAGCAGAAACAGGCAGTGTTGTAGGCCGGAGGAAATACTCAAAACAGAGTGGAGACAGAGGGCAAATCAGAGAACATATTAAATCAGAGGTAGTCAGAAGTTGTAGGCAGCAGGAGAGTTTGCCGTACACACAGCAGGCGATCAGCTGACGTTACCGAACCCCACTTACACATGAGCGAGTGTTTTGTCTGTGCGTACAGCACTTCTGAGCACCAACTGGCAGTGTCGGAGCCCAGGGAAAATCAGGTAGTAGGCCGAGGCCTACTTGGAGCCAGGTATAAATCTGAGGTTGTTTGACTGTGGAGGGAGCAGGACACTTTGCCATACACACAGCAGGGGATCAGCTGACGTTACCGAACCCCACTTACACATGAGCGAGTGTTTTGTCTGTGTGGACAGCACTTCTGAGCACCAACTGGCGGTGTCGGAGCCCAGGGAAAATCAGGTAGTAGGCTGAGGCCTACTTGGTGGCAGTTTTCGATTGTTTCTAGACTACTACTAACAGTCAACGTACTCCAATTAGGCCTCTGTCTTCACTCTGTTTCGAGTATTTCCTCTGGCTTCCAACCACGCCAGTTGCTGCTCTGAAATGCCGTCTGCACAACCCACACTTGTTCCTGTGTTACTGGGGTTCTGTAACAACAGCTTCTCCCTAGAGGTGAGTCAGGCAATGTCTCCTGCTCTGTCCACTTTTCCACTACAAGTAGTGGGAATGTAGACATAGCAGGAGACATTGCCGGACTCACCTCTGGAGATGAGCAGATGTTACAGGACCCAGGTAACACAGGAACAAGTGTTGATTGTGCAGACGGCACTTGAGAGCAGAAACAGGCAGTGTTGTAGGCCAGAGGAAATACTCAAAACAGAGTGGAGACAGAGGGCAAATCAGAGAACATATTAAATCAGAGGTAGTCAGAAGTTGTAGGCAGCAGGAGAGTTTGCCGTACACACAGCAGGGGATCAGCTGACGTTATCGAACCCCACTTACACATGAGCGAGTGTTTTGTCTGTGTGGACAGCACTTCTGAGCAACAACGGGCATTGCTGTAGCCCAGGAAATAAAGTTCAGGTCATAGAAACATGAACACAACAGGAGACCTGGATCCTGTTGCAAGCCAATTATTTATTCTGGAAGAGGACTGGCAAATTCAGGTGAGATCCAGGCCTTGTTCATTTTCAGAAAAGTAAGCCGGTCAACATTATCGGCGGATAGTCGCGTGCGACGGTCTGTTACCACACCACCTGCAGCACTAAAGACACGTTCCGATAATACACTGGCAGGAGGGCAAGCCAGCACCTCAAATGCATACTGGCTAAGCTCTGGCCATGTATCCAGCTTAAAGACCCAATACTTGAAAGGGGAAGAGCCGTCTGGGAGTACACTAACAGGGCAAGACAAGTAGTCTGTCACCATCTGACGGAAACGTTGCCTCCTGCTGACTGGAGCCGTCTGTGATGGTGTAGCCATTTGTGGCGGTCCCACAAAACTTTTCCACATTTGGGCCACACTGGCCTTGCCTTGTCCTGCGGCACTGCCTCTGCTACCTCTTTGTGCAGAGGTTCCTCCACTGCCTCTACCCACATGGCTGCTTTGAAAAGCACTACCAGCAACACTTGCGGGGGGAATGGAGAACATGATGGCCTGCACAAGTGTTTCTTGGTACTCTCGCATTTTACGCTTCCGGTTCAACTGTGGTATGAGGCTTTGTAAGTTGTCCCGGTAGCCAGGATCTAGGAGGGTGTACACCCAATAATCAGCCGTGTGGAGAATGTTGACGATGCGGCGGACATTTAACAAGCACTGCAGCATGAAATCAACCATGTGCTGCAGACTGCCAACTGGACCGGAAACGCTGTCCCCAGCTTGAGGCAGCATCTCAGCCTTCTCAGCATCACCCCACCCTCGCTGTACACACTGACTACTAGAGCCTTGTGTACCTCCCTCCTCTGGAGAGATGTGTTCCTCCTCCTCCATTGACTCCTCGTCATCCTCCTCACTAAGTGTCCCCTGCCTGGGCCTTTGTGTGGAAGCACGTTGCGCAGACTTGCCAGAAGCAGATGGCATTTCTGACTCCTCATCCTCGACCTCTTCAAAAACCTCCTCACTTAGTGTTTGTAAGGTTTTTTGAAGCAGACAGATAAGGGGGACAGTCATGCTGACTAGTGCATCATCTGCACTGGCCATCCGCGTGGAGTCATCGAAGGCACGCAAAACTTGGCAGATGTCCCTCATAGTGGCCCACTCAGTGGTGGTGAAGTGTGTCCGGCGCACAGTGCGACTTGTTTGCTCCTGATGCAGCTGGTACTCCATTACTGCTGCCTGCTGCTCACACAACCGCTCCAACATATGTAACGTTGAATTCCACCTGGTGGGGAGGTCACATATGATGCAATGTTCTGGCAGGCAGAATCGGCATTGCAGAGATGCAATGCGCGATCTTGCCATGCTGGAACGCCGCAAGTGAGCACACTCTAGGCGAACCTTGTGCAGCAGTGCATCAAGATCCGGATAGTCCCTCAGAAAGCTCTGCACGACCAAATTGAGCACGTGTGCCAGACATGGTATGTGAGTGAGGTTGCCTAGGCCCAGAGCTGCCACTAGATTTCGGCCATTGTCACTCACTACCAAACCTGGCTGGAGATTCGCTGGCACAAACCACACATCGCTCTCCTGCTTGATGGCATTCCATAGCTCCTGTGCTGTGTGGCTCCGATTCCCCAAAGAAATTAATTTAAGGACGGCCTGTTGACGTTTGGCCACACCTGTGCTCATATCTGGCCTAACAGGCTCATGCAGTGCTGATTCGGAGGAACTAGAGTAGGAGGAGGACTCAATATGTACAGACTGCATTCCTGCAAACCTTGGAGTTGGCAGAATACGTACAGAGCCACTCTCCAGATCTGTACTCGGCTCCACAACATTGACCCAATGGGCAGTGAGGGAAAGGTATCGTCCCTGTCCATGGCTACTGGTCCACGCATCGGTGGTCAGGTGGACCTTGCTACTGACGGCGTTTAGTAGCGCATTTTTAATTTTTACCTCCACATGCTTTTGCAGGGCAGGGACGGCTTGCCTGCTGAAATAAAAGCGGCTGGGCACATTGTATTGTGGAACTGCCAATGACATCAAGTTCCGGAAGGTGTCAGTCTCCACCAGCCTGAATGACAGCATCTCAAGGGCCAGTAGTTTTGTAATGCTGGCATTCAGAGCCAGTGCTCGGGGATGGTTTGCCGAGTATGGCCGCTTTTTCTCCCATGCCTGTGCTACCAATTGCTGGTGAGTGGCCTGGGAGTGTGCTGATGACTGAGAACGTGGTTCAGTGGGTGAAATTTCACTGGGTCTCTGGACAACAGTGGCAGTGGTTCTTCCATGGCGTTCCAGTGAGGAAACCAAACCAGCTGTGTGTGAGCTGGAGGAAGAGGCCCCAACACGAGCTGAAGAGGTGGTAGGTGCTACTGAAGGTTGGCCTACATCTTCAGTGTGTCTGTGTAACTCCACCTCGTGCTTGGTACGCACATGTTTCCACATATTTGTGGTATTGAGGTTGCCCACATTTTTCCCTCGTTTAACTTTCTGATGACACAGCTTGCATTTGACAAAGCAAATGTCATCTGCAACTGTGTCAAAAAAAGACCATGCACTGCAAGTCCTGGGAGCGCCTGTTTTGTGTTTTGGAAGAGGATTGCTCCTCACGGGTGCCAAAGTGGAGGCTACAGGCAACCAAGTCTGCCCCCGCCCTCTCCCTCCTCTTTTGGCCGTTCGGGGAATCTCTTCCTCAGAGCTGCTCCCACCACCTTCCTGTGGCTGACACCATGATGGGTCAAGGACTTCATCATCTCCACTCCCCTCTTCAAGCACCGACTGGTCCTGGGTTGTCTCGCTAGCACCGTGGGCACCAGAAATTGGCAACTGAGTCTCATCATCATCATCAGATGAGCACTGAGGTGTGCTGACAATAGGCACTGGCCCACCCGCCTTTTCAGATTCAGAGGGACAAAGCAGTTGCGCATCACTGCATACTCCCTCTTCTTCACGCTCTAGAATGCTGCTTGGCTGGCCACCTCTTTCCAAGCCAACAGATTCTGAGAGCAGAAGTAAAGATTGAGATGGCTCCTGTCCAGGGCTCTCAGACTGCCTGGGCAATTTGGCAGGTGGTGAAGAGACAGATGGTTGCTCTTCAGTGCTCTGGCCCTGGGAGGATGCGGAAGTCATTGAAGTGGATGCGTTAGCTGCCATCCATCCGACAACGACTTCAATTTGTTCATCACGCAGCAGTGGGGTACGGCGAGGTCCTACAAAGCTGCCCATGAAGGACTGTTGCCTGGTAAAAGTGGGGGATGCCGGGTCACTGGTGGCCGCAGCAGACACCGAATCCCCACGTCCTCTCCCTGCTGAATCCCCCCGTCCTCTCCCTGTTGAAACTCCACGGCCACGACCACGTGCCTTACTCCCTGCCTTCTTCATCTTGGTAGACTGATAAAGATAGGCAGAAAAGTAGAAAAGGGGTGGCTTAGTGTTCTTATTCCTGAACACCTGCTAACCAGTATAAGAAACACTAATTTGGCTAAGAGTGTGTGTACTACACTTTAATATGATCTAATGTGGCCTACACAACTCTAAAGTGGAGTGTTTGGTGAACTTTATTTCCTTTTTTTTTTGGGGGGGGGGAAAGAAAAGGATGTGACCAAAGTTTGAAAGCTATAGTATCACAAACTTTTTGGAGCGATTACAATGCAGGAAGCTAACCTACAATGCAATTGTTGAGGCTCCAAAAAATAGGGTGATACTAGTCTGGCTGGCCCTGAAGGGCACAAGCCAGCAAAAAGGCTCCTCTATCTAATCCTATATAGTGTTTGCAACCAACCAATGACAATGGATGCGGATGGAAGCACACTAATATAGGAGCAAAAATCTGGACAAATTAGCTGCAAAAAAAGGACTATGTATGAGGCAGTGACGCACGCTGAGCGGACTACAACCAGCGGTGGCTGTAGAACACACTGCAACGTGAGCTGCACTCACACACAGAGACCTATCAGACAGCCAAAAACAGTGCAGAGAAATGGGCTATAGCACTGAAAGGCTGCTGAAAGGCTACGCTGTCCACTCCTTTAGTGTTTGCAACCAACGTATATGGATACGTATGGAAGCACACTATACAGGAGAAAAAAAAAGCAGCAATAAAAGAAAAATGTGTATGAGGCAGAGACACACGCTGGGCGGCCTACAAGCTGACGTGCCTGCAGGACACAATACACAGCGTGGGTCTACACTCACACAGCCCTTGCAGACAGCTATTAAAACAGCGCTACTGGGCTACAAAAATGCTACAGTGGTGGATTATGTAGCCTGGGTAGAGCAATAGATATGTTTGATGATCGCTATCTCTAACTGTCCCTCACAGTCTTCAACAGCAGCCTGTCCCTAACTGAATTCACAGCAGAGTGAACCCAAAATGGCGGCTGCTGTGGTTTTTATAGTGCATCATGACATCATTTCAGCAGCCAATCACAGCCATGCCAGTAGTTAACATGCCTACATGCCTAACAGGATGTGTCCACACTTCTGAGGATCCCCATTGGCTGAATCAAATCGAGCGGGCTCCTAGCATTATGGGAACTTCTGATTCCGGTATTCGATATGAAAAAAGTATCGGAACTAAGTATCGGAATTCCGATACAGCGAATATCGGCCGATACCCAATACTTGCGGTATCGGAATGCTCAACACTAGACATGAGCCATGCAAAGCAAAGCACATGTGTGAGGTTGCCCTAGCGTAGGGCCACCACCAGGTTTGCACCATTATTGCAAAAGGCCTTCCCTGGTGCCAGGTTCAGTGGAGACAGTCATTGCTCTAACTGGGCATGGATAGCTGTCTACAACTCTTGAGCTGTGTGACTGCAATCTCCAAGGCATATTAATTTGAACACTGCCTGATTAAGGTGTGCCATGGCTGAGTAGTATGGATGTGGGGGGATTTTAGCTGCACTGCTGGAATGTGTGTCTGATTAAGGGAGGGGTTGAGGGCACGGGTGGAGGCAATAGAGGAGATGGAAGGGCCAGAAGCAGTGGAGGAAGTGTTAGATGCAGAGGTTTGTCCCACAAACCTTTGGAATTCAAAAGACTTGTGGAGCAGCCCCTTGCTCACTTGCCCCCACAGCCACCAGACTCACCCAGTGCCCAGTCAGTGAGATGTAACGCCCTTGTCCAAGTTTGCTCATCAGTGGTGAAATGCACCTTGGCAGACATAGATTTGGTGATGTTGTCGGCGATATGCTGGTATAGCGAAGGCATAGCTTTCTTAGAGAAGTAACGTAACGGCATCTGGGCAACATGTAATGGGGGACTGCGATAGCCATCAACTTTCTGAAACTGTCTGTATCAGGCAGATAGCCAGCATTTCTGTGACCAACAGATTGAAGGTGGTGGAGTTCAAGCTCTTAGCTTTGGCATGTGTAGAATGTTTGCGACAGCCATCAACTTTCTGAAACTGCATCGACCAGGCGGATAGCCAGCATTTCTGTGGCCAACAGATTGGAGGTGGTGGAGTTCAAGCTCTTAGCTTTGGCATGTGTAGAAAGCAACATTCTTTTACATGACCAAAACTGTGGGAACGAGGGCTGGCTGCTGTGCTGTGAGAGAGTGGAGTATGGAGAACAGGACAAACTGCTGGACTGTGAGTGAGGTGCAGGTGGTGATATTATGGCAGAATGAGAAAGATGATAGGTGACACAAGAGGTGTCTTGTCCACTTCCATAACAGCTGATGGGCTCTCTCTCAACGTGACTGTAGGGGGAAATGTTGTGAGTTCATTATCCCCTTCACTACTGAGGCCCGAGGAACTCCCTCTTCTGGTAAAGAAAGGTAGTGAGCCTGATTATCAAACACCTGAGTCTGATGATGATGACTGGCTGAGTGGAGTTACTGACTGGATATAAGGCTGCCGACGCCCTTCTGCCCTGCGGGTGATTTCTCTGTGGGATCCTTGGAGACCAGTCTGAATTCCTGCTCCTCTAAAGCTAAGTTTTCTGCTCGGCCTTTTGCATTTGTGCTTAGACTTTGTTTTGCTTTGTTTTTCTGGATTTCTGCCATTCCCTGCTGGGGTGTGCTGAATTCCTTTAGCTCTGTCTTCTGAAAATACCTGAGTGCTGATTTAGTTTTTGAAGCCTAGCTGCTTCAGGGTCTTTTTCATATCAGCTTGTTGGCTTATGTCTTTGATAGGGTTTTGGCAGATTGCAGACAGCAACTTTCCTTTCCTGTTCTGTTTAGCTAGCTTGGGCCCCATCGTTTGCTCAGCCTATCTTTCTATCTGTGTGAGTGTTTTTTCATCTTGCTTCACCGTCATTATATGTTGGGGGCTGCCTTTTACTTTGGGGTCTGCTCTGGGGCAGATTAGATTTCCTTTTCTGTCTTTAGGCTATTTAGCGCTCCGGCTGTGATCGAGGGGTCTAGGGCATCGTAGGAACCCCCCACGGCTACTGTTAGTTGTGTTGATAGGTTCAGGGGTCTGCAATCTGATAGTTGCCAACTTCTCTGGTTTTCTGGACGTAGCTTCTATTTTTGTGTCTGCCTCCTACGGTGACTCAATCATAACAGGGAAACAAGTGGAATTACTGCATCCGGACGGAGATCTATGTGAGAACACTTGGCATGGTGACGGAGGAGGAAAAAGAAGCACATGTGTTATATGGGATGGCCAGTGATTGGTGAGGCCCACTAGTCCGCACTTTAGCACAGTGGAATTTCCACATTAAGGCATGTTGATTGAGCATGTACCGGTTCATGCATGTAGTTGTCAAATTATTGCAATATTTGCCTCTACTGAGTTTTTTTTGCAAATTTGGCAGATATCTTGAGTGGGGGTCACCCTTTGTGGTCTCAAAAAAGACTCAGGTTAGCTATCCCTTTGCTGCCCCTGTGAACTGCATACTCATGACAGGTGTTGGCCACATCCAGAGTTGGGGCTGAGGATGCATTGCTTGTCTTGATTGCATTACTGCGTGTCTGTGTCGCAAGCCGCAATGAAACCTCCTATTCTTCCTCCTCCACCTCCTCTGCTGAGTTACTCAGCTGCATAAATCAGGGTTCACACCAAGTGGGATCTACAACCTCATCATTACCCTCTCTGTTCTCATACTCCTCATCCTGAGGGTCACCCTCCTCCTCTTCCTGCTCTTACACCACAGTACGGTCTGTGTGCATCTCTGCTATCTGAGTCTCTTCAGGAGTGAGTGGAGTAGCCATCCAGTAACAGATGTTGTCAGTCATCTTTTGTAGGATGAGATGTTGTTAGTTCAGTGGAGCTTTCATTAATATTAACACCTAACCGATGTACAAGTCGAAAACCAAATCTAATCCCCCTTTCACCACTACCTTGCTTTTTCCCACTCATGTTGTATGTACCCTCCCTCTTGTCACCTGCTGTTTCACAACCTTTGGCTCACACCTGTCAGTCACCTGTCACTAAATGAACAATCACTATTTATTTTCTAGGATAGCGTGAATGAATAACACTGTTATACCGAACGATTTTTAAGAGGGAATGTGGCCTTCTGATTTCTCACAGAAACACAGTTTTATCATAAACAATTTGGATTAGCAAATTGGGCCTCCTGGCTGCACCCCGATATTAGCCATAATTATTTTTAAGTGGAAATCTGGCATTTTGATTTCTCACTGTAACACAGTTTTATCACATTCGTTGAATAATAAGATCTTATTGTGTGATTTTTTTTTAACAAGGTCCACATTCAAAAGAAGGTCCCAAAATTGTAACATCTCTAGATGGTTGACAGGATGCATTTAATTTCTTCTAGCATAAAAGGAACCAGGGTGGCTAAAGATAAATAGCTGTGCTGCAAATTGGTTTGTACAAACTTTACATCCAGTTTCTGAAAAGAAGTCCTTGAACAAAACTCACCTTACTATATCCCCCAAATATTAAAGGGGGTGTCCAGGTTTAGGATGAAATTCTGCAGTCAATCTGCGTGACTGCAAACTTCTGAAGCCTCACAGCACGCACTCTGCGCTCTGTCAGGATTCTCTGGAGCAAGCGTGAAGAGCAGGTGCTTATGAGTAGAAATGAGCGAATTTGTTCGGATTTGGTTCCGAATATGATCAGAATCGCATTTTGTTTTTGCAATATTCATCGAATACAGCCGAACGTCATTAGAGTCAATGGAAGTAGAAATTTCCGAATATGCTCGAAACCGATCATAAGACAAAAATTCGGCACAAATAGTGTTCGAATATGTCAAAATCAGATTCGGGGACAAAATCTAAACAAATTCACTCATCTCTAGTGTGATGCAGCGGTGTCCACGATGTGCAGTGATGAGGCAGTGACCCAAGCAAGTTCTAAACAAAATGTGCTTAATGTCCAAAAACTCACACAGAGCACAGCACGCTGTATCCTCCGGATCACAGCCAGGAAAACAAAAGACAGTCCGGGACCGGTTGCCATGAGCGACTGCACTGCCATGTACGCAGGGGGGTACCAGACCCTTTGGCTCCACTTGGCCCTGTGTTGCCTCACACAGGGAGTGCTCTGCAGACCAACTGCTCTGTCTGCTTGCACGACCAAAACTGACACACCCAAATCCCTCTTGCAAGGTTTTTTTTTCCCTTTAGTCCAGACTTTGTGGCCATGGGCCACTTATAAGATCTGGGCTGGAGGAAGCGGACTGGCCCCACTACCTTCCTGCAGTCCGTTTCAAAAATAAAAGCCCATACCTGGTTTTCCTGAACAATTCCTTGGTCACATAACTTGACCAAGTTCACATTCACTTGAATCACAGGCAACTTGCTGTGAGCACAAGGCACTCCAGCAGATCTAATATGCTTCTGAACGCATCATGGGGGACACATAGTGACCCTCACATATGACACCGGTCACTGCCTCACACTAGTTATGAGATCGCATGTATGCAATTTGCAAAAATGTGGTCACGTGCTTACTAGACATGCTTAGCCATGCTCAATTTACTTATATTAAAACAGGCAGCACATGTCTAGTCGGAATGTGGCCGGAAGTATACAAATCAAGTATATGGGGTCATTTGATCACCCACTCTTGCCGCTGGCACCGGAGAATCCTGACAAGGCGCATGTGCACATGCGTGCTCTGTGAGGAGTCAGTCACACAGAGTGACCAGCAGAAATACTGATTCATGATAGGGTTATCTATTAATTCACAAAAATAAGTAACTGCAAGCCACTGCTGTATGGTCAGTAGATTCATTTATGCTACTTCCACTGGCCAAGACCTGTGATATGTTCCAACCATGAACTGGAGCACCTCTGCATGGTTCAACACTGGAAATACGACTTCATGTAGCAAGGGCACATATCCAAGATCACAGCACAGGAACATTGTTTTTCAAACCCGTAAAATTGTGGAACTTATTATTATTACAAGATTTATTAATTAAAATGTACTTTGAACTTGGGAAAATTCCTTTAACCTCTTCACGATTGATGAGGTATATTTGCAACCCTGCCTTTGATGTGGCCTGTGGCACTGAGCCCGAATCTTTCCCTTTACTTGATGGCTGACATAATCAGCCATCAAGTGACAGCCACAGGTGGATCTCGGCTGTTATGTAAGTAAATGCATTTAACACTTGTAGTCACAAACCCTACTCATCGGCACTAGTGATGATAGAGTATAATCATTACTTGAGATTCCCCGAGCATGCTCGGGTGATCTCCGAGTGTTTGGATGTGCTCGGAGATTTAGTTTCTGTCGCCATATCTGCATGATTTGCGGCTGCTACACAGATTGAATACATGTGGGGATTGCCTAACAAACAGGCAATGCCCACATGTATTCAGGCTGGCTAGCAGCCACAAATCATGCAGCTATGGCAACAGAAACTAAATCTCTGAGCACATCCAAATACTTGGAGATCACCCGAGCATGCTCAGGAAATCTCAAGTAACGGAGTACACTCGCTCAACACTAATCGGGTACCCCTGTTACTTGATCATGGGGCATCGATGGGTTGACATGACTGACTGGGGTCTGCAGAAGACCACCCTGCTAGTCATCAAGATACTTCTGTGAACTACTACACGGCATCCATAAGAGATCATGATTTTTGCAATACATAGCCGTGCTGAAGGACTGTTATATATAGCACAGGAGATCATTTCATCCCTGCTTTAAGAATCCTAAAAGGACTATTAAATAAAGTAAAAAGTTAAAAAAATATTTAAAAAATATTAAAAAGTTCAAATTATCTCCCTTTTGCCCTAATAAAATTAAAACAAATAAAAAAATTCACATGTTTGGTATTGCTACTAGGAATGAGCGAATAGCTATAGCGCTTACTGAATAGCTACATTAGGAACCCGGATACCTGGAGCGCTCCTGATGATCAGCTGTTCGGCACCGCAGCTGCATGTGTCGCGGCTGTTTCACTGTCATAACACATGCATGGAGAGCCCAACAAACAGGCTCTCCATGCATGTGTTGTGACCGTCACACAGCCACGACACATGCAGCTGCGGAGCCAAACAGCTGATACCTGAGCGCTCCAGGTATCCGGGTTCCGGATGCAGGTATTCGGTAAGCATTATAGCTATTCGAATAAACAATTCGCTCATCCCTAATTGCTACATTCAGCAATGTCTGATCTATCAAAATATACAGTAAATTAATCTGATCAGTAAACGGCATAGCGAGAAAAAAAATAGAAACACCAGAATTTATGGGGGTTTTTGGTCGACATAACATTGCAAAAAGAAAATGTAATAAGAGGCTATCAAAACATCATATCTACTCCAAAATTATATTAACCACTTTATCCCCAAGGGTGATTTGTACATTCATGACCAGGCCAATTTCTACAATTCTGACCACTATACCTTTATGAGGTAATAACTCTGGAACGCTTCCATGGAACCCGGTGATTCTGACATGGTTTTTCTCATGACTTATTGTACTTCATGCTCGTGATAAAATTTAATTGATATAACTTGCGTTTATTTGTGAAAAAAAAATGGAAATTTGGCGAAAATATTGAAAATTCTGCAATTTTCCAACTTTGATTTTTCATGCACTTAAATCACAGAGATACAGCACACAAAATACTAAATAAGTAACATTTCCCACATGTTTACTTTACATCAGCACAATTTTGGAACCCAAATTTTTTTGTTAGGAAGTTGCAAGGGTTAAAAGTTGACCAGCGATTTCTCCTTTTTACAACACCATTTTTTTTAGGGACCACATCACATTTGAAGTCATTTTGAGGGGTCTATATGATAGAAAATACCCAAAAGTGACACCATTCTAAAAACTGCACCCCTAATGTTTTTAAAAAAATTAACATTTAACTTTTTTTCCCAAAAAAATTACTTCAGGTCCAATTTTTTCTATTTTACCAAGGGCAACAGGAGAAATTGGACTACAAAAGTTATTGAGCAATTTGTCTTCAGTATGCTGATACCTGATATGTGGGGGGAACCACTGTTTCAGTGTATGGCAGAGCTTGGAAGGGAAGGAGCGCCGTTTGACTTTTTCAACTCAAAATTGGCTGGGATTGAAATCGGACACCATGTCGTGTTTTGAGAGCCCCTGATGTACCTGAACATTGGAAACCCCCACAAGTGACCCCATTTTGGAAACTAGACTCCCGAAGGAACTTATCTAGATATGTGGTGAGAACTTTGAACCCACAAGGGCTTCACAGAAGTTTATAATGCCCGGGTGTGAAAATAAAAAAATCATATTTTTTCCACAAACATGATCTTTTAGTCCCCAATTTTTTTATTTACCCAAGGGTAACAGGAGAAATTGGACCCAAAAATTGTTGTCCCATTTGTCCTGAGTATGCTGATACCCCATAAGTGGGAGAAAACTACTGTATGGGCATACGTTGGGACTTGGAAGGGAATTAGTGATATTTTGGAATGTAGACTTTGAAGGAATGGTCTGCGGGTGTCATGTCGCATTTGGAGAGCCTCTGATGTGCCTAAACAGTGGAAACCCCCCACAAGTGACCCCATTTTGGAAACTAAACCTCCCCAAGGAACTTATCTAGATGTGTGGTGAGCACTTTGAACCCCAAAGTGCTTTACAGAAGTTTATAACGTAGAGCCATAAAAATAAAATCATATTTTTTTCCACAAAAATGATTTTTTGCTCCCAATTTTTTATTTTTCCAAGGGTAACAGGAGAAATTGGACCACAAAAGTTGTTGTGCAATTTGTGCTGAGTAGGCTGATACCCCATATGTGGGGGTAAACCCACTGTTTGGGCACATGGCAGAGCTTGGAAGGAAAGGAGCACCGTTTGACTTTTTCAACACAGAATTGGCTGGAATTGAGATCAGATGCCATGTCGCGATTGAAGAGCCCCTGATGTGCCTGAACAGAGGAAACCCCCCAATTCAAACCTAACCCCTACACACCCCTAACCCTAATCCCAACCCTAACCCTAGCCCTAACAATAACCCTAGCCCTAACCTTAGCCCTAACGGGAAAATGGAAATAAATACATTTTTTTTATTTTATTATTTTTCCCTAAATAAGGGGGTGATTTACTATTTATAGCGGGTTTTTATGTTTGGCAGCTGTCACACACTAAAAGACGCTTTTTATTGCAAAAAAATAGTTTTTGCATCACCACATTTTGAGAGCTATAATTTTTCCATGTTTTGACCCACAGAGTCATCTGAGGTCTTATTTTTTGCAGGACAAGTTGACGTTTTTATTGTTACCATTTTCGGGCACATGACATTTTTTGATCGCTTTTTATTCCAATTTTTGGGACGCAGAATGAACAAAAACCAGCAATTTATGAATTTCTTTAGGGGGGGCGTTTACACCTTTCCGCGTGTGGTAAAATTGATAAAGCAGTTTTATTCTTTGGGTCTGTACGATGACAGCGATACCTCATTTATATCATTTTTTAATGTTTTGGCGGTATTATACAATAAAAACAATTTTATATAAAAAATAATTATTTTTACATCGCTTTATTCTGCGAGCTATAACTTTTTAATTTTTTCGCTGATGATGCTGTATGACAGCTCATGTTTTGCAGGACTAGATGACATTTTCAGCATTACCATGTTTATTTATATCTGTCTTTTTGATTGCGTGTTATTGCACTTTTTGTTCGGCGGTATGATGTTAAATAGAGATGAGCGACTTTGCCTTTTAGGGTCGAGTCGGGTTTCATGAAACCCGACTCTCTCAAAAGTCGAGTTGAACGAAATTGGCCGACTATTGGGAAAAGTCAGGGGTCCGACTGAAACACGAAACCCAATGCAAGTCAATGGGGAAGCAAAGTCGACAGAGAGTGGAGGACAGTAAACACACCTACAGTGCCCGTTTTAATGCCAACAACATCAATTCTTATTACTTAAGCTTGTCAACCTTAATTTACTTTATAATAATAGTTACTCATTGAAAACTGGGGGTTATTTGGCTAAAGTTGTGGGGGGGGTAGAACTGGCTCCAGGTTTTCGTGTGCCCCGGGCCAAAGAGTGTCAGAGGGCCCCTTTAACACATACCACAATTCATGATGCTCCTATACGGCAGAGAAATATTGGTACAGTGCAATGAACAATACTTCACTTCTTACATGACATGACTGATATCTATTTTAAATTCTACAATAGCTCAAAAAACGGACAGTATATTACTCCATACATTATTGTGGCCATCACATAATGTGCCATACAGAATAATGAGCCCCATATATTTCTCCATAAAGAATAATTGGTCCCATATAATGTTCCATACAGTATATGATGAGCTCCACATAATGCTACAGTATATGTTGGTCCCCATGGATGATGCTCCAGTGTCTTATGGGCCCAAATAATGCTCTATATATAATGAGCCCCATTTCTAATGCTCCAGTGTATAATGGGCCCTGTAAATGCTGCTCCATTGTCTGACGTTCCCCATTTGGAATGCTCCAGTATATGATGGGCCTCATGAATGATACTCCAGTGTATGATGGGCCCAAATAATGCTCCATATATAATCTGCCCCATTTAGAATGCTCCAGTATATGATGGGCCCCATGGATGATGCTCCAGTGTCTTATGGGCCCAAATAATGCTCCATATATATGTCATGTCGGACGCTGTTCACACCACAGCGTCCGGCAGGCAGCGGTAGTTCCATCTCCGTCCACTATAGCCTCAGTGGCGCCGGCTTGATTTTACTCAGGTTATCTGGGGTTAATCTAGCTGGAAATCAGGTGGGATGTTTGGTCACGCCCACGGTCTTTAAATAGTCGTGCTGGCCTGTGGGCGTCGCCGATTATAGCTTGTGTTTTGTGCCAAGTGGTTCCGGTCTGGAGTGGAGGTGTTGGAGAGAGAAATTCATAGCTGGTGTCGTATGATCCGTTGTTACCTTTTCGTCTTCCTATATTTGTGCTTTGTTTTGCCCTGTTCACATTATAGTATAGTCCTGTGTGTATGCGGCGCGGTGTGGTTTGAGTTCTCCCTGTCTGTCATTACTGTGTGGGTTTTGGTGGTTTGACAACTCACTGGGTGGAGGGTGGAGGGTTCAGCTTAGGGCTGAGCAGGAGATAAGGAGAGGCTGGAGGCTCAGGCATTTGCACCTTTAGCAAAAACCCTGGGTTGAGGGTCAGACAGGGTTTTCCCTAGTTTGAGGGACTCCGCAGGGGCCCGGGTTTTGTCAGCCTCCTTCGACCTAAGCCTCGCATAACATTATAATCGGCCCAACATTTTTCCATGGATTCCATGACTTCCATAAACCGCCAGTTGGCGGCGCTGTCCGTACAGGTCACCGAGTTGAAGGGGGCAGTTCAGCAGCAGGGCCTGGTTGTAGCTAATGTGCAGGCGGCTTCTGCTGGTGCAGGTGCAGAGCCTAAGATTCCGCTGCCTGAACGATTTTCTGGGGAACGCAGCAAATTTGTCATCTTTCGGGAGGCCTGCAAGTTATACTTTCGCATGCGCCCGGTCTCCTCAGGTAATGAGGCTCAGCGGGTGGGTCTGGTGTTATCATTACTGAGTGGGGACCCCCAAGCATGGGCGTTTTCCTTACCAGCCGACTCTGCTACATTTCATTCGGTTGAGAATGTTTTTTCAGCACTCGGGCTCATTTATGATGACCCCGACAGATTGGCTTTAGCAGAATCTAAGATCCGCGCCCTCCGTCAGGGGGAACGTATGGTGGAAGACTATTGTTCAGAATTTCGCCGTTGGGCAGTAGACACACAGTGGAACGACCCAGCGCTGCGGAGTCAGTTTATTCATGGGGTCTCAGAAAGAGTTAAACAGGCCCTCCTGATGTATGAGACTCCTGCTTCGTTAGAATCTGCCATGAGTTTGGTTATCCGTATTGATCGCCGTTTGCGTCAAGGGGCGCAGGAGACGCTGCCTCTGGGGGAAAGCAGGGGTGCCAGTGTGGTTGCTGCAGATGAGCCCACGGAACCTATGCAAATCGCTGGGGTATCACATGTGCAGCGTCGCGTTCCTGGGTTCAGGAAGCATGGAGCATGTTTTTACTGTGGTAAAAGAGATCATTATGTAAATGCTTGTCCTGTGCTACCAAAGAAAGTCGCACCGGCGGAAAACTGGTAAGCTCAGAGGGTATGGAGGAGGCCCAACTGAGCGTATGCATATCCTCCATGATGGTATCTCAATGTATGCTCCCTGCCAGGGTTATTATTGCGGGCAGAGAGCTACCAATATCAGTGTTTGTGGATAGCGGTTCAGCCACCAATCTCATGGATGAGGAGTTTGCACGCATGGCAGGTTTCAAGATCGAAAAACTCCCTCAACCTATTCGCGTGGTTACCATTAATGCCGCTCCCCTCCCACAGGGGGAGATTACTGAGTTTGTAGCTGAGGTTAAAGTCCACATTGGGGTCCTACATTCTGAGTGGGTTACATGTAAGGTACTCAATAATCTCCCAGCACAAATAGTCCTGGGTTTCCCATGGTTGTCTAAGCACAACCCGGTGATTGACTGGAGAACCCAGGACATAGTCCAGTGGAGCAGTTTCTGCCAGGAAAATTGCTTGGCCACATGTGTGTCCACCGTGAAGTCCAGCCTTCCGGAGGCATTGCTGGATTTTGCGGACGTATTCTCTGAGAGGGGTTGCTCAGAACTACCTCCACATCGAGCCTATGACTGTCAAATTAGGTTAAAACCCGGGGCTAAATTGCCTAAGGCGAGGATGTTTAGTATTTCTGGTCCGGAGAGACAAGCTCTTAAGGACTACATTGCGGAGAGTTTAAGTAAAGGGCACATCCGGCCTTCATCCTCACCTGTAGCAGCGGGGTTTTTCTTTATTAAGAAGAAAGATGGGGGTTTACGCCCGTGTCTGGATTTCCGGGAGTTAAACCAGATTACGGTCCGTGATCCCTACCCGATGCCTCTGATCCCTGATTTGTTCAACCAGGTGGCTGGTGCGAAGTGGTTTTCCAAACTTGACCTCAGGGGGGCATATAACCTCATAAGGGTCCGTCAGGGGGATGAGTGGAAGACGGCATTTAATACCCCTGAGGGTCATTTTGAAAGCCTAGTTATGCCATTTGGGTTGACAACCGCGCCTGCTGTGTTCCAACATTTCATAAATGATGTATTTGCTCATTTGCTGGGGAAATTTGTGATTGTGTACCTGGATGATATCCTTATTTATTCGAGCGACCAGGACACTCATTTAGAGCATGTCAGGCAGGTGTTACAGCTGCTCCGTGAGAATAAGCTCTATGCTAAGCTTGAAAAATGCGTGTTTTTTGTTCAAGAGTTGCCTTTTTTGGGATATATTGTGTCCGCCGCAGGGTTTAAAATGGATGCCGCGAAGGTGCAAGCGGTGCTGCGATGGGAACGGCCTGGTAATCTAAAGGCGCTCCAGTGGTTCCTTGGGTTTGCCAACTATTATAGGAAGTTTATTAAGAATTTCTCTACTATAGCCAAACCGCTCATGGACATGACGAAAAAAGGTACCAATCTCGCTATCTGGTCTGAGGATGTGGTGCGTGCATTTGAGCTTCTGAAGAACCGTTTTGCTTCAGCCCCCATTCTGGTGCAACCGGACGTATCTAAACCTTTTACGGTGGAGGTCGATGCGTCTGAGGTGGGAGTGGGGGCAGTACTGTCACAGGGCTCGTCCTTGAGCAATTTGCGTCCATGCGCCTACTTCTCCAAGAAGCTGTCGCCGGGCGAACGGAATTATGACATCGGCAACAGGGAGTTGTTGGCCATCAAATTGGCTTTTGAGGAATGGCGACACTTCTTGGAGGGGGCGGACCACCAGGTCACAGTCATCACCGACCATAAAAACCTGCTCTATCTGGAGTCGGCCAAGCGTCTGTCTCCCAGGCAGGCTCGCTGGGCATTGTTTTTTACACGTTTTAACTTTCTGGTGACTTACCGTCCTGGGGCGAAAAACACCAAGGCGGATGCCTTGTCCAGGTGTTTTCCGGGGGGAGAACCTCGGGAAGAGCCGGTACCCATCCTCCAGGAAGGTGTAGTGGTTTCGGCTCTCACGACTGAGGTAGAGGCGGAGATTGCCGAGGCCCAGGAGGAGGTACCACCAGGACTTCCCGCTAATAAGTCGTTCGTACCCCTTCATCTTCGTCTTAAAGTGTTGGGGGAACACCACGACTCAGTCCTGGCCGGTCATCCAGGGGTTAGGGGCACCTTGGAACTGGTATCGTGCCGCTTCTGGTGGCCAAAAATCCGGCAGGATGTGGTTTCCTACGTGACAGCTTGCATCACGTGCGCCAGGGCCAAGTCGCCCAGAACCCGTCCTGCTGGCACTCTACAGCCTCTGGGGATACCTAGTAGGCCATGGACAGAAATCTCCATGGACTTTATCACAGACTTGCCTGCCTCGGCGGGGAACACGGTCATCCTGGTGGTGGTTGATCGATTTTCGAAGATGGCGCATTTTGTGTCGTTGCCTTCCTTGCCCAACGCGAAGACGTTGGCTCAGGTCTTTGTGCAGGAGGTGGTCAGACTGCACGGAGTTCCGTCGGACATAGTGTCTGATAGGGGTACCCAGTTTGTGGCGAAGTTTTGGAAAGCTTTTTGCTCACGATTGGGGATCAAGTTGTCTCATTCGTCGGCGTTTCATCCGCAGTCAAATGGTCAAACTGAGCGCATGAACCAAAATCTGGAGCAGTATTTGCGATGTTTTGTGTCTGACAACCAAGAGGAGTGGTCGACGTTCCTTCCCTTGGCCGAGTTCGCATTAAATAATCACCGCCAAGAATCATCGGGAGAGTCTCCGTTCTTTTGTGTTTATGGGCACCATCCTCAATTTTGTACCTTGCATCAGGGGGGCTCTGGGGGCGTCCCAGAGGAGGACCGGTTAGGAGTTCAACTATCATCGGTCTGGAGGAGTGTGAAACAGCGATTGCTGAGCATGAGTGCAAGATACAAACGTGTGGCTGACTCTAGACGCGTGCCAGGTCCGGACCTGTGTGTGGGTGATTGGGTGTGGTTAGCTACTAAAAACATAAAACTCAAAATTCCATCATTGAAATTGGGTCCAAGGTTTATTGGCCCTTTTAAGGTTGCTGCCATCATAAACCCGGTTGCTTTTCGGTTGGAGCTTCCTGCGGTATACAAGATACACAACGTGTTTCACAGGTCTTTATTGAAAAAGGTGGTAGGCTCTGTGGACACGACGCCGATGCCACCTCCAGTCATGGTGGATGGCAATTTAGAGTTTGAAGTCTCCAAAGTGGTGGACTCTCGAGTACTGCGCCGTACTCTTCAGTATTTGGTGCACTGGCGGGGGTATGGTCCGGAGGAGAGGTCTTGGGTTCCAGCCTCAGACATACATGCGGAGCGGCTGGTCAGTTCCTTTCACCGCCGTCATCCGGACAAGCCGGGTCCTATGAGTCTTGAGGGCCCAGGGGTCCCTCGTAGAAGACGGGGTACTGTCATGTCGGACGCTGTTCACACCACAGCGTCCGGCAGGCAGCGGTAGTTCCATCTCCGTCCACTATAGCCTCAGTGGCGCCGGCTTGATTTTACTCAGGTTATCTGGGGTTAATCTAGCTGGAAATCAGGTGGGATGTTTGGTCACGCCCACGGTCTTTAAATAGTCGTGCTGGCCTGTGGGCGTCGCCGATTATAGCTTGTGTTTTGTGCCAAGTGGTTCCGGTCTGGAGTGGAGGTGTTGGAGAGAGAAATTCATAGCTGGTGTCGTATGATCCGTTGTTACCTTTTCGTCTTCCTATATTTGTGCTTTGTTTTGCCCTGTTCACATTATAGTATAGTCCTGTGTGTATGCGGCGCGGTGTGGTTTGAGTTCTCCCTGTCTGTCATTACTGTGTGGGTTTTGGTGGTTTGACAACTCACTGTGGGTGGAGGGTGGAGGGTTCAGCTTAGGGCTGAGCAGGATATAAGGAGAGACTGGAGGCTCAGGCATTTGCACCTTTAGCAAAAACCCTGGGTTGAGGGTCAGACAGGGTTTTCCCTAGTTTGAGGGACTCCGCAGGGGCTCGGGTTTTGTCAGCCTCCTTCGACCTAAGCCTCGCATAACAATATAATGGGCCCCATTTCTAATGCTCCAGTGTATAATAGGCTCCATAAATGCTGCTCCATTGTCTGATGTCCCTCATTTGAAATGCTCCAGTATATGATGGGCCTCATGGATGATGCTCCAGTGTATGATGGGCCCAAATAATGCTCCATATATAATGGGCCCCATTTCTAATGCACCAGCATATAATGGGCGCCTTAAATGCTGCTCCAGTGTCTGATGTCCCCCATTTGGAATGCTCCAGTATATGATGGGCCTCATGGATGATGCTCCAGTGCATGATGGGCCCAAATAATGAGCCATATATAATGGACCCCATTTCTAATGCTCCAGTGTATAATGTGCCCCATAAATGCTGCTCCAGTGTTTGATGTCCACCATTTGGAATGCTCCAGTATATGATGGGCCTCATGGATGATGCTCCAGTGTATGATGGGCCCCATATATCATTCTCCAGTGTATAGTGCTCACCAAAAATTGGCCTTCCCAACGGCAGAGACACTTTTTCATACTATGAGGGGCCCTGTGCCAGTGCCATCGCCCACGAGTATGCCCCCCTCACCAGCTCAGGGAACCGGCACTTTCATCAGCACCTTCCTCTGTGTCACTGTGTAAGGTGGTATAGTATGCGGGAAGGGGCACCTGAGTTTCATCAGGGTCAGATTATGGCTCTGTAGAGTGCGAGGGGAATGTAGTGCTGTGGGTGAATGTACCAGCACAATCATCTAGCAGTGGCTGTGCATCAGTGCACTCCATCTCTGATTCATGTTGGGCTGGGGAATTCAGGATTTGACTTGATAACCCAGGCATGGTATGTGAAAAGAGCTCCATGGAGTAATCTGAAGTGTGTGCTGCGGCATTCTTCACTTTTGGTGGGGGTGAAGGACACAAGGAATGGGGTTGTTCCTGACCAGAAGCCTGCACTCATGACTCACGTAGTTTTTGAAACTTCAGAAGAGAAAGCAATAGAGCTGGAGGCTGTTTTGGCAATGTAAGCCAAAACCTGCTCCTGATGCTCCGGCTTTAAAAGCAGTTTACCTACTCCCAGAAAAGGGAACCTTAAAGGCCTTCTTGTGCCAGACAATGACGTAGGCTCAACACCTCCTGCCTTAGCTGCTATTGTGCTTTTGTCATAACCAGCAGATGCACCACCATCAGTACCAGCTGTGCCCCCCCACCCACGTACGCGGCCTCTTCCACCATACTTTCTCATGTTTGGGAAAATGTACCAAAAATACCAGCAGAGATATGGTACTGCATGAGGAGTGTACAGCTGTATAAGGTATATGGAAAAATTGAAATCTCCGTATGTATTTCCTTAGTCACAGACGCTCTCCCAGTATGTATTTGACCGTAATCCATCCAGTAGGTATATGGTACTGTATCAGAAGTGTACAGTTGTATACGTTTTTGGGGAAAATGTCAATCTCCGTTTATTTGTTTCCGGAGTCACACACAGACGCTCTGCCAGTATGTATTTGACCGTAATACAACCAGCAGATATACGGTACTGTATGAGAAGCGGACAGCTCTATACGGTGTATGGAAAAATGGAAATGTCCATATATGTATTCCAGGAGTCTCACACACACACACACGCTGTCTCTGTATAGATGTGACTGTAATCCAAACACCAGATATACAATACTGTTTGAGAAGCGAACAGCTCTATACGGTGCATGGAAAAATGGAAATCTCCGTATATGTCTTTCCGGAGTCTCACACACACACGCTGTCTCTATGTAGATGTGACGGTAATCCGAACAGCAGATATACGATACTATTTGAGAAGCGGACAGCTCTATATGGTGTATGGAAAAATGGAAATGTCCGTATATGTATTTCCGGAGTCTCACACACACATGCTGTCTCTGTATAGATGTGACTGTAATCCAATCAGCATATATACAATACTGTTTGAGAAGCGGACAGCTCTATACGTTGTATGTATGGAAAATTCCATCTATTTTTTTCTGGAGTCACACACACACGCTGTCTCTGTATAGATGTGACCGTAATCCAAACAGCAGATATACGATACTGTTTGAGAAGCGGACAGCTCTATACGGTGTATGTATGGAAAAATGTAAATCTCCATGTATTTTTTAATGGAGTCACACATATAGCATGTATTAGTCCATGATACCAGCCGGTACATGGTAGCATGTGAGGAGCGTACACCTCTATACAGTGTGTGAAAAAATGAACGCTAGGTAACTGTGCAGAAAAAAGGAATAAAAGTATTTTTGCTTTGAAAAATGCAGTCTGCACAACAGTGTGCACACAGCAATGCAGCTATCAGGTAGCCTTATAAGGCAGCCTAATAACTACCAGCGCAGCTGCACACAAAAAAATCCTCCCCTGTCACTGCACACTAACCGTAGTGTACAGTGAAAATCGCTATCAGCAGAAGCAGAGATTTTTTTTTCTTTCCTGCCTAAACAGTCTCCCTACTGAGAACGAGCAGCAACAACCTCTCCCTTTGTTAAGATCGGCAGAAGTAAGATGGCGGTCGGCGTTCAGGGCTTTTATAGCCACTGTGACACCACACAAAGCAAGCCAATCACTGCAATGCCCTTCTCTAAGATGGTGGTGGCCGCTGCCCATGTCATTGCGATGCCCACAGTGTGCGTCCTTGTTCATTGGCTGAGAAAAGGCACTGGAAGCATTATGGGAAACATGACTTTGGCGCTCGAGTCGGCGACTGCATGGCCGACCTCACGCTATGATTGGGTTTCGATCGGCGAAACCCGACTTTAGCGAAAGTCGGCGACTTTTGAATTTGACAGACCCATTAAACTCTTTAACTCTAATGTTAAAGCATTGTTTTTTGCCTTGTTTTTTTTTTTTGAAGGGGCTCACTAAAGGGGTTAACAAGTGGGACAGTTTTATAGGGTGGGTCATTACATACACGGCGATACTAAATATGTGTACTTTTATTGTTTTTTATTTACAAAAAAAAGAATTTATTAGGGAATATTTTTTATTCATTTGTTTATTTAGGAATTTTTCACAAATTATTTTTACACTTGATTTTTTTTTTACTTTATTATATTGTCCCAGTGTGGGACATTACTATATATATATATATATATATATATATATATATATATATATATATATATATATATCGCTGATCTGACATTTTGCACTGCACTGTGTCAGATCAGCAATCTGACAGGCGCTGCAGGTGGCTTCTCAGTGCCTGCTCTCAGCAGGCACTGAGAAGTCGCCTCTCCTCAGCAGGCACTGAGAAGCCGCCTCCCTGCAGGCGATGTGCTCGCGTTGTTCTGAGGGCCTCCTCCCCGTGGCCACCTTTGATCTGGGGGCCTGCAGGGAGGAGGCCCTCGGAACAACGCGAGCACATGGTGTTGTTCCGTGGGTCTCAGAGAAGCAGGGAGCCCCTCCCTGCGCCATTATTCCCTATGCCCCCGATACACTGCGATCATGTTTGATCACAGTGTGCCAGGGGTTAATGTGCCGGGTGCGGTCTGTGACCGCTCATGGCACACAGTGCCACGTGTCAGCTGTGATAATCGGCTGACACCCGGCCGCGATCAGCTGCGCTCCCCCAGTGAGCGCAGCTGATCGTTATGACATACTATCCCATTCACGGTCATACGGTCCCCGGGCACCTGGGCGGGATAGTATGTCAGATGTCAGGAAGGGGCTAATAAAAACGTCAGCTCAGGTCGCAAAAAATAAGCCATCACACAGTCCAAGATCTCAAAAAATGAAAGCGCTACATCTCAGAAAATGCCGACAAATGCAAAAACTTTTTTCATATGAATTTCTGAACTTTTTTCATCATTTAAATAAAAAGGAACCTATATATGTTTGGTATCTGTGTATGTGTACCACCTTCTGGAATAATATTACCAGGTCAGTTTTACCATACAGTGAACATGGTAAATAAAAAAACATTGTGGAATTGCAAGTTTTTTCCAATTTCACAGCACTTGTTTTTTTTTCCCTTTTTCCTGTACACCATATGGTAAAATCAATGGTGTCATTCAAAAGTACAACTCATCCAGCAAAAAGCAAGAATTAAACTTTACGGAAAAATTAAAAAGTTAAGGCTCTTGGAAAAAGGGAGGGGGGATTAAACCGAAAAACTGAAATTTGCCTGAGAGTGAAGCAGTTAACTTCCAAGTGCTTATCTGATTGTGACATCCTTAAGTTGTTCCTGTTATCACCTGCAATATCTCAGGTTCTGCAAATCTCCAACCCTTGTTTTTTCTCTGGATTCTGTTTTATCTTGATGAAATTTTCCTCCCAGGTAAACTGTTACCTCAGATGACTTGTCAAACATGTTTTACATCTGTTTGTTTTCTTATCAGCTGCCCCAAGTTACCTTACCTGCAGGTGTACCCATAAATCTCTGCTTCTTAATAATCTGTCTTCCTTTTAATTGTGCTCAGACTCAAATGTAAGCAAGTACTACATTTTGTGACACAGAAAAGCTGAAAGGGTTTTTGTTTTCATCTGATCTGGCTTGGAAAAACAAATCCCAACAACTCTTGTTCAAGGTAAATACAAGTTCAAGTGACGTTCCATTACATCAAGGAATATGACTTTGGTCTATAACTAGGGTCTGTATGACTAAGGCTAGATTCACACTAGCGTATGGTCGAGGTGCGGAGGCTGCGGACTTCCTCTGTGAAGCTCTGCCCACAGCCGCACCTCCTCCCATTGGCTCCGCCTACCTCGGCATGCGGCATGCGTGCCCTATCTTTATCATTGAGTACGCAGGCCGTGTCAATGTATGCAGATGCTTCCGCATGCGTCGTTTTGACAGTGCGGTGACCTGCCCCGAACGCAACGTGTTGCATTTTGGCGCGGTCGCCGCACCGTCAAAATGACGCATGTGGAGGCATCTGCATTCATCAGCATGGCCTGCATACCCAATGTTAAAGATAGGGTACGCACGCCGCATGCTGAGGTAGGCGGAGCCGACAGGAGGAGGTGCGGCTGTGGGCAGAGCTTCACATAGGAAGTCCGCAGCCCTCTGCACCTCGGCCATATAGCTAGTGTGAAACTAGCTTAAGGTAAAAGAATGAATGTAAATACATCAGAAAGATCATATACATTGTTCTGCTCTCTTTGTCAGTTAAAATGATGTGAAGTGGTAAAAAAAAAGGAGTCTTCAATTACAGCTATTAAGCAGAATAAATTCCAACACATTAAACTATTAAAATGGCTACACATCTATAGTTGCAGTAAAAATTGAGGTACAAAGTCTGGTGCCCACTGAACTTTTATGTCACTAATATGATTTACCATGAGCTCACAGCTCTGGTGGACAGTAGAAACACTGACTCCTGTGATAAATCAAACAGATATGGAAATGTGTTACCTCACAAAAAGAATAATAATAATAAATTTTATTTTTATAGCACCGACATATTCCGCAGCACTTTACATTTCAGAGGGGATTTGTACAGACAATAGACATTACAGCATAACAATAATCACATACAGTAGATTATAACAAATACCAAGAGGAAAGAGGGCCCTGCTCGCAAGCTTACAGTCTATGAGGAAAGAGGGAGACACGAAAGGTGGGTGGTAACAGTTACCCTGATTGTATGGACCAGTCATAATGTTAAGTGTGTAACAGTACAGACACAGAGGGCTAATGGAGGCATAAAGCATGTGGGAACATGATGCGGGGAACCTGGTTATGGTAAAACTTTTGGCTCTGCCACACAGGGATAGGTTAGGTTAATGTGTTGAGGCGATAGGCCAGTCTGAATAAATGCGTTTTCAGGACACGCTTAAAATTGTGGGGATTGGGGACTAATCGTATTGACCTGGGAAGTGCATTCCAAAGAATTGGCGCGGCACGTGTAAAGTCTTGGAGACGGGAGTGGGAGGTTCTGACTATTGAGGATGCTAATCTCAGGTCATCAGCAGAACGGAAGGCGCGGGTAGGGTGGTATACTGGAACAAGGGAGGAGATGTAGGGTGGTGCTAAGCCATGGAGGGCTTTGTGAGTGAGGGTAATAAGTTTATACTGAATTCTGGAGTGGATGGCTAGCCAGTGTAATGACTGGCACAAGGTAGAGGCATCGGTGTAACGATTGGTGAGGAATATGATCCTGGCTGCAGCATTCAAGACAGATTGGAGGGGGGAGAGTTTGGTAAGAGGGAGACCGATTAGAAGAGAGTTACAATAGTCGAGACGAGAATGAATAAGAGAAACAGTAAGAGTTTTTGCAGAGTCAAAGGTAAGAAAAGGTCGAATTCTAGAAATGTTTTTGAGGTGCAGATGACAAGAGCGAGCCAGTGATCGAATGTGGGGGGCAAAGGAAAGCTCGGAATCAAGTATGACCCCAAGACAGCGGGCCTGTTGCTGGGGAGTAATAGTGGAACCACACACAGAAATGGCAATGTCGGGTATAGGTGCATTAGTAGAGGGAGGAAACACCAGGAGTTCAGTCTTTGACAGGTTCAGTTTCAGATATAGTGAGGACATGATATTAGACACAGCGTTTAGACAATCGCCGGTGTTTTCTAGAAAGGCTGGCGTGATGTCAGGAGAAGAAGCGTATAATTGGGTGTCATCAGCATAGAGATGGTACTGGAAATCAAATCTACTGATTGTTTGACCAATAGGGGCAGTGTACAAAGAGAAGAGGAGGGGGCCTAGAACCGATCCTTGGGGGACCCCAACAGTAAGGGGAAGGTGAGAGGAGGAGGAACCGGCAAAAGATACAGTAAAGGAGCGGTCGGAGAGATAGGAGGAGAACCAGGAGAGAATGGTATCCTTGAGGCCAATGGAACGGAGCATAGTGAGGAGGAGCTGATGATCCACAGTGTCGAATGCTGCAGAGAGATCCAAGAGAATTAGCATGGAGTAGTGACCATTTGATTTAGCTGTTAGCAGATCATTAGAGACTTTAGTGAGGGCAGTTTCAGTGGAGTGTAAAGAGCGGAAACCGGATTGGAGAGGGTCGCGAAGAGAGTTTTCTGAGAGATAGCGGATAAGACGGGAGTGGACCAGGCGTTCCAGGAGTTTAGAGATGAAGGGAAGATTAGAGACAGGTCTATAGTTAGCGGCACAGTTTTGGTCGAGGGATGGTTTTTTAAGTAGTGGATGTATGATGGCATGCTTAAATGAGAAGGGAAAAATACCAGAAGAGAGAGAGAGGTTAAATATTTTAGTTAGGTGAGGGGTGACAGCAGGGGAAAGGGACTGAAGGAGCTGTGACGGAAATGGGTCACTGGTGCAAGTAGTTGGGCGAGAAGATGCAAGGAGCCTGCTTACTTCTTCTTCTGTGACTGGTTCAAAATCAGAGAGTGAGCTAGATGCAGTGGGGGAGGGAGGACAGTGCATGGTATGAGGGGATTGGGAGATAATTTCCTGTCGGATCTGGTCAATTTTTTCTTTGAAGTAATTGGCCAGATCGTCAGCTCGGAGCTCCGTGGTTGGGGCCTGTACTCTTGGATTGAGTAGAGAATGAAAAGTGTCAAAGAGACGTTTCGGGTTATTGGACAGTGAGGTGATGAGGGTGTTGAAATAGGTTTGTTTGGAGAGGTGAAGGGCAGTGTTGCATGTTCTAAGCATAAACTTAAAATGGATGAAATCTTCGGGTAGATTGGATTTTCTCCACAGACGTTCGGCGCACCTGGAGCACCGCTGCAGGAAGCTACTGGAACCCCTTGCTGTGTGGTCAGGATATTCACTTATGCTTCCTTCCCTGGTGGACACGGCCATTATACAAGACATAGCAGGGACACATTTAGAAGATTATGTTAGCATAACTTCCAAATTGGGGAGAACCCCTAATAAACCCTCACTGGAAGACCATAAAATTTAACTTTTAGTTCTATAAATTAAAATATTGAATACACAAAGGGTATAAAATGTTTTGTCCCTTATCTGTCTCAGAAGTCTGCAGTAATTTTTTGCAGTTTTCCAGCTACTTTATATCAATAAAGCGTATAGCACCCGGTATGCTAATACATATTGGTGTAAAGGGTGTACCGTGACCGTGTAATACTGCACTTCCTTCTTTAGTGTAAATATTCTTTTTGCTTATATTTGTATAAATGTATATATACTTGTCTTCCTATGTATAATATGTATAATAGTTCTGACATAGGGAGAGTGCAGTACCCAGGTAGTCTAAAAGATGGGATTCTGACAGTCTCTAATTAGGCCACATACTGTACATAGTTAAGTATAGGAGGGGTCAGCTTCAGTTAAGGGACGGAGATATTCTTTTTAGAATCAGTTGGGCCAGGGTGCCCCAAACCACCTTGATGGGCTATAGAGCCCGGAATAGAAGCAGTGATCACGTAATGTTCTAAGTTGGAGCCCAGCCATCCAGGATAGTTAGGACACAACAACAGCAGCAGTACAACAGTAGTGAGAATTGGAGCTGAAAGGAATATCATGGCAGTACAGACCGGTAGGTCGCTCACCATGTGGTAACTTATAGCATGGGCAGATGCCCTCAGATCTGGGGCGAAACGGCTAAGGAACCTCCAAGCAATGTAAGTGTGGACAGAGAAGATGCTGAGGAACCATATGATATGGTCCGACACAGGCACGTGCCATATGGCAAAGAAAGGAGCACAGGGTAAAAGAAAGAAGTGTGCATAATGGAACCTGTTGTTGATGCTGTGATGAATATGTATGTGCTTTGTAAGGAAACCAGTAAAGTTGTTCATTTGAAAGTTGAAGTGGACTGTGTCTTGATTTGTGCAAAGCCATCTAGAAGGAGCCTACAGAAACACAGAGGAGACCCTGACGGTACTGAAAGTGAAGCCACAGGTATGCAGAGCAATGGGTACTGTTTTAATGTGATGGGAGACCAGGGCACGACTACACAGCTGGCCTCGGTCAGGACTACGGCCCTTGCCTTCCCTCACATTGGCAGAATACGACAACCAATTTTAGCCCAGCGTCCCCCCCAACATGATTCACCGCTTTAGCAGCATCATCAGGGGATGTGATATAGACTTAATGGTGGCCAGCCAAACAAGCCATCTACATATATAGTACAGACCAAAAGTTTGGACACACCTTCTCTTTCAAAGTTTTTTCTTTATTTTCATGACTATGAAAATTGTAGATTCACTCTAAAGGCATCAAAACGATGAAATAACACATGTGGAATTATATAATTAACAAAAAAAGTGTGAAACAACTGAAAATATGTCTTATATTCTAGGTTCTTTGAAGTAGCCACCTTTTGCTTTGATTACTGCTTTGCACACTCCTGGCATTCTCTTGATGAGCTTCAAGAGGTAGTCACCGGAAATGGTCTTCCAACAGTCTTGAAGGAGTTCCCAGAGATGCTTAGCACTTGTTGGCCCTTTTGCCTTCACTCTGTGGTCCAGCTCACCCCAAACCATCTCGACTGGGTTCAGGTCTGGTGACTGTGGAGGCCAGGTCATCTGGCGTAGCACCCCATCACTCTCCTTCTTGGTCAAATAACTCTTACACAGCCTGGAGGTGTGTTTGGGGTCATTGTCCTGTTGAAAAATAAATGATGGTCCAACTAAACGCAAACTGGATGGAATAGCATGCTGCTGCAACATGCTGTGGTAGCCATGCTGGTTCAGTATGCCTTCAATTTTGAATAAATCCCCAACAGTGTCACCAGCAAAGCACTCCCACACCATCACACCTCCTCCTCCATGCTTCATGGTGGGAACCAGGCATGTAGAGTCCATCCGTTCACCTTTTCTGTGTCGCACAAAGACACGGTCGTTGGAACCAAAGATCTCAAATTTGGACTCATCAGACCAAAGCACAGATTTCCACTGGTCTAATGTCCATTCCTTGTGTTCTTTTGCCCAAACAAGTCTCTTCTGCTTGTTGCCTGTCCTTAGCAGTGGTTTCCTAGCAACTATTTTACCATGAAAGCCTGCTGCACAAAGTCTCCTCTTAACAGTTGTTGTAGAGATGTATCTGCTGCTAGAACTCTGTGTGGCATTGACCTGGTCTTTAATCTGAGCTGCTGTTAACCTGCGATTTCTGAGGCTGGTGACTCGGACGAACTTATCCTCCGCAGCAGAGGTGACTCTTGGTCTTCCTTTCCTGGGGCGGTCCTCATGTGAGCCAATTTCTTTGTAGCGCTTGATTGTTTTTGCCACTGCACATGCGGACACTTACAAAGTTTTCCCAATTTTTCGGACTGACTGACCATCATTTCTTAAAGTAATGATGGCCACTCGTTTTTCTTTACTTAGCTGCTTTTTTCTTGCCATAATACAAATTCTAACAGTCTATTCAGTAGGACTATCAGCTGTGTGTCCACCAGACTTCTGCACAACACAACTGATGGTTCCAACCCCATTTACAAGGCAAGAAATCCCACTTACTAAACCTGACAGGGCACACCTGTGAAGTGAAAACCATTTCCGGTGACTACCTCTTGAAGCTCATCAAGAGAATGCCAAGAGTGTGCAAAGCAGTAATCAAAGCAAAAGGTGGCTACGTTAAAGAACCTAGAATATAAGACATATTTTCAGTTGTTTCACACTTTTTTGTTAATTATATAATTCCACATGTGTTAATTCATAGTTTTGATGCCTTCAGAGTGAATCTACAATTTTCATAGTCATGAAAATAAAGAAAACGCTTTGAATGAGGTGTGTCCAAACTTTTGGTCTGTACTGTAGCTTTTGCATACCTGTGGACCAATGACTCGCAATTTTACATGTTGCAAAAAATGGTCTCTTGTATCACAGCCAATGTGGTCAACTGATCGATAGGAAAGATTGAAAGGTTATAAAAGGTTTTATCTGTTAGCTTGGCATTGACGACATCCACTTTACATATTATTAAGTTAGTATTATTTAGGAGAAATCTCATGGAACCTACTTCTTAAGGCTCCAAGAGGTATATCCCTTTCTGTCATCACATGGTGCTGACATGGCACCTTGCTATTGACACACATATAATCATATCATCATTTGAACTCACCCGTCAGATGCGAGTATCCTGTAGGCGTGTCAGTATCTAGCTCGTCCAATCTGCTTGGGACTGATCGTCTCTGTATTGAGCTGATGTGGCAGGTTACAATTGGCTCACTTAATATCACATGAACTGAGCAAGCTGCTCCACGATTGGTTATTTTTCAAGTATGAGTTTGCATCAGTCAGATGCGAGTGTCCTGCAGGCGTGTCAGTATTTAACTCATCCAATCTGCTTGGGACTCATCAGTCTGTGTATTGAGATGACATGGCAGATTTCAGTAGGTTCACTTAACATCACATTAGCTTCTCCATGATTGGTTATTTTTCAAATACAAGATCACATCAGTCAGAAGCGAGTGTCCTGTAGGCGCGTCAGCATCTGGCTCATCCAATCTACTTGGGACTCACTGACTGTGTATTGAGATGGCATGGCAGATTTCAATTGGCTCAATTAGCATCACATGAGAGGAAAAGCTGCTCCATGATTGGTTATTTTTCAAGTTTGAGTTCAAAACAGTTATATGCGAGTGTCCTGCAGGTGTGTCAACATCTAAGTTGTCCAATCTGCTAGGGACTAGTTAGTGTGTCTACTAAGATGATGTTGCAGATTTCAATTGGTTCAACTAGAGTCACAAGAAAAGAACAAGCTGCTCCATGATTCATTGTTTTTCAAATATGAGTTCCCATCTAGTGAGCAACAGAACAGAAAAGTGATCTATTTAAAAGTTGATCTATTTGTGGAGTAAGCTTTATTATAAAATGTAATTTAACTAACTCAATATATACTATTAAAAAGTGAAAGTACTAATCTCTCTATAGCTGTGTATTATTAATATATAGAAGATATTTATAAGCTTAATATTAGTTGTTAATAAACGGTTATCTGCCATTTTTATAAAAAGCACTAGAACATTTACAAGCTTAATAAAATAATAAGGTACAAGTTATTTTAGAACACAGAATGAGTAACGTTATTTATTATACATTTTCAGAGTGTTTCAGATATAAGTATTGGAGAAGGTTAAATAGCTATTCTTCCCTATTCCTCTCAGTCATAATTAGCCAAACTCTATTAATGTTATGTATAAAGATAAAAAGAAGCATAGTAAAGTGTATATAACATTATTTTTTTTATATGTATACATCTTAAAGATGTTATACATAAAGTGCCCTATGTACTTAAGATAGCTTACAAAGGGTTCAGCAATAGTAATATTTCCTTAAAGGGAAGCTGTCACCTCATTTTTGGCCTTTAAGCTGCGGCCCACGCCATCAGGGGCTTATCTACAGCATTCTGTAATTCTGTAGATAAGCCCCGATGTAACCTGAAAGAGAAGAAAAGCAAGTTAGATTATACTTACCGGGGGGGGCGCGTGCGGTGGGTGTCGCAGTCCAGTCCGGCAGTTCCCATCTTCTTGAGATGACATCCTCCTTCTTACTTCTGCCGTGGCTCCTGCGCAGGTGTACTTTATCTGCCCTGATGAGAGCAGAGTAAAGTACTGCAGTGCACAGATGCCGGACCTCTCTGACCTTTCCCCGGCTCCTGTGCACTGCAGTACTTTACTCTGCCCTCATCAGGGCAGAGAACTACGCCTGCACAGGAGCTCAATGCCGGGGAGCCATGATGCAAGCAGGGGGACAGCATCGCAAGAAGTTGGGAGGCGCCAGACCCAAACCTGCGACACACATCAGACCGGACTGGAACCCGGGGCGAGTATAATCTAACTCGTTTTTCTTATCTTTCAGGTTACATCGGGGGCTTAGCTACAGCCAGCGTCGGACTGGCCCACCGGGGAACCGGAGGATTCTCCGGTGGGCCCTGGCATCTGGTGGGCCCTGGCACCTGCTGGCATACAGGGCCAGCAGTTGCCTAGGGACCCCGCTGCTCCAGGGGCCCCCAGCCAGTGGTGTGTCGCACACCATGCAGCTGCTATGGGGGCCCCTGCCAGCGGAGCAGCAGCGGGTGTCAGGAGGCAGGAGCCCCTGTCCCCGCTGCTAAAGAGAAATGAATATTCACTGCGAAGCAGTGAATATCATTTCAGGTCTCCACCCCCAGAGGCCCCGCCCCCAGCCCAGTAAGCCGCTCTGCATCAGGGCCGGCGCCGCCCTCAGTCCCCTCTGCTCCTGGCTCACAGCCAGTGCGCGATGACGTCACTACATCGCGCACCCGCTGTGTGTCTTGCAGAGAGGGCAGCTCCTGACACTGAAGCCGGGATCAGCGTGGGAGCGAGGAGGAGAGGTGAGTATTGTGTTTATTTTTTTTTTTTATATCTCTCTCACTCTCTCTGTTTCTCTCTATCTATCTCTATATATCTCTCTATCTCTCTTATATCTATCTATCTTTCTATCTCTATCTATTATCTATATCTATCTCTATATCTATCTCTATCCATTATCTATATCTATCTATTTCTATATCTATCTCTATCTATCGCTCTATCTCTATATCTATCTATCTATCTATCTATCTATCTCTATATCTTTCTATATATATCTCTATATCTATCTATTATGTCTATCTCTATATCTATTATTTCTATATTTATTATCTATCTAGCTACCATCTATATCTATCTATCTTTATCTATATATATCTCTATCTAATATCTATATCTATCTATCTCTATACCTATCTATCTATCTATCTATCTATCCGTTATCTATCTCTATATCTTTTCTCTGTATCTATCTATCTCTATATCTATATCTCTCGCTATCTATCGCTCTATCTCTATATCTATATCTATCTCTATATCTATCTTTATATCTATATCTATATATCTATCTCTATCTATCTCTATATCTATATATATTTCTCTCTATATCTATCTCTATCTCTCTCTATAGCTATCTATCTATATATCTCTATCTATCTCTATATCTATCTCTCTGTATATCTATCTATCGCTCTATCTCTATATCTATCTTTCTATCTATCTATCTATCTATCTATCTATCTATCTTTCTCTATCTATTTATCTCTATATCTTTTCTCTGTATCTATCTCTCTCTATATCTATCTCTATATATATCTATTATCTCTATATCTATATCTATTTCTCTATATCTCTCTCTATATCTATCTATCTATTTATCTCTATCTCTATATCTATCTCTCTGTATATCTATCTATCGCTCTATCTCTATATCTATCTTTCTATCTATCTATCTATCTATCTTTCTCTATCTATTTATCTCTATATCTTTTCTCTGTATCTATCTCTCTCTATATCTATCTCTATATATATATCTATTATCTCTATATCTATATCTATTTCTCTATATCTCTCTCTATATCTATCTATCTATTTATCTCTATATCTATCTCTCTGTATATCTATCTTTCTTTCTATCTCTATATCTATCTATCTATCTTTCTCTATCTATCTATCTATTTATCTCTATCTATTATCTATATCTATCTCTATCTATCTATCGCTCTATCTCTATATCTATCTTTCTATCTCTACATCTATCTCTATATCTATCTTTCTACCTATCTATTATGTCTATCTATCTAGCTATCTCTATTATCTATATCTACCTATCTCTATATCTTTCTATCTTACTCTCTCTATAGCTATCTGTTATCTCTATATTTATTATCTATCTCTATTATCTATATCTATATCTATCTCTCTATCTATTTATCGATCTCTGTATCTATCTCTCTCTCTATCTATCTCTCTCTCTATCTACCGCTCTCTCTATCTCTATCTATATCTATCTCTATATCTATCTATTATCTCTATATCTATCTACCTATCTATCTCTATATCTATCTCTATATCTATATCTGTTTCTCTATATATCTATCTCTATATATCTCTCTCTATAGCTATCTCTATATCTATCTATCTATATATTATCTCTATATCTATCTCTATATCTATCTGTTATCTCTATATCCATATCTATCTCTATATCTATCTATCTCTATATCTATCTATCTCTATATCTATCTTTCTATCTAACACTATATCTCTATATCTATCTATCTATCTATCTATCTATCTCTATCTCTCTCTCTTTATCTATCTATTGATCTATCCATCTATCTCTATATCTATCTATTATATCTATCTATTATAGCTATCTATTATCTCTATTATTTATATCTATCTAGCTATCTCTATCTATCTCTATCTCTCTCTATATCTATCTATCTTTCTAACTCTATATCTATCTATCTCTATACATATCTCTATATCTAGATATTATCTCTATATCTATCTCTATATCTATCTTTCTATAGCTATCTGTCTCTATATCTATTATCTCTATATCTATTATCTCTATATCTATTATCTCTATATATATCTCTATATCTATTTTTATTTATAGCCATCTATCTATATATATTTATCTCTATATCTATCTATATATGTCTATATTATTATTATTATTATTATTATTATTATTATTATTATTATTATTATATCTGTATATCTCTATCTATTATCTATCTCTATCTATATATCTATCTATCTCTATATCTTTCTATCTATAGCTATCTATATCTATCTATCTATCCATTATCTATTTTCTATCTATCTCTATATCTATCTACCTATCGATCTATCTATCTATCTATATTTCTTTCTATATCTATCTATCTTTATATCTATCTCTATCTATCTCTATCTCTATGAATCTTTCTATCTATATCTATCCATTATCTACTTTCTATCCATTATCTACTATCTATCTCTATATCTATCTATTTCTACATCTATCTTTCTATCTATATCTATCTAACTCTATATCTATATATCTATATAGCATTATACCCTATGAGGGGGGCAGTATTATACCCTATGAGGGGGCAGCATTATACCCTATGAGGAGGCAGCATTATACCCTATGAGGGGGTGCATTATACCCTATGAGGAGGCAGCATTATACCCTATGAGGGGGTGCATTATTCCCTATGAGGAGGCAGCATTATACCCTATGAGGAGGGCAGCATTATACCCTATGAGGAGGCAGCATTATACCCTATGAGGAGGGCAGCATTATTCCCTATGAGGAGGCAGCATTATACCCTATGAGGAGGCAGCATTATACCCTATGAGGAGGGCAGCATTATTCCCTATGAGGAGGCAGCATTATACCCTATGAGGAGGCAGCATTATACCCTATGAGGAGGCAGCATTATACCCTATGAGGAGGCAGCATTATACCCTATGAGGAGGCAGCATTATACCCTATGAGGAGGCAGCATTATACCCTATGAGGGGGGTAGCATTATTCCCTATGAGGAGGCAGCATTATTCCCTATGAAGAGGCAGCATTATACCCTATGAGGAGGCAGCATTATACCCTATGAGGAGGCAGCATTATACCCTATGAGGAGGCAGCATTATACCCTATGAGGAGGGCAGCATTATACCCTATGAGGAGGCAGCATTATACCCTATGAGGAGGGCAGCATTATACCCTATGAGGAGGCAGCATTATACCCTATGAGGAGGCAGCATTATACCCTATGAGGAGGGCAGCATTATACCCTATGAGGAGGCAGCATTATACCCTATGAGGAGGCAGCATTATACCCTATGAGGAGGCAGCATTATACCCTATGAGGAGGCAGCATTATACCCTATGAGGAGGCAGCATTATACCCTATGAGGAGGCAGCATTATACCCTATGAGGAGGCAGCATTATACCCTATGAGGAGGCAGCATTATACCCTATGAGGAGGCAGCATTATACCCTATGAGGAGGCAGCATTATACCCTATGAGGAGGCAGCATTATTCCCTATGAGGGGGTGCATTATTCCCTATGAGGGGGGCAGTATTATACCCTATGAGGGGGGCAGTATTATACCCTATGAGGGGGGCAGTATTATACCCTATGAGGGGGTGCATTATTCCCTATGAGGGGGTGCATTATACCCTATGAGGGGGGCAGCATTATACCCTATGAGGGGGCAGTATTATACCCTATGAGGGGGGCAGTATTATATTCTATGAGATGGCTGCATTATATTCTATCAGATGGCTTCATTATACTATGTGAGGGGGCTGCTTTATATTATATGAGGGGGCTACCCCAACTCCTGCTACATAATTAAGACATGTACAACCTTATATTATACCCGGATATTAGCGTGTTTTACCGCATAATTGGTGGTCTGGTATTTAACTCTATGCAGCTACGTAGTGGGCCCCAAGAATGATTTTCTCTGGTGGGCCCAAGGTGTTCCAGTCCGACGCTGGCTACAGCATTATAGAAGGCTGTAGACAAGCCCCTGATGGCAGTGGCTGCAGCTTATAGGCCAAAATTGGGGTTACAGATATACTTTAAATAACTCATATATAGCTTATTTATAGATTATATGATTATATGTAGCTCAAATATTACTTAACCAAAGGCTACATGTAGCTTACACATAGCCTATATGTACATCTTCAAAATGTTAAACACACAGTGCTCCATATATTGAAAGGGGCTCATATAGGATTCAGCAGTAGAAATATTTCCTTAAACAGTTTAAAACTATACTGAGTATAGTGCGAGGAAATGATTTTAACCACTGTTATTAGCCTAATTTAATTAGAAAACGAGAGAGAATTATTCACGATGTCTGCCAAAATGAGTAATCAGCCTGTTCAATCTTAAACAAATAATAAATTGCCGTGTAGTCAGCTCCTCAAAGCAGAAACAGCTACACAAGACAAACATAATAGTGCACTTTTAAAAACAAAAAAGTTAAAACCATATACCCATGTTATCATAAATTTTCAATCATTTTAGTTATAAACTCCTTAGCGAATACAGGTGTTAGCGTAGTGGCATCTGGAATTAAAGAAAAGCGCTGAAGGAAAAACCTTCATTCAAGCCGGCTGGGCTCATGGTGCAAGGTGATGTATCTGTCTAGCTTCTTTTAATAATAGAAGAAACTAATAATTGGTCGAGGTTCTCTTTTTCTGTGTTTTTGTATATATTTTCAAATACCCCAAAAACATAACGCCAGAGCGTCTGAACTGTGATGAAAATGCATATGACGATTGGTGTATCATAGCCATATCTAACAGACCCAAAGTTCTGCAAAATCCGTCTTCTAAATTGTTGGCTTGTTTTGCCCACATATAGAAGGGAACAGGGGCATCTGGCGGCATGAACAATACCCGATGATGTACAATTTATAAAGTCTCTTATGTCATAAATTTTCCCAGACTGTTTGGGATTATTAAACGGTTTAGTTGTTAAAATAAAATTGCACGCCTTACAATGGCCACATTTGTAACAACCCACTGTCTTATTTCTAAGCTAATCACAGCCCGATTCATTATTAGATGGGAAGTGGCTAGGTACCAGCATGTTTTTAAGTTAAGAAGCAAAAGGATTGACGTTCCAGCTCCATAAAAACAATTTTCTTTATTGAAAAAAATATTAAAATATCATAGATTGCCAGAAAAATCCTTCAATATATTGAGTGTACGATTCCCTGAAAAATGCCTACAGGAAAATTACCCACACGGAAAATTGGCCACAAGGAAAATTGGCCACATGGAAAATTGCCCACACGGAAAATTGCCCACATGGAAAATTGCCCACATGGAAAATTGCCCACACAGAAAATTGCCAATTTCAGCATCACAAAGTTTCAGATCTATGATATTTGATGTGCAAGGTGAGAATGTTCACATGATACGTGATTAACTTGTGATTTACAGTTGACCTAGTGCAAAACTGCAAAAATGATGATCTGTAGTTTGTAGCAGTCTGTCATTATCAGCAATAGATAGATATAGTCTGCTCTCATCTCTCACTGATTCTGCCTTACTCCTCCCACCAGCCCAAAACAGCAGCACATGCAGAACCAGAAGCAGTCTGATCAATAATAGGAGCCATCACTTTTATCAGTACTCACAAAAGTATCACTGTATTATCTGTGGTGGAGTTACATGGGACTGCAGGCCACATCTAATACATTAACATCTCAGTGGGAGCCCACCAAAAGCAAGATGCTGCTGGCAGAGATAGTTGTTTCTGGAAGCCCAGAAGGAACAGCAGAAAGGTGAGATTCTGTGACTTTTACCACCTTGTGTTCTTGCTGAGAATGTATATGTTTTTTCAGTGGTGTAACTTGAGTCTTATGGGCCCCAGTGCAAAATTTGGACCTGCCCCCCACACACACACATGTTGGTCAGATGTATGGGCACCTGTTTCATTCTAGATTCTATAAAGACTTATGAATTGCTTCCCTCCCCCTTTGTTATGTAGTAATGTCCCCCATCCTGGTATTTATGCCCATTATCCTGGTGAATTTGTCTGCATCCTGGTATACATGTCCCAATGCTGGTATATATGGTCCCCATCCTGGTATATAAGCCCCCTTCCTGGTATATATATCCCCATTAAGGTTTACATGGTCCCCAATCAAAGTGTATGTGTCCCCGTTCTGCCCCTAATGCATAATTAAAAACAAAAACACTCTACTCACCTTTCCTGTGCTCCCACCTCGCCCTGTGTCTTTTGTAGCCACCACACATCCCAGCAGCTGACAATGGAGTGTGCACCACTGTTGTGCGCAGCTCCCTGTGGCTGAACCTCCGACGTCACCTCACAACCACTGCGACGGCAGCATGTATCGCAGTGCGGGGACCCAATGGGTCTCTGCAACACAATGCATGTCATCTGGATCTGCGTATTCAGTGAGGACACAGATCCAGCAGAAGCAGACATCTGTACCCCTATGCCTTGTCGTGGCCTTGATCTTTGCGGCCACAGTCATTACACCTCTGCATTTTTTTCTGCTGGCTAACCAATAGTCCTACCAATGTGTGTTCCCCTTACCCTGTGTTGTCTGAGTGGTGTTCTACCCACAGGTATCGAATGCGGGCATTCAGTGGGATGAGCCCTGGTTCTTGCAGGCTCTCGAAAGACAGCCAGGCCAGCAGACAAGAGCACCCACTGACCGGTGTGTTTCCCTAGTGATGTCACTGACCAACAGAGGAGGTGGAAGTGCCATAGCAGCGCCGCTCTCCCACTGATTTCAGTGGCAGTGAATCTGGCGCCTGCACTTCCTTCCATGCCCACTTATGACTACCAAGAGTAAGAGTGAACAGTTCCTACATAGTTATGTATCATACACATATACTGCAGGTGTAGGCAGGCATAGGATGAAAGAAATGCAGAATGGATTTGAATAAGGGTCTCTAGACCCATACACACCACACTGAGAGTGGAATTATTTTTAGCACTGAAGTAATCGCAGGAACGCGGGATGTTGTCACAGTAGGAGACAGATCAAGAGTTAACAGATTTATTAACAACGAGTATACTCTGCACAGGGAGTGATGGGAGACGGGGGTGAGATAGGGATTTGGGTAGAACTAGGAGCTCAGTAGGGATAGGACAGGGGCGAACGATAGTTCAATAAGTAAACGGCAGAAAAACGTATCTGTCTGTAGTTGTCTTGATTGCAGCGTCTCGGTTCTCCAATGATGGCATCAACAACAGTGGCACGTGATGTCTCTAAGGTTTCAGGTTTTCGTAGGGAAGGCGGATCCAATCCATACGGCAGGGGGAGATCCCTTGATGATTGAGGGGAGCTTTCACACTCCCAAATGTCAAACACTGTGCTCAGTTCAGTACAGAGAACCACCAGAGCGAGGCTTCGCTCTGCGCTGTTTACGGGTACTTGACTAACAGGCTCTGGCCTAGTCACTTGTGGATTACTGCGCCGCGCACACATTACAGTCTCTGGCGTCCAATCTGAGCCACCATGGAGAATAGCGGGGAACTGTCAGTCGGTAGTCCTTCTGCAGCGGAACAAAGAGCAGGAGATGAGTCAAGCCGCCTTGCATCCACGGGGGTACTCTGCTCTCACAACTAATATGGCACCTGACCATCCACTTAGCTTTCCCGCCTGGTCTCTGCCTCAATTGCTGCGTGAAGTGCTTTTTAACTCAGCCTCACCTGCTACAGTCACATGCAAGGGTTGGTCCTTGTCCGAAAGTCTTCCCCCTGCAACATTGGTGGTTCTGGAACCGGTGTGAGAACGGTTCTCCTGATCTTGTCCTTCCTTTTGCAGCACAGTGGAATGACAACTTGTAAGAGCAAAATCTGTCCTCTGGGACTAGGTATGAGTGAACCAAACCTGTAGAACCTGGAGAAGTAAACTGGGCCCACATTCCTTTGTTGAAATCCATTCTGCATTTTCTTTGCTGCCTGTGTTGTGCTGTATTGTATTTCAATTGAGCCCATGGAAGTCAATTGGCTTTCCTTGTTGACATTATTTCAAATGGGCCTTCCAGCGTTCCCCCACCCCCATTGTTTGCAGTTGGCAATCATGCCATTCCTTATTTCTTTTCAATAAAAGTGTATTTTGAGTAAATCTAAATTATTCTATTTCTTCTTGTAGTGCAAACAATGGAGTTTGCAAGAAGACAAGAGTTATGATTTAGTTATGATTTACTTGGGGTTTGAATATCTTGCATTTCGTTCTATCAATGCAGTGGTGACTTGGAGATGCTGACTGCATTGCTCTTCAAAGTGCCGTTCAATTCTCAAAACAAAAGAGGGCAACGTAGTTCAAGAAACAACAGAACATTGTCATGACTCCTGCCCTCAAAAAGCAGAAGCAAATATTGCCAGAAGCAAAATAAGAGAAGACATGAGAGCAGTAAGTGCAACTCCTCATAATGTGATGGGAAAGGTGTTGTCTGTGTTGAGTAATGATGTATTGGCCATATGCCAAGACAATCATCTCTTGCGAGAAGCCTGGTCTATCATAGAACAGATGGATATTTGCCTAACCCAAAAGTTATACATTTATGCATTCCTGAAAAGTATAGTCAACTGATACTTCATGATTCAGGAAAGGATGATCGAAAGAGAATTCTGGTTTTAGGAGACAGAGATCTTATGCTTGAACTGAACAAAGATACTATCCATGGAGATGGCACCTTTGATAAAGTGCAAAATAAGTTTTACCAACTGTGCACTTGGCATGCCAAGGTGGGTAACTCATATCTGCCATGTTTGTACATTTTACTACATAGAAAGGCCATGAACACATATAAGAGAATTTTAGAAATAATGAAGCTATTGATTCCAAATCTGGCACCTCAAAAGGTTTTAGTAGATTTTGAGAAGGCTTGTATGGCTGCAGTTAGGATTGTCTTTCCACTTGCTGATGTTAAAGGGTGTTATTTTCATCTTTGTCAGAGTCTCATTAGAAAAATAAAAAATGTTGGTTTGAAAACAATATGAATCTAGTATCAACATAAAAATTACACTGAAATCTCTTGTTGCATTAGCCTTTGTGCCAATTTAAGATGTGAGATGTGTTTTTGATAAGCTTGCTGCCATATTCCCAGATGAAGAATGCTATAATGAGGTGCTAATGTGGTGCCCCTAGGAGTATGGTCACCACAGTGGCATTGCCTTCCTCCAGGGAGGGTGATGTCAGGCTTGGAGGCAATGAAGCGTCTCTCTAGCAGTTAACCATGTCATGCAACACAGTCCCACTCCAGGCCAGCAGAGGGAGCTCTGAACCCAGAACTGAGGGGAGGAGCTGTCTCTGAGGGCCAAGAGGGGAAATTTGTCAGTTTTGTGAGGAGGGCAACGAGTGTAGACATGTGGAGAGAAGCTGGAGGTTGAGCTGAGGATAGAGAGCTCCCTGCAAGTGATAGCGCATGATCTGGAACCTGGTCTCCACGGTTGTATGGATACTGAAGGTCGTGCAACAGAAACCAGAGGAATAGGAAGCTGTAAATGCTCTATTCCCACCTAAGACTCGGAGGCACAACTGTTATGATTGAATCACCGTAGGAGGCAGACACAAAAATAGAAGCTACATCCAGAAAACCAGAGAAGTTGGCAACTATCAGATTGCAGACCCCTGAACCTATCAACACAACTAGCAGTAGCCGTGGGGGGTTCCTACGATGCCCTAGACCCCTCGATCACAGCCGGAGCGCTAAATAGCCTAAAGACAGAAAAGGAAATCTAAACTGCCCCAGAGCAGACCCCAAAGTAAAAGGCAGCCCCCAACATATAATGACGGTGAAGCAAGATGAAAAAACACTCACACAGATAGAAAGATAGGCTGAGCAAATGATGGGGCCCAAGCTAGCTAAACAGAACAGGAAAGGAAGGTTGCTGTCTGCAATCTACCAAAACCCTATCAAAGACATAAGCCAACAAGCTGATATGAAAAAGACCCTGAAGCAGCTAGGCTTCAAAAACTAAATCAGCACTCAGGTATTTTCAGAAGACAGAGCTAAAGGAATTCAGCACACCCCAGCAGGGAATGGCAGAAATCCAGAAAAACAAAGCAAAACAAAGTCTAAGCACAAATGCAAAAGGCCGAGCAGAAAACTTAGCTTTAGAGGAGCAGGAATTCAGACTGGTCTCCAAGGATCCCACAGAGAAATCACCCGCAGGGCAGAAGGGCGTCGGCAGCCTTATATCCAGTCACTAACTCCACTCAGCCAGTCATCATCATCATCAGACTCAGGTGTTTGATAATCAGGCTCACTACCTTTCTTTACCAGAAGAGGGAGTTCCTCAGGCCTCAGTATCGAAGGGGAAAATGAACTCACAACACACAACAGCGACGGGTGAGCCAAGAGAGATAGAGGGCTACAGCTGTCTGCCATACGAGATAGTTCTAAGAGAAGACAAGAAGGAGGAACTTCAGTGTAACACGTACTGCATGTACCTCAAGCCAGCGCTAGGATGGAGACTACACAACCCATCTGATAGAGAGATCCCTGAGTTGCTTCCAGGCTAGCCTGCTCCTGTGCCATCTGTAACCAGGACCCTGGACTGCATTTGCCAAGTAAAGGTAAAGAAACTGCACCCTGTTGTGTACTTGTCTCCTTCCTGCAACATCCTTAGCACTGCTACATCTCTGTGCCAAACACTGCACCCTCTTCCTAAACATTCCGCTACACCGCCCTGGGACCAACAGCCCTATCTGTGGAGGGTTATAACATCATTGCTGCACTACACCATCTGTCCCAGAGGATCTGCTTGCAGCGTCGGCTTAACTTCTTCATTGCCGAACACCACAGGTGGCGTCACGAATCACTTATAAACTTTATTTCCAACTCAACCCCTTTTACATGGGCGCCCAGGGCCACGGACCGGGTCACCGCTGCTGTGACAATCCCCTCTGAGAGACCGGCCTGGTACCGAGTACCCCACAGCCCAGGGAGGGCGTCCCATTTTGGCGTCACGAACAGGATTACGGAGCCCGGTATCCCCGGGTCCTGTGTGCCAGAGACTGTGTTGTGTGCTATAGACTGTGTGCAAAATTGGCGCCATTGCCGCCATTATCCCGTTGATTGGCGCGGGAAGAAAAGGAGGCAGGCCTTCGTGGGCGGAGTCATCCGAGAAGCGCGAAAGGAGAAGAGCGCGCGGGAAGTGAAAAGCTGATGCCTGCAGTCCCGACGTCCCCTGATCCAGCCGAGGAGTGGCATCCAGTAAGCCAGCGCAACCCCGTGGCCTGGCCCACGTTAACTAGGGGGGAGAGAAAATGTCCAAGGACAACGCCAATGCAGCGGTGGACGCCCCCGCCAACCCCACAGCGCCGCTGAATCCAGCCGCCAGTGTTGCTTCCAGGGCAACGCAAGAAACAGCGCCCACCGCAGCGGTCCCCATAATGCCGCTGTCTATGCCTTACATACCGGGAGCAGCCTGGCTACTGCAGTACTCCGGTGAGTCACATACCCTGAGTGAATTCACTGTGCAGTTTGTTTGAGGTGTATCCTCTATCTGATAGTCAGAAAGTGAACATCCTGATTGGGCAGCTAACAGGTGCAGCACAGAGAGAAGTAAAAGCCTGGCAGGACACTGACAAAGAGACTGTTAAAAAGATCCTGGCTAAGCTCAGAAGCACCTTTGACACCCGCACTGCAGTTGAAATAAAGATGAGGTTCTTTGGATGTAAGCAGAGAGCGCAGGACAGTATACGGGACTATGCTCTTAACCTGCAGGAGGCACTGCGAGCCATAAAGCAGATGGATCCAGACAGTGTGCAGAACGGAGACAGACTGTTAAAGGAGCAGTTTATTGAAGGACTCCTATCCAGTACCCACAGAGCACAGCTGCACATTATAGCCCTGCAGAACCCTGACCTAGATTTTGCAGACTTCAAGTACAGGGCTATCCAGGTGCTGAATGAACCAACTGTCAGCTGTCCTGCGCCCCCTAGGCGCCCAGCAATCACCTACCACCAGGAAGCAACATCTTTTCCTTCCATCCCTGTGGAGGCTGATGCACAGACTCTGGATAAAGATCCTACAGAAGAGCTGCGTCTTCAGGTCCAGGAGTTGACCAAAGGTATGGCTGAACTTACTAAAACCATGCAGTCCCTGCAGGTGTTCTCCAAGGAGAAGATCCAGCTCGCATCCAGTCCAGAGGATGTCCCGTGGCTCCGGAAGAGGAGAACCCTGCCACTCCGAGGGAGAAACAATGATTGCTATGACCAGAATGGACGTCCCATCTGTCGTCACTGCCACAAAGCAGGCCACCTCGCAAGATTCTGTCCTTTAAACGAGTAACCCCTGGGGCAGACGGCCAACCCCCAGGAGTAGGACAATAAGGCCCAAGGAACTAGCGAGCCAAATATGTTGGAGGGAGACCGATCCTTCCAGTGGTGATTGACGGCATCCCCATGAACGCTTTGCAGGACACTGGCTCCCAGGTGACCACTATGCCCTATATCCTCTACAAGCGGTATTGGGCTGACTCTGAACTCACCCATGGCCCAAGTGACGAACTAACAGTAGTTGCCAGTAATGGTCAGTCTTTACCACAAGTGGGATGTAAAGAAATTACTGTAAAAGTGGGGAGGGTGGAGTTAAAATCTCAAGGTCTGATAGTTGTGGATATTGATCGACGAGAATGTAATCCCATGATGACTCTTGGTACAAATGTAATTGAAAATTGTCTTTCCGAGGTTATTGTTGCAACAGGTGGCTGAGACTGCTGGTTCCAGTGAACAACGAGTCCTGCAGAAGGAGATCAAGGCCCTGATGCAAAGACAGCAGGTAGAACTCTCTGGTGGAGAAATTGGCAGCGTCAGAGTGAGTGATGCTTTCCCCATTGCAATACCCCCCAGATGTGAAATGTTGATTTGGTGTCGGGCAGCCATAGGCCTCAGAGGAAAAGATTACCAGGCAATGGTAGAACCAGTGTACCCTGATAGCAGGCCCTCTGTCCTGACAGCAAGAGGGGTAGTTGATGTACGAAAAGGGAGAGTACCTGTACGCCTTTTGAATTGTGGGGAGGAGGAGGCCACAATACCTCAGTATGCCACAGTTGCTAAGCTGCTCACTGTCAGTAACAATGCAATGCAGGCAGCAGAGCCCTTGGTCTCATCCGACCAGGTGGAGGACAATGGCTCTGTGAAGCAGCTGGAGGAGTGGTGCCAGCATTTGCAGATGGGGACTGACTCTACACCTTCATACCAGAAAAATGGGGTTTACAGGGTGACCCAGGAATATGAGTGGGTATTCAGTAAACACCCCCTAGATTTTGGGAAGGCAAAAGGGGTTCAACACCATATCCCCACTGGAGATCATCCACCCATAAAAGAAAGGTACCGGCCTATACCCCCAACACAATACCAATGTGCTAAAGGTATGTTGAGAGAGATGAAGGAAGCAGGGGTTATCAGAGACAGTTGTAGCCCGTGGGGAGCTCCAATAGTTTTTGTAAAGAAAAAGGATGGTACCATGAGAATGTGTGTTGATTACAGAAAGATTAACAGCATTACACATAAGGATGCCTACCCATTACCGAGAATTGAGGAGTCATTAGCTGCACTTAAAACTGCTAACTATTTTTCCACCTTGGTTCTCACTATTGGGTATTGGCAGGTTCCCGTGGCAGAGGCAGACAAGGAGAAAACAGCATTTACCACCCCAATGGGTCTCTGTGAGTTCAACTATATGCCATTCGGGCTCTGCAGCACTCCAGGAACATTTCAACGGCTGATGGAGTGCTGCCTGGGACACAAGAACTTCGAGACGGTCCTGTTGTACCTTGATGATGTCATTGTTTTCTCCAAGACTTATGAAGACCATCTGAAGCACCTGGCTGAGGTGTTTGAAGCCTTGTCCAACTTTGGCCTGAAGGTGAAGCCTTCCAAATGCCACCTCCTGAAGCCCAAGGTACAGTACCTCGTTCATGTAGTAAGTGCAGAAGGTGTGGCACCAGATCCTGACAAAGTCACAGTCATCCGGGACTGGCCGAAGCCCAGCAACCTCCATGAAGTACGCCAATTTCTGGGGTTGGTAGGCTATTACCGAAGGTTCATCAAGGGCTTCACTGAAATAGCCACTCCTATGCAAAATCTTCTGGTGGGGCAGTCCAAGAAAGCCAAACAGAAAAGTTCCACATTTGAATGGACTGAAGAGTTGGAGAGTTCCTTCACCCGACTGAAGATGGCTCTCACAGGAGACGAAGTTCTGGCCTACCCAGACTATGACAAACCCTTTGTGTTGTATACTGATGCCAGCAACGTGGGACTTGGAGCAGTACTGTCACAGGTACAGAATGGCAAAGAAAGAGTGATCTCCTACGCCAGCAGGAAGCTTCGTCCCACTGAAAGGAACCCTGACAACTACAGTTCCTTCAAGCTGGAGTTCCTCGCCATAGTCTGGGCTGTGACTGAAAGATTCAAGCATTATCTAGCTTCAGCCAAGTTTACCATCTTCACGGACAACAACCCATTAACTCACTTGGAAACTGTAAAAATAGGTTCACTGGAGCAGCGATGAATGGCTCGGCTGTCTAATTAAGAGTTTACCATCAAGTACCGAGCAGGCATAAGAATGCCAATGCTGATGCACTGTCCAGAATGCCTAATCTGCCAGATGCAGGAGAAGACCCTGAGGCTCTTGAAGAAATAGAGTTACCTCCCTTCCACCGGCCAATTGCGGCCCAGCATGCTCAAGGAGTGAGAAACAGATGGTCTGGCTTGAAAGAGGTCACCCTAAATCCATTGCCCCATCTTGACTGGGCGGAAATGCAGGATAGCGACCCCGCAGTCCGCCTTAGTGAAGGAGCTACTGTCACAAGCTGACTCCTGCCCAGAGTCGGATGCTCCTGAAGAAACTCAGCAGTTGTGGAAGGAGAGAGGCCGGCTGTTCATTTAAGAAGGAAAGCTGTGTCGGAGGAGTATCAATGCCTGCACTCATGAGTTGGTCTGGCAGGTGGTAGTCCCAAAGAGAGAGGCATCAATGGTCCTGGAAGCATACCACAATGGAGCTGGCCACTTCGGATGGAAGAAGTTGGAAGCATTGCTCCGGGAGAGATTCTACTGGGCTGGTATGAGGAAAGCCATTGAAAAGTGGTGCCGGGAGTGTGGACAATGTAACCTGCGCAGAAAGGATCGAAACAGCCAGAGAGCTCCTCTACAGCCAATAACAACTAAACAGCCACTGGAGTTGGTCGCCCTAGACCATGTGAAGCTGGTCCCAAGCCGCTCAGGCTACATCTATGCTCTTAATATCATGGACCACTATTCAAGATTCCTGGTAGTTGTGCTTGTCAAGGATCAAACAGCCAGGACAGCAGCCAGAGCGTTCCAACAGCACTTCTGTAGACCACATGGATACCCAGAGCGAGTGCTTACAGATCAAGGTCCAGCTTTTGAGGCAGAAGTGTTCCAGGAATTCTTTAACTTGTACGGTTAGAAGAAGATCAGGACAACACCGTACCACCCAGAGACCAATGGCATGTGTGAAAAGATGAACCAGGTAGTGATTGACCTACTGAAGACCTTGCCTTTGGAGGAGAGGAATCTGTGGCCAGAAAAGTTGCCAGATCTGGTAGACCTCTACAACCACATTCCTGTGAATTCCACCAATTGCACTCCAGCCTACCTAATGAGATGGAGGCCTGGTAAGCTGCCTATTAATTTGGACATGGGAGTCCTTACCCCTGAAGTGACATCATCAGATGCTGACTGGGATACAGAGAGGCAGCCGCAGTACAGAAGAGTACAAGAGTGTGTGGAGAAGAGTCTAGCTCAGGCAAGACAAAAGCAAGAGAGGAACTACAATCAGCATGCATCTGCAGTTCCCTTGTCCCCAGGAGAACAAGTCCTCAAGAGGAAAAGAAGACTGCATAAATTGGATGACCAATGGGAAGCTGAACCCTACACCATTCTACCCTCAAATTTTGACAATACCATGGTGTGCCTTATTAGTAAAGATGGAGGAGAAACCTCAACAGCAATATCAAGGGATCATTTGAAATTATGCCCTGACCAGTTAAAGGAAAGAATGGAAGAACAAAGTAACATCCAACCCATAGAAGAAGAAAAGGTCAACACTATACTTGAAGAATTCCCTGCCAATTGGACTAAAGTAAATTATGCCATAGTGGTGCCAGTGTTGACATTTCCCCAACTGGTAGTACAAGAAGAAGTGACTCATGAGAACTCTGAAAATCAGGAAGTTCAGGTAGCAGATGCCATACCAGCAGTGGAGTAGAGAACCCTCGCCCTGCCGGTGGTGAATCTGTCATAACCATGGTGAGACTAAGAGTCGGTAGGAGAATACTACCTACTTTACCAACACAAGAGTTACACAGGTCTACCCGTACTACACAAGGTATACCACCCATCAGATATCGTGTATAGATAAGTTTATGTGAATGTTGAAATTGTGTATATATGTAACTGTTCTCAAGTTTTGTGCCTACAGATAACCTGTAAGAAGCCTTTTTGAAGTTCTCGTTTCATGTTTTGATGGACATTGGACCACAGGACTTGTGTGGTCAAAACCAACTTGTACATAGTTCACCAGTTGCCCAGGAATGGACCATGGACATTGATGCTTGGACTTATCATCATAGGACTATTTTTGGAGCATGTGGTTTTTGTAAATATTTCATTTTTCTTAAATCTTGTAACCTTCCTATTGTTTATATGTTTATATGTTTTTCATGTTTTTCTTTTATCTGTCCAGGAGTACTGACTTTCACTAGGGGGAATGTGGCGCCCCCAGGAGTATGGTCGCCACAGTGGCATTGCCTTCCTCCAGGGAGGGTGATGTCAGGCTTGGAGGCAATGAAGGGTCTCTCTAGCAGTTAACCATGTCATGCAACACAGTTCCCACTCCAGGCCAGCAGAGGGAGCTCTGAACCCAGAACTGAGGGGAGGAGCTGTCTCTGATGGCCAGGAGGGGAAATTAGTCAGTTGTGTGAGGAGGGCAACAAGTGTAGACGTGTGGAGAGAAGCTGGGGGTTGAGCTGAGGATAGAGAGCTCCCTCCCAGTGATAGCGCATGATCTGGAGCCTGGTCTCTACAGTTGTATGGATACTGAAGGTCCTGCAACAGAAACCAGAGGAATAGGAGCTGTAAATGCTCTATTCCCACCTAAGACTCGGAGGCACAAGAGCAACGGGTGAGCCAAGAGAGATAGAGGGCTACAGCTGTCTGCCATACGAGGTAGTTCTAAGAGAAGACAAGAAGGAGGAACTTCAGTGTAATACGTACTGCATGTACCTCAAGCCAGCGCTAGGAAGGAGACTACACAACCCATCTGATAGAGAGATCCCTGAGTTGCTTCCAGGCTAGCCTGCTCCTGTGCCATCTGTAACCAGGACCCTGGACTGCGTTTGCCAAGTAAAGGTAAAGAAACTGCACCCTGTTGTGTCCTTGCCTCCTTCCTGCAACATCCTCAGCACTGCTACATCTCTGTGCCAAACACTGCACACTCTTCCTAAACATTCCGCTACAGCGCCCTGGGACCAACAGCCCTACCTGTGGAGGGTTATAACATCATTGCTGTACTACACCATCTGTCCCAGAGGATCTGCTTGCAGCGTCGGCTTAACACCTTCATTGCTGAACACCACAGGTGGCGTCACGAATCACTTATAAACTTTATTCCCAACTCAACCCCTTTTACATGGGCGCCCAGGGCCACAGACTGTATCACCGCTGCTGTGACAATCCCCTCTGAGAGACTGGCCCGGTACCCAGTACCCCACAGCCCTGGGAGGGCGTCCCACTCACATACTTTTTTTTCTACATATATTGAGGGTGCAGCTGGTAGAGATCCTCAATTTCCTATAAGAATATGGAATCATCATGATGCAGCCCTGGAACAGTCACCAAAAACCACAAACTGTTGTGAGGGATTTCACAATGCACTTAATTCCATGTTCCACTGCAGTCATCCCAGTTTGTGGTTTCTCTTTGATGGACTGCAGAATGACCTGGCTTGCCACAAATTAACACTGGCTAATGCACAGGCAGGTCACCTTGAGATAAAAAAGAGAAAGTATGTATCACATGATTATAACTTCTGTACAGGACTATCACCAGGTGATAAACTAAAGTACTTAAGGAGAATAGCTAATTTTCAGTAATGTGCAATGATTGTTTACTAAACCGGAGTTATTGTTGTTATTAGACCTCTTTAATAAACTGTTCCTGTTCAGGACTACCACCAGGTGGCTAATTATTTGCAAGTGTGCAATGATTGATTAAAAAACTGAAGTTACTGTTATTAGACCTCTTTAATAAACTGTTCTTAATAAACTTGTGGGTAGTTTTCTGTGTGAGCAATTTTCGACAACATTCTTCTGCGCTGCAGAGCATCTCACCTATAACTCTCTACTGTTTTCCAGTGGGTATTCATGTCTGTAGGCAATTTTCTGTGGGCATTTTTCATATATCATGTGAATATCCTCACCTTGCACCTCAAATATCATAGATCTGAAACTTTGTGATGCTGTATTTAGCAATTGCCTGTGTGGGCAATTTTTCTTGTGGGCAATTTTCCGTGTGGGGAATTTTCCTGTGGGCAGTTTTACTGTGGGGAATTTTCCTGTAGGCATTTTTCTGGTCACCAACTGGCATGCCCCTAAAAAAAAGGCAGCTGAAGATGTTAAGCATGATTCTCACGCTGTTTGCATATTTGATGACACTTAAGACATTGTATTTGTAGGGTCCACATTTGTCATTGTATTTAGTTGGACTGTAATTGTTGAGTTTAGTACTGGAGCATTTTGTATCTGCATATTTAATGGTTGCAAAAAGGACAAGTCCGAGGATGAAGAAGGAGCAGGACCTAGGTTGCATATTGTATTTATTTGATGTTCTTTTCTGGTTTAATTTTGATCACTATTCTTAGATTGTTTTGTTGATTGTTTAGGATTTAAATCTGCTGTCCAATGATCTTTTCTTTTGGGAATTCCTCCCCGATCAGTATTAGAGTTAGAATTTTTGTTGAAATAACATTTTTTATCATTTTTGGTTCTAGGAAATTTCCTATTACTGCTGTAGTTGGCCTCTTCACTTTCTAATATATCACTCTCAAGTTTTTGATATTCTGTGTACATTTGAAATACATTTAGGTCTCTCATTAATTTGTTATGCTTTCTCTCTTTCACAATTCTTTTAAAGTTTTCAATGTTCTTTTGTAATTTATTCTCCAGATCTTTAAATTAAGAATTATATGCAACGGTTTAAATCTGTTCTATTTCATTTTCAAGTGCTAGATTAATTTTAGCAAGATATTCTTTTTCATAATCCAGTAAATATTTTGTTAGGCATATGGAATTTTTAGTAAGCAGTCGTTCCCAGGCTTTCAAAAATTCAGTGTCTTCACTATTATTAGAATCTGTTCAGTTTGTGACTATCCACCATTTTCTTGTAGTGTTCTGGCTGCTGGTCTTTTTCCCCTGGTGCTGGGTTTGTCTTGGGTCAGGTGATTGTATTACCCTTTATTAACCTGCCCCTGTCTCCCATTCCTTGCTGGACAACAGTGTTAATCCGCTTGAAGTCTGGCTTGGAGCTTTGCTTTGCCTTCTGTGTGTTTAATTAGTGCAGTTCTGGGACCTCTGGCTCTGCTAGTCTTAGTTTCTGTTTTCAGTTTGTTTCTGCAGCCTTCTTTGTGTTTTCTATTAAGAAGTGACCCGTTTTTATACCCAGTCCTAAGATCTTTCAGGGACCCCCTTCCCCCTATCTATAGGTCTTCGCTTGAGATTAGCCTAGGATCGTCGGTGGGTCTATTCACAAGGAATGGGTTGCCCACTCCATCGTAGGGCATCAGTCTAGTCTCAGTGCAGGGTCAGTTTTCCCCCTCCTACCTTAGTCCTGTGCTGCAGAACTGTAGCAATTTGTCCAGTCCGAGAAAGTATAAAAAAAAAAAAAAAAAAAACCCTACCGGATCTGCAATATGAAAAGCGTTCAAGATCTCGCTCAATGCCTGCAACGGTTAATGTTGGAAGTTTCCAGCTTACAACAGCATGTGAGTAATTGCCCAGGGGTCCGGCCTGAAGAGCCTTCAGTGAGTTTGCCTGAATGCTTTTCTGATAAACAGCAGGAAATTTTTTTGTTCAAAAATGCACGTTTACTTTATTTTCGGCTTAGACCCAGGTCTTCAGGGGCTGAATTACAGCGTGTGGGGATTATTATGTCCTTATTGCGAGGGGAGCTGCAAGTTTGGGCATTTTTATTGCGTCCAGATGACCCTTGTTTTGGGTCAGTAGAAATGTTTTTTGTGCTATGGGCTTAATATTGTCACGTGCCCCATCCTGTGTGACACGGCCAGCAGGCTGGTAACTAATACAACAGGACACGGCATGTGTAATTGTCCAGTGTGATGTGGCTCGCAGGCCGGTAACTAATACAACAAGACAAAGGGGATAGGGAAACATTTACAATGGTGGGCCCTGCGATAGGGAACGGGGGACATGGAGACCTCCTGTGCTCCCCTGAGTCAGCGTCCCTAACACTCCTAACGTTCCCTATACAGGCTCCTCACCTGTCGCCGATCAGGATACCTGTCACCCTAGCACACCCTACACCTATTCCTTACTAGGGAGCTGGGTGGTGCAGGCTCTGGCCCCACCGCTGTACTAACACCAACATGAGGAAAAGTGACAAACAAGGAAACACTTAGCTTTGCTCTGATGCACATGCTCCTGGCAACAGAGTCCAACACCTGAGTGCATCTTCCTCCCACTGTGTCCAACACCTGGGTGCAACTTTACAGCAACAGCGTCCAGCACTGAGTGCCGCCTTGGAGCAGCAGAGTCCAGCACCTGAGTGCAGGTGTCCAGGTACAGAGTCCAGCACCTGAGTGCAACGGTCCAGCAACCGAGTCCAGCACCTGAGTGCAGCTTTCCAGTAACAGAGTCCAGCAAACTGAGTGCAGCTCTACACCATAGCTGCCACTCCTCCAAACTTTGCAAGAATTCTTCACTGACACCATAGCTGCCACTCCACCATGCTTTACATAAACTCCTCGTTGACACCATAGCTGCCACTCCAGGACTCTGACTGAGCTGTCCTGGACTCTCCTCCAGCTCCATCCTTCACCTGGTTAGAAAAGACCAACAATAATCACAAACATCAGTGAGCACAACTGACACACCTTTATTGAGTAAACACACCTGTTAGTGATTCCCGTGCAATTACACTAACCACCACCAGGGGCAAAACTATCTCTAAAAACACCAGTGCAATGACCATACTGGCCACCGGGGGCAAAACTATCTCTAAGCACAAAGTTTAGAGAGAGAAAAAAAAGGTTACCAGTGCTTTTATCTGACATGATCCCACATGGATCATGACAGTACCCTCCCCTTAATGAGGGGCCTCTGGACCCTCAAAAGCGCTCCTCATCAGGAACCACTTACATAGGGGATGCCCAGATCCAGAGTTCACCCCAGCAACCACCTGCACTTTAGGTTTATGACAAACGCACCGCTGGTATTGGCAATGTAAGTTCTGGAGGCACCACACATCTCCAAAGCGCCGTCCTGGGGAATGAGTTAGATATGTGTATGTTAGATATGAGCTGGTAAGACTCCACAACACACTTCCACTAGATGTTTTTGGTGGGACCCATACACACTCGTTCACACAGACAGGTCAGGACCTGAACGTTTATTGCCACACATTTGTTTGTCAATATTCGGTGAACTCTCTCTGGGATTGACAACAGAGGCGTTCCCCTGTGTCACCACACTCACACCCCCACACTCCACCAAGGGGTACACCCCCCCAACCCTTTCCACCATGAGGTCTGAGCCTCCAGGGTTGGCCAATGGCGAGGGTAGAGACTTGCCCCAACTCCCCCGCAGCGCACCTGCTGCACACACCGGAGAGGGAGGGGCCTGGGATATGGAGGAAAAATACACTCCCTGATCGCCTTCCTCCACACGACCAGGAGGGGGCGGCTTCTTCGGTGGTATGGAAGATTTAGCGTGAGCCCCGCGGACCATATCACCAGTCTGCTCACTACAGGGATGCACCCCTTCACCTCGGGGAACCCCAGACAGCACCATGGGGACACCAACTCCACCCACCTGCCTGGGTACATCCACCTGTATGAGCAAGTCCCGCTCCCCAGCAGGGACTCTAGGGGGCTTAATTGCCAGATTGCCAGAGACGCAAATTAATTTTCTGGTTGAGCCAGAGGGAAGGCCCCAGACCCCGATTACTGCTGCTGGAACTGCTTCAACACACCATGCAGCTCCTCACTCACCCTAGTGAGGTCCAGCAGCAATTGCTCACATGTCTGAACATGGCCAAAGGCTCACCAGAGAAAATGTAAGGTTGGTGATAATGCCACGTGCCCCGTCCTGTGTGACACGGCCAGCAGGCCGGTAACTAATACAACAGGAAACGGTACGTGTAATTGTCCAGTATGACGCGGCTCGCAGGCTGGTAACTAATACAACAAGACAAAGGGGATAGGGAAACATTTACAGCGGTGGGCCCTGCGATAGGGAACGGGGGACGTGGAGACCTCCTGCACTCCCCTGAGTCAGAGTCCCTAACACTCCTAATGTTCCCTATACAGGCTCCTCCCCTTCACCGATCAGGATACCTGTCACCCTAGCACACCCTACACCTATTCCTTACTAGGGAGCTGGGTGGTGCAGGCACTGGCCCCACTGCTGTACTAACACCAACATAAGGAAAAGTGACAAACAGGAAAACACTTAGTTTTGTTTTGATGCACTTGCTCCTGGCAACAGAGTCCAACACCTGAGTGCATCTTCCTCCCACCGTGTCCAACACCTGGGTGCAACTTTACAGCAACAGCGTCCAGCACTGAGTGCCACCTTGGAGCAACAGAGTCCAGCACCTGAGTGCAGCTGTCCAGCTACAGAGTCCAGCACCTGAGTGCAACGGTCCAGCAACCGAGTCCAGCACCTGAGTGCAGCTTTCCAGTAACAGAGTCCAGCAAACTGAGTGCAGCTCTACACCATAGCTGCCACTCCTCCAAGCTTTGCAAGAATTCTTCACTGACACCATAGCTGCCACTCCACCATGCTTTACACGAACTCCTCGTTGACACCATAGCTGCCACTCCAGGACTCTCAATACAAAAAGGGTGGAGGAACAAGAGGCGCAATAGTGCCCTATCACTAGTGACACTACGATGTAGTTTGTTACTACATCTTGCATCCCAGGTGATTTTGTGGATTCAGCAGCGCGGACTGTGGCACATCTTGCTTCCCATATTCTCTACTCCAGGACTCTGACTGAGCTGTCCTGGACTCTCCTCCAGCTGCATCCTTCACCCAGGCTGGTTGGAAAAGACCAACAATAATCACAAACGTCAGTGAGCACAACTGACACACCTTTATTGAGCAAACACACCTGTTAGTGATTCCCGTGCAATTACACTAACCACCACCGGGGGGCAAAACTATCTCTAAAAACACCAGTGCAATGACCATACTGGCCACCGGGGGCAAAACTATCTCTAAGCACAAAGCTTAGAGAGAGAAAAAAAATGGTTACCAGTGCTCTTATCTGACATGATCCTACATGGATCATGACAAATATATGATGATCCGGATCGGGTCGCTACAGCCGAGGCTAAATTTAGACGGCTGAAACAGGGTTCTGGTGAGGCTGAGAGATATTGTACCCAGTTCAGACGATGGTCTGCAGAAGTCAGCTGGAATGATCCAGCATTCAAAAGTCAGTTTTTAGCAGGTCTGAATAACAGGGTTAAAGACTTACTCATTGCATACCCTGCACCTGATACACTTGAAGCTGCAATGCAATTAGCCATCAGGGTGGATAGAAGATGGAGAGACAGGCAGAATGAGGATTCAATTCTGCTGGGTCCTGTCTCTCAAGAGACCCCCGTGGACTACGGGGATCCGATGCAACTTGGCGCAATGTCCTCTCGTTCCCATGAACGGGAGAGAAGGTTTTCTGAGGGGCTATGCCTTTATTGTGGTAAGACTGGCTATTTTATCAAGCAATGTGAAGATCACATAAATCAGGAAAAGAAAAACAAAGGGCTCAGAGTAACCCTCCCATTCGTATTGCATTTTTACGGTCCACAGGAGTTTCTTTTTCTGGTAGTTCTATCTGTCATGGTCATACTATGGATTTTCAAGTGAAGGTGGACTGTGGGTCAGCACTGAATTTGATCGATCAACAATTTCTTGACAAGGATAAGATTGAGTCCGTACCTTTGTCATCCCCTGCTCCTGTAGTGGCGATTGATAACACTCCACTAGAGCATGGGTGTTTCCCGAAAGGTCACCGGGTTTCCACTCACTGTGAATATGGAGCACCAGGAATCTTTGGATTTGTTTGTACTTGATAAATTGCCTTTTCCAGTCGTCCTGGGGTTACCCTGGATAAAAGTGCACAATCCTGTACAGGGCTGGCCATCAAATACTATAATATCCTGCAGTCAGGGGTGTTATGGGAAATGTTGTGATGTACACATCGATGCTGTGGTGAAAAAATGAGCTACCTGAACCCATTCAGGAATTTTGGAAAGTATTTTCTGAAGTTGAGTCACAAGCTCTACCACGGCACAGAGATTACGATTGCGCTATTGAGTTCATCCTAGGTGCTACTCTCCTAAAGAGTCTTTTATTAATCTGATGATTCCCGAGAGGGAGGCCTTAAAGGAATACCTGCAGACTAGTCTTGCTGCAGGTCATATAAGACCCTCCAAGTCCCCTGTGGCTGTGGGATTCTATTTTGTCAAAAAGAAAGATCGGGGTCTTAGGCCGTGTTTGGATTTCAGGGAGATTAACAAGACCACTGTGTGCAATCCTTACCCCTTGCCGCTAATTCTGGATTTGTTTAACCCCTTAACCCCCAAGGGTGGTTTGCCCGTTCATGACCGGGCCAATTTTTACAATTCTGACCACTGTCCCTTTATGAGGTAATAACTAATAACTCTGAAATGCTTCCATGGATCATGGTGATTCTGACATTGTTTTCTTGTGACATATTGTACTTCATGTGAGTGGTAAAGTTTCATTCAAATAACTTGCGTTTATTTGTGAAAAAAAATGGAAATTTGGCAAAAATTGTTAAAATTTCGCAATTTTCCAAATTTGAATTTTTATGCCCTTAAATCATAGAGATACGGCACACAAAAACTTAATAAGTAACATTTCCCACATGTTTACTTTACATCAGCACAATTTTGGAACCAAAATTTTTTTTTGTTAGGAAGTTATAAGGGCTAAATTTGACCAGCGATTTCTCATTTTTGCAACACCATTTTATTTTTACGGACCACATCACATTGAAGCCACTTTGAGGGGTCTATATGATAGAAAATACCCAAAAGTGACACCATTCTAAAAACTGCACCCTTTAAGATGCTCAAAACCACATTCAAGAAGTTTAATAACCCTTCAGGTGCTTCACAGGAATTTTTTGAATATTTAAAAAAAAAGAACATTTTTTTTTCACAAAAAAATACTTCAGGTTCAATTTTTTTTATTTTACCAAGGGTAACAGGAGAAATTGGACTGCAAAAGTTATTGTGCAGTTTGTCCTGAGTACGCTGATACCTGATATGTAGGGGGAACCACTGTTTCGGTGCATGGCAGAGCTCAGAAGGGAAGGAGTGCCGTTTGACTTTTTCAATGCAAAATTGGCTGGAATTCAGATCGGACGCCATGTCATATTTGGAGAGCCCCTGATGTACTTAAACAGTGGAAACCCCCCACAAATGACCCCATTTTGGAAACTAGACCCTCCAAGGAACTTATCTAGATATGTGGTGAGATCTTTGAACCCACAAGGGCTTCACAGACGTTTATAACGTACAGCGGTACAATTAAAAAATCATTTTTTCCACAAAAATGATCTTTTCACCCCCAATTTTTATTTTCCAAGGGTAACAGGACACTAAAAGTTATTGTGCAATTTGTCCTGAGTACGCTGATATCCCATATGTGGGTGTAAACAACTATTTGGGTGCATGGCAGAGCTGGAAGGAAAGCAGAGCATGGAAGGGAAGCAGCGCCATTTGACTTTTTTGGCTGGAATTAAGATCGGACACCATGTCACGATTGGAAAACCCCTGATGTACCAAAACAGTGGAAACCCCCCACAAATGACACCATTTTGGAAACTAGACCCCCCAAGGAACTTATCTAGATGTGTGGTGAGAACTTTGAACCCCCAAGTGCATCACAGAAGTTTATAACGTACAGCCGTTCAATTAAAAAATCATATTTTTTCAGCAAAAATGATCTTTTCACCCTCAATTCTTATTTTCCCAAGGGTAACAGGACCCTAAAAGTTATTGTGCAATTTGTCCTGAGTACGCTGATAACCCACATGTGGGGGTAAACCACTATTTGGGTGCATGGCAGAGCTCGGAATGGAAGCAGCGCCATTTGACGCTTTTGGCTGGAATTGAGATCGGACACCATGTCACGTTTGGAAAGCCCCTGATGTACCAAAACAGTGAAAACCCCCAACAAATGACACCATTTTGGAAGCTAGACCCCCAAAGGAACTTATCTAGATGTGTGGTGAGCACTTTGAACCCCCCCGTGCTTCACAGAAATTTATAATGCCCGGGCGTGAAAATAAAAAAATTGTGTTTTTTCCACAAACATGATCTTTTAGTCACCAATTTTTTTATTTTACCAAGGGTACCAGGATAAATTAGACCCCAAAAGTTGTTGTCCAATTTTTCCTGAGTACGCTGATACCCCATATGTGGGAGAAAACTACTGTATGGGCGCACGTCGGGGCTCGAGAGGGAAGTAGTGACGCTTTGGAATGCAGACTTTGATGGAATGGTCTGCGGGTGTCATGTTGCATTTGGAGAGCCCCTAATGTACCTAAACAGTGGAAACCCCCCACAAATGACACCATTTTGGAAACTAGACCCTCTAAGGAACTTATCTACATGTGTGGTGAGAACTTTGAACCCCCAAGGGCTTCACAGAAGTTTATAACGCCCGGGCATGAAAATAAAAAAATCGTCTTTTTTCCACAAACATGATCATTTAGTCCCCAATTTTTTTATTTTCCCAAAGGTAACAGGAGAAATTGGACCCCAAAAGTTGTTGTCCAATTTGTCCTGAGTACGCTGATACCTCATATGTGGGAGAAAACTACTGTATGGGCACACGTCGGGGGTCGGAAGGGAAGTAGTGACGTTTTGGAATGCAGACTTTGATGGAATGGTCTGCAGGTGTCATGTGCGTTTGGAGAGCTCCTGATGTACCTAAACTACTGAAACTCCCCACAAGTGACCCCATTTTGGAAACTAGACCCCCCACGGAACTTATCTAGATGTGTGGTGAGCACTTTGAACCCCCAAGTGCTTCACAGAAGTTTATAACGCCCGGGCGTGAAAATAAAAAAATCATTTTTTTCCACAAAAATGATATTTTTGCCCCCAATTTTTTATTTTCCTAAGGGTAAAAGGAGAAATTGGACCCCAAAAGTTGTTTTGCAATTTGTCCTGAGTAGGCTGATACCCCATACGTGGGGGTAAACCACTGCTTGGGCGCATGGCAGAGCTTGGAAGGGATGGAGCACCATTTGACTTTTTCATCGCAGAATTGGCTGGAATTGAGATCAGACGCCATGTTGCATTTAGAGAGCACCTGATGTGCCCAAACAGTGGAAACCCCCCAATTATAACTCCAACCCTAACCCCAACACACCCCTAACCCTAATCTCAGCCCTGACTCTAGCCCTAACCCTACCCTAACCCTAGCCCTAACCCTAATGGGAAAATGGAAATAAATACATTTTCCTTTAATTTTATTATTTTCCCCTAACTAAGGGGGTGATAATGGGGGGTTTGATTTACTATTTATGGTGGGTTTTTATTTTTGGCAGGTGTCACACGCTAAAAGACGCTTTTTATTGTAAAAATAGTTTTTACATCACCACATATTGAGAACTATAATTTTTCCATATTTTGACCCACCGAGTCATGTGAGGTCTTATTTTTTGCGGGACGAGTTGACGTTTTTATTGCTATCATTTTTGGGCATGTGACATGTTTTGATCGTTTTTTATTCCGATTTTTGTGACGCAGAATGAACAAAAACCAGCGTTTCATGAATTTCTTTTGGGGGGTGCGTTTACACCGTTCCACCTACGGTAAAATTGATGAGGCGGTTTTATTCTTCAGGTCAGTATGGTTACAGTGATACCTCATTTCGGTCTTTTTTTATGTTTTGGCGCTTTTATGCAATGAAAACAATTTTATATAAAAAAATAATTATTTTTGCATTGCTTTATTCTGCAAGCTATAACTTTTATATTTTTTTGCTGATGATGCTGTATGGCAGCTCATTTTTTGCGGGACAAGATGATGTTTTCAGCGGTACCATGCATATTTATATGCGTCTTTTTGATCGCGCCTTATTGCACTTTTTGTTTGGCTGTATGATAATAAATCATTATTTTTTGCTTAGTTTTTTACTTTTATTTTTTAAGGGGTCGCTAAAGGGGTTAACTAGTGGGACAGTTTTATAGGGCAAGTCGCTACGGATGCGGCGATACCAAATATGTGTACTTTTATTGTTTTTTTTATTTCCAAAAAATGTATTTATTAGGGAATATTTTTTTTTAAAATTTATTTAGCGATTTTTTTAAAATTATTTTCACACTTTTTTTTTTAACTTTATTACATTGTCCCAGGGGGGACATACCTGTCATGTGACAGATCGCTGATCTGTCACATCACAGATCACTGTGACAGATCAGCGATCTGTCACAGGCACTGCACAGGCTTTCCTCATGCCTGCGCTTTGCAGGCACTGAGGAAGTCAGCTCCCTGCAGGCCCCCGAAGGTCCCCGTCACCATCTTGGATTAGGGGACCTGCAGGGATGGAGCCCACCGCAGCAGCGCTGCACATTGAGATGCTGTGGGGGTCTCAGGGAGGCACGAAGGGAGCTCCCTCCCTGCTGATGCTTCCCTTTAACCCCCGGTACACCACGATTGTGTTTGATCGCAGTGTGCAAGGGGATAATGTGTCGGGGACGGTCCGTGACCGCCCCTGACACATTGTGCCGGGTGTCAGCTGTGATAATCAGCTGACACCCGGCCGCGATCAGCGGCGCTCACCGCGTGGGCGCCGCTGATCGCTGTGACGTACTATCCCGTTCCTGGCAATTAAGTCCCACGGCACGTGGACGGCATAGTACGTCAAATGCAGAAAGGGGTTAACCAATTAGTTGGAGCCAAGTTGTTCTCTAAGATTGATTTCCGTGGGGCATATAATTTGCTGCGGATTAAAGAAGGAGATGAATGGAAGGTAGCCTTTAATACCTCAGAAGGTCATTTTGAGTGCCTAGTAATGCCTTTTGGCCTTACAAGTGCTCTGGCATTCTTTCAAAATTTCATCAACGACATTCTGAGGCCGTTGATTGGTAGGAGTGTTATCATTTATTTGGATGATATTTTGATCTACTTGCCCGATCTGAAGTCGCATTGGCAGAGCGTCCGCGAGGTTCTGCAGATTCTAAGAGAAAACACACTCTCTGCTAAATAGGAGAAATGCGAGTTTGCGGTATAGAAAATTAGCTTTTTGGGGTACATTGTTTCCAGTGATGGGATTGAGATGGACCTGATGAAGGTTCAGGCGGTATTGGAGTGGCCTAGACCTGAATGCTTGAAGTCAATTCAGAGATTCTTGGGTTTTGATAATTATTACAGAAAATTCATAAAGAATTTTTCTGTTATCGCCAAACCCCTTTACTGATCTGACTAAGAAAGGTGCCAATACTGTCCAATGGTCCCCTGAGGCTGTTAAGGCCTTTGAGCATCTCAAGGAGAAATTTAGCTCTGCTCCTGTGTTGATCCAGACATATGCGACTAAGCCCTAATCCCTTTCTGGTAGAGGTGGATGCCTCATCAGTAGGAGTGGGGGCTTTTCTGTCACAGGAGGGAGAGAATGGGGTACATCCGGGTGCGTTCTTCTCCAAGAAATTTTTAGAGGCGGAGCTCAACTACGATGTTGGGAACCAAGAATTGCTGGCTATTAAGCTTGAGTTTGAGCACTGGTGACATTTTTTGGAGGGCACAAGACATCCTATACAAGTATTCACTGATCATAAGAATCTGATTTATTTGGATGCTGCTAAATGTTTGAATGCTCGTCAAGATAGGTGGACATTGTTTTTTTGCCCGGTTCCATTTCTCTGTGTCATATATCCCTGGGACAAAGAATGTTAAAGCTGATGCTTTGTCTCGAAGTTTCTCCCCAGCGGTTAATACTGAAAAGGAGGAATCTATTCTGCAGAAAGGGGTGGTGATGGCAGCTTTAGGCTCTGAGTTGGAAAATAGCATTCTTAAAGCCCAAGGATGCAGCACCAACCAACACCCCGTATGGGAAATTATTTGTGCCTAAAGCCCGGAGGAGAGCTTTGTTTGTGGAATGTCATGAGTCTTGTGTGGCGGGTCATCCAGGGATTGCCGAGACTAGAAAGTCGATCGGTTGGAATTTCTGGTGGCCGGGGTGGCTAAGAGAAATCGTCAAGTGGGTATGTCAGTGTACCATGTGTGCTAGGTCTAAGGCTTCTCACGCCCCAGCGGCAGGGTTGCTATGCCCTTAGAGGTTCCTAGTTTGCCTTGGTTGCATCTTGAAATGAATTTTATCACCGACCTGCCAGTCTCTGAGGGTTTTTCTATCATCTGAGTTGTGGTAGACAGGTTTAGTAAGATGTGTCATCTGGTCCCGTACAATAATTTACCCTGCGCTAAGACACTTGCCAGGGCATTTGTGAAAGAGATTGTCAGACTCCATGGTGTCCCCACGGACATTGTCTTCGATAGGGGACCACAGTTTGTGACCCGATTTTGGCGTGCCTTTTGTGACAGACTTAAGGTTCATTTGTCATTTTCGTCGAGTTATCATCTGGAGTCCAATGGACAGACCGAGAGGAAGAACCAGGGCGTCGAGCAGTTTTTGAGATGTTTTGTAGCAGACAATCAGGAGATGTGGTCGGAATATCTACCATTAGCTGAGTTTGCTCTCAATAATCATACGTCTTCTTCGGCTGAGTGTTCTCCTTTTTTTGTTGTACTGGGAAGCATCCATCTTTTGGTCCTTTTTCTAGGATTGGGGCAGCAGTGCCTGAGGAGGAGAGTTTTTCTGGAAATTTGGAAAGGGTTTGGACCAGTGTGTGCCATAATCTGAATCAGGCTAATAGGAGGTATAAGAAATATTTTGACAAGAAAAGAAGGGAGGCGACGTTTGTTGTTGGGGACATGGTTTGATTGTCCTCTAAGAATCTGCGTTTAAAGATCCCTTCTAAAAAATTGGGGCCTAAGTTTGTAGGACCCTTCAAAGTGGTTCAGATTGTCAACTCGGCAGCGGTCAGATTGGACATTCCTTTGTCCTGGAAAATTAATTCAGTTTTTCATGTATCTTTGCTGAAGAAAGTTGACACACCTGATAAGTTGGCTATGCCGTCTGCTCCTCCAATTGATGAGGACTGTTAGTTTGAGATTTCACGCATTCTTGATTCCAGGTGGCACAGAGGAGGCTTAAAGTATCTTGTGTCCTGGAAGGGTTTTGGTCCCAAGGATAATTCCTGGGTGAAAGCTGTGGACATCTCAGCCTCAAGATTAATTAAGGCTTTTCACAGATTTCCGAATAAGGCTCGGCCTAGAGGATCCGGGGGATCCTCGTTAAAGGGGAGGTACGCTTAGAATCTGTTCAGTTTGTGACTATCCGCCATTTTCTTGTAGTGTTCTGGCTGCTGGTCTTTTTCCCCTGGTGCTGGGTTTGTCTTCGGTTAGGTGATTGTATCACCCTTTATTAACCTGCACCTGTTTCCCATTCCTTGCTGGATAACAGTGTTAATCCGCATGAAGTCTGGCTTGGAGTTTTGCTTTGCCTTCTGTGTGTCTAATTAGTGCAGTGCTTGGACCTCTGGTTCTGCTAGTCTTAGTTTCTGTTTTCATTTTGTTTCTGCAGCCTTCTCTGTGTTTTCTATTAGGAGGTGTCCCGTATTTGTACCCAGTCCTTAGATCTTTCACGGACCCCTTCCCCCTATCTATAGGTCTTCGCTTGAGATTAGCCTAGGATCGTCGGTGGGTCTATTGACAAGGAATGGGTCGCCCACTCCATTGTAGGGCATCAGTCTAGTCGCAGTGCAGGGTCAGATTTCCCTCTCCTACCCTAGTCCTGTGCTGCAGAACCGTAACATCTATGTGAATTGGGCAAAAAAGAAATGCGCAAAACTCGATATACCAATCTTTGTTTAAGATATGTGTCCAAACTAGCCACTTCCCACCATGAACGAGTATGGGATTTAAAGGTCTGAAATAAATTTTGAAAGGCTGTATGCAGACAACAAAGATTCTGATTCCTGGACCACGGTGTAAATGGCCTGTATGATGGACTCCTCATTAGAGATGGACTACACCTCAGCAAACCTGGGAAACACACATTCACCAGTAGACTCGACACACTCATCAGGAGGGAGTTAAACTAGAAGATGAGGAAGTAAAACATTAGACTCGAACATGAAGCCACAAAATATACTGATGAAGGATATGAGGTGCAGCAAAGATGACCCGATGCAACATACTCAGAAGGGAGATAAGAATATTTCTAACACAATCCACAGGCAGGAGATTGTAACAAAACAAAATCCTTTAAACTGCATGCTCGCAAATGCCAGAAGCCTGACAAAAAAGATGGAAGAACTAGAAGCAGAAATACCTACAGGTAACTATGACATAGTGGGAATAACCGAGACATGGTTAGATGAATGCTATGTCTGGGCAGTTAAAAGAAAAGGGGGAGACAGGGCTCTTCCAATGCGTAGGTCTGTATGGAAAGTAGATGAGTGCACAGCAAGTGTTAGGCTCACCTGATAGGGTTGTGAGAGTCACAACACCTATAATCGCATAAAATAGCTGCAGCAGTCTGCACGAGGTCCAAGGACTTGGTACAAAGAGAAGGCTGGTAGTGCAATAAGAGACTGCGCTGCTGTGGTAGAATTCAAGGTATCTTTATTGCCAATGCGTTTCCTGAGCCAGTCCCAGCTCACTTCATCAGGGCCCTGATGAAGTGAGCTGGGACTGGCTCAGGAAACGCGTTGGCAATAAAGATACCTTGAATTCTACCACAGCAGCGCAGTCTCTTATTGCACTACCAGCCTTCTCTTTATGACTGGGCAGTTAACTTACAGGATTACAGTCTGTTTAGAAAGGATCGTAAAAATCAGAGAGGAGGAGGGGTTTGTCTTTATGTAAAGTCTGTCTAAAGTCCGCTTTAAGGGAGTATATTGGCGAAGGAAATGAGAATGTCGAATTCACATGGGTCAAAATACATGGAGGGAAAAATGGTAACAAAATTCTCATTGGGGTCTGTTACAAACCCCCAAATATAACAAATCATGGAAAGTCTACTACTAAGGCAGATAAATGAATCTGCAACTCATAATGAGGTCCCTTTTATGGGGGACTTTAACTACCCGGATATTAACTGGGAAACAGAGACCTGCAAAACTCATAAAGGCAAAAGGCTTCTTCTAATAACCAAGAAAAATTATCTTTCACAATTATTGCAGAATCCAACCAGAGAAGCAGCACTTTTAGACCTAATACTATCTAATAGACCTGACAGAATAACAAATCTGCAGGTCGTCGGGCATCTAGGAAGTGGTGACCACAATATTGTACAGTTTCACTTGTCTTTCACTAGGAGGACTTGTCAGGAAGTCATAAAAACACTGAACTTTAGGAAGGCAAAGTTTGACCAGCTTAGAGATGCCCTTAATCTGGTTGACTGGGACAATGTCCTCAGAAATAAGAATACAGAAAATAAATGGGAAATGTTTAAGAACATCCTTAATAGGCACTGTAAGCGGTTTATACCTTGTGGGAATAAAAGGACAAGAAATAGGAAAAACCCAATGTGGCTAAACAAAGAAGTAAGAAGGGCAATTACAGTGCTTTGCGAAAGTATTCAGCCCGCTGGAACTTTTCAACCTTTTGCCACATATCATGCTTCAAACATAAAGATACCAAATGTAAATTTTTGGTGAAGAATCAACAAGTGGGACACAATTGTGAAGTTGAACGAAATTTATTGGTTATTTTAAATTTTTGTGGAAATGCAAAAACTGAAAAGTGGGGCGTGCAATATTATTAGGCCCCTTTACTTTCAGTGCAGCAAACTCACTCCGGAAGTTCATTGTGGATCTCTGAATGATCCAATGTTGTCCTAAATGACTAATGATGATAAATTTAATCCACCTGTGTGTAATCAAGTCTCCGTATAAATGCACCTACTCTGTGATGGTCTCAGGGTTCTGTTTGAAGCACAGAACGCATCATGAAGACCTAGGAGCACAGCAGCCAGGTCTGTGATACGGTTGTGGACAAGTTGTGGAGAAGTTTAAAGCTGAATTTGGATATAAAATGGTTTCCAAAACTTTAAACATCCCAAGGAGCACTGTGCAAGCGATCATATTGAAATGGAAGGAGTATCATACCACTGCAAATCTACAAAGACCTGGCGGTCCCTCTAAACTTTCATCTCAAACAAGGAGAAGACGGATCAGAGATGCAGCCAAGTGTAAGGACTGGGACTGTATACTTGTTTTGTCTGCTCTTGACCTTAGTTCGGTTGGATTCTGCCCTTAACCAAAATGGAATTGCTGGCTTCACGGGGGCCATCTTGTTTCCTGTCTGATACGCCTTGTTTCCTGTCTGCTGTGTATATTAAGCAGCTCTGCACTCTATACCTTGCTTGTGTATCTTGTACCTTACTTGCTGCCAAGCTGGAAGGACCTGCAACCTGCTTGCTTCTTCTAATCTTCGGGATACCCCACCTGCTTTTGGATCTACGTACCACAGAAGGACTCTGTCGCTTTACACCCGCTCTGCACCCACCTCCGCTATGGTCTGTTTTCTTTTAGGAGCTGGCCAGGGCTTTGGGCCCTGGAACCTGCATTGCTGGACTGGTCTGTACTACTACATCTGCACACTTTGAGACAGTCTTATTTGCCTGATTATCTGTAGAGACAGTTTGCATCTCATCTGAAGTTCATATCTCTGCTATATACAGTGGGGAAAAAAAGTATTTAGTCAGTCAGCAATAGTGCAAGTTCCACCACTTAAAAAGATGAGAGGCGTCTGTAATTTACATCATAGGTAGACCTCAACTATGGGAGACAAACTGAGAAAAAAAAATCCAGAAAATCACATTGTCTGGTTTTTTTTTCATTTTATTTGCATATTATGGTGGAAAATAAGTATTTGGTCAGAAACAAAATTTCATCTCAATACTTTGTGATATATCCTTTGTTGGCAATGACAGAGGTCAAACGTTTTCTGTAAGTCTTCACAAGGTTGCCACACACTGTTGTTGGTATGTTGGCCCATTCCTCCATGCAGATCTCCTCTAGAGCAGTGATGTTTTTGGCTTTTCGCTTGGCAACACGGACTTTCAACTCCCTCCAAAGGTTTTCTATAGGGTTGAGATCTGGAGACTGGCTAGGCCACTCCAGGACCTTGAAATGCTTCTTACGAAGCCACTCCTTTGTTGCCCTGGCGGTGTGCTTTGGATCATTGTCATGTTGAAAGACCCAGCCACGTTTCATCTTCAATGCCCTTGCTGATGGAAGGAGGTTTGCACTCAAAATCTCACGATACATGGCCCCATTCATTCTTTCATGTACCCGGATCAGTCGTCCTGGCCCCTTTGCAGAGAAACAGCCCCAAAGCATGATGTTTCCACCACCATGCTTTACAGTAGGTATGGTGTTTGATGGATGCAACTCAGTATTCTTTTTCCTCCAAACACGACAAGTTGTGTTTCTACCAAACAGTTCCAGTTTGGTTTCATCAGACCATAGGACATTCTCCCAAAACTCCTCTGGATCATCCAAATGCTCTCTAGCAAACTTCAGACGGGCCCGGACATGTACAGGCTTAAGCAGTGGGACACGTCTGGCACTGCAGGATCTGAGTCCATGGTGGCGTAGTGTGTTACTTATGGTAGGCCTTGTTACATTGGTCCCAGCTCTCTGCAGTTCATTCACTAGGTCCCCCCACGTGGTTCTGGGATTTTTGCTCACCGTTCTTGTGATCATTCTGACCCCACGGGGTGGGATTTTGCGTGGAGCACCAGATCGAGGGAGATTATCAGTGGTCTTGTATGTCTTCCATTTTCTAATTATTGCTCCCACAGTTGATTTCTTCACTCCAAGCTGGTTGGCTATTGCAGATTCAGTCTTCCCAGCCTGGTGCAGGGCTACAATTTTGTTTCTGGTGTCCTTTGACAGCTCTTTGGTCTTCACCATAGTGGAGTTTGGAGTCAGACTGTTTGAGGGTGTGCACAGGTGTCTTTTTATACTGATAACAAGTTTAAACAGGTGCCATTACTACAGGTAATGAGTGGAGGAAAGAGGAGACTCTTAAAGAAGAAGTTACAGGTCTGTGAGAGCCAGAAATCTTGATTGCTTGTTTCTGACCAAATACTTATTTTCCACCATAATATGCAAATAAAATGAAAAAAAAAACAGACAATGTGATTTTCTGGATTTTTTTTTCTCAGTTTGTCTCCCATAGTTGAGGTCTACCTATGATGTAAATTACAGACGCCTCTCATCTTTTTAAGTGGTGGAACTTGCACTATTGCTGACTGACTAAATACTTTTTTCCCCCACTGTATATATATGCATCTTGAACTAAGATATACCATGTTTGTCTTCATTTCTGACCCATGTCATCAGGCTCCATAGAACTTTAGCATAAACTTATAACACCAAGAGGCCAATGATCACTCTGGAAGAACTTCAGAGATGTACAGCTGAGGTGGGATAATCTGTCCATAGGACAACAATCAATTGTACACTGCACAAATCTGGCCTTTATGGAAGAGTGGCAAGAAGAAAGCCATTTCTCAAAGGTATCCATAAAAAGTGTTCTTTAAAGTTTGCAACAAGCCACCTGGGAGACACACCAAACATGTGGAAGAAGGTGCTCTGGTCAGATGAAACCAAAATTGAATTTTTTGGCAACAATTCCAAGCAATATGTTTGGCGTAAAGGCAACACAGCTCATCATTATCCCCACTGACAAACATGGTGGTGGCAGCATCATGATTTGGGCCTGCTTTTCTTCAGCAGGGACAGGGAAGATGGTTAAAATTGATAGGAAGATGGATGGAGCCAAATACAGGACCAGTCTTGAAGAAAACCTGTTGGAGTCTGCAAAAAAACTGAGACTGGGACAGAGATTTGTCTTCCAACAAGACAATTACCCCAAACATAAAGCAAAATCTACAATGGAATGGTTCACAAATAAACGTATCCAGGTGTTAGAATGGCCAAGTCAAAGTCCAGACCTGAATCAATCGAGATTCTGTGGAAAGTGCTGAAAACTGCTGTTCACAAACGAT